>NC_133796.1:10439679-10747387 GCF_043250625.1 Sebastes fasciatus
ATTAGTCACAGATGTGATTTGAGCTAACGTCAACATACTAACATGCTCTCTGTCAATGTGAAGATGTTTAGCAGGTCTATGTTCACCATCTTAGTATTAGCATGCTAACATTTGCTAATTAGCACTAAACTCTAAGTACAGCGGAGGCTGATGGGAATGTCAATTGTTTCGCAAGTATTTGGTCATAAACCCAAAGTGTTACACACATTTTGACCTGATGATGGCACTAGATGAAAAAGTTAAGGAATCACCAAAGTTATTACAATTCATCCTGAGGGGGACATGAACATCTGTAGCAAATGTCATGGCAATCCACCTAATAGTTGTTGAGACATTTCGGTCGACCCTAATCTCTATACACAGATTCTGCATTCACCTGTAAAATCTGGAGGCTACGGTACAGGATTTTGGCATCGGAAGCGTTCTGCTTTCCGTTTGTAGTCGGAGTAGTATAGACCAATCACATCCGAGCAGGCTTTGGTTGACTGCAGGTAAACAGTCAGTGCGGGGAAGCAAAAGAGGTGGAACGCATTGACCGAAATGCAATCTGGGAACCCACCGGTTATAGCTTTTTATTGGTTAGAAATTAGCTTGTAAACCAGCTACTTGTGAACACCAACACCAACTCCAGTCTCGAATATTAAGTTGCTAATCAGACTGTAAACAATGAACAGCACACAGAAGAGGAAATCTTGGCGGCCAAGATATCCACTGGCTACACTGGAACCCCAATTTGGTACCAATCCATCAAGTAGATATATTTCAGGGGATAGCTTTGACCTGTTGGTGGCGCTAAACCAATCACAAAACCTGGGAGGATTGATCCTCTGGGGAACATGAATGTTAGCACAAAATAGTAGTTGTTGAGATATTTCAATCTGCACAAAAGTGGGAGACCGACCAACCGACCATCCCTAGAGCCACACTGCTAGCGTGGCTAAAAAAAAACACTCTGCTGCTTATGGACTCATCTGAAATGATGATAATGATGTGGGTCCGACATGGTGATGAAACCACATTGATGATTAAGTAGTTACTGAATGGAGCATCTATGTGTTACGTTACAGCTCATTGGTATTCATAGTCGTTTATGTGTGCTATGTTATGTCATGCTACATTAGGTTATAATGTATTATGCAGATACTCAAAACATGCTGATCTGTTTTAACCAGATCTGCTGGAGGGGAACACGGTCTCACAATGTAAATACAACATGTAAATACAGAATGTGAGGATGCCAAGTTGTTTTTACTTTGTGTATGACATTAATTCTACACCTGCATTATTTTCATTACAGGCGTCTGATGATTAAATGTACACACAAATGTGTATTATTTTGTTCTAGGCTATTTTGAATATTATTATGCATGATTGTATGTGTTGATTAATTCCCCAGAGAAATGCAAAAATAAAGCAATGCATTAAGTGTACAACATTGGAGAATATTTCTCCAGGTCCTTTTACGAGAACATTTTTACATGCTGTACTGAGCAAGTTTATGTTCATCATGTCACGAATCCGTGAAATCTTTAGTGTTGATGTAATAAAAATAAGTGCAGTAGACTTACAATATAAAATCAGTTTAATAAGGTCATTGCAACAGTCATGTTTTATCATATATTCTAAGGAATACAAGGCATATATTGATGTTTTCATGGTCTTTAGTTGGTGTAGTGTTTGAACTGAATGTGACATATTGGGTGGAATTTGATGCCGATTGTTCCAGCCCCAAACGGGAACGGACCGTCAGTATGATAATATGATTACACACAAAAGGCTCCCTCAGAAACGTGTTTTTTAGAAGCTCTATTCTCTGTAAACCTTTATGTATTTGACATGTTTGAACATGTGGATTTATTAGAATATCTTAAAAGTGTATTTTTATACATGCCATTTCAAACTTAATATATCCCTTCTTGTTCCCTCTAACAGTTTATTGTGTTTGTATATGTGAATTGATTGTGTAGTTTTTCATTCGCTGTCTTGTTAAATGTTTTTAAAATGGGACTTTGGACTAATTCATTAGCTATTGATGCTAATACTGCAGAAAAGAGACAGTGAAAAAATATAGTGGGCGGAAATTCAATACTCACTTACCTCTAAATATCCATTTAGTGCGGCCGAACATTTCAGTCATCATAATCTTAGAAACAAACCATTTATCTTTGAACGGCCGGCGTGGATCCTAGTTAATGGATGCAAACTTGCTGACCTTGATGTCGTGAAGCAAGTCATCTGTAAAGGCCACCGCGAGGGTGTCAATTCAGCCTGCAGTGACTGAATTCAATATGTGTGGACATACAACAGAGCTATTTTCATTTGTCAGTAATGACAGCTTTGATGAGCAACTACGTCAGCTTCACGTAATCAGCTGGATGTTTATATGCTCAGAGACATAAACAGAGAACCGCCGAGGTGCTGCCCTTTAAAACGTCAATTCCTGCTCTCAGCTCAGACCCTATTCAGATGGAATTAGGGCAACGGGAGATAGATGTCTACAATAGGGATGTAATCGAACATGGATACAATTTTCAGATACAAACAGATAATGCTCTCTGAACAGACGCAAACAACATCTGAATTTGTTTGCAGTAATACTCGTGACAAGCTGAAGTTAGGGACCATCTCTAAAGTGTACACCAAAAGGCCAAGAAAGCTTTTCACATTTTGTCAATATCTTTTTTTTTTTTTTTTCAGAGAAACTTCAAGACCGGAGAAACATTCTCTCCACGCCAAGCAACACACCACCACCTTACAAAAAAAGGCAAGCATAGTACAAGCAGTCGTCAAAGTCATCTAACTGACACTGGACAGTTTTTTCAGGGGTTGCACAATAAATGGCAAATAATGTAAATAAAGAGCCAAATACTGAAATCAATATAACGCTAGCCTGTGATGAAAAGAGTAATATGCTAGCTGCAAGTGTACGTTCCATAGCAACCACCGGTCTAGCAACCACTTTGGTATGTGCAGGCTGGAGGGCCTATTTTATTGTGAAGATTATTATTTATTAATTAAAAAAAAACTATTTAAATTGCCATACCTGATGAATGTTTTATAAAAAGCTTTGCGTCAGGCCTAACAATGCCACTTAGCTGTGATATAATCTCAACATACCACGGCCTGTCGTGAGCTATTGCTTAAAAACAGGGCTGAAACTAACAATTATTTTCATTGTTGATTAATCTGTCGATTATTTGCTTGATTAATCGATTACTTGTTTGGTCTATAAAATGTCAGAAGATGGTGAAAAATGTCGATCAGTGTTTCCCAAAGCCCAAGATGACATCCACAACTCAAAGTTAGTCAGTTTACTGTCATAGAGGAGTAAAGAAACCAGGAAATATTCACATGTAAGAAGCTGGAAAAATATTCAAACCGATTGATCGATTATCAAAATAGTTGCCGATTAATTTAATAGTTGACAACTAATCGAAAAAAAGTTGCAGCTCTAATATATATTAGTAGCTTTCCAATTATTTTTTAATTATGAAGTCCATTTCCATTCACCTGTTTTGATGCTTATTTCAATAAAAAAATAAATTAATTAAAAAACAATCTCAGTTTGAGGTGAACTGAATGTCTCTGCACTTTCAGATGACGTTAGAGCAGATGGCTCTCAACCATATGCTTTGGGAGGGAAGAAGTTTGCCAACTACCTCAGGGACGTCAGTTTGTACAGGTCTAGTTTCATCTAGGGTTATTTTTACTGGGTATTTAAGCAAGGGTAAAAAAAAAAAAAAAAAAAGAAAGAAAGAAAAGGGAATGGATTTTTACTGGTGTGACTGTAAAAAATTACTGGCGTGCTAGATAGGGATGGGACTACAAACACAGGTGTAGTTAATCCAGTCCAAATACGGCTCGAGAGTGTACGCATTTAGCTGACGTTCTTATCCAGGGAGACTTCCAGAGAGTGTGTCGTAAAATAAGCCTCAATTCTCTTATCACCAGGAAAGAGCCAATATGCAGGAGGCTCCTTTTAAGAGAGGTACAAGAAGCATATAAGGAAAAGCTTTCGATCCAGAGTGTAGAGCGCTTCATGACCTCATTGTCCCTGAAGGACATTAGATACAGACACGTTTTGATTTGAATCAAACTGGATTCCTCACCCTGTATAAATCTCACTAAACACTGAAGTTTGTTGTATAGTCAGACAATGTAATATCATTGTCTGTGATTCTCCACCATCCCACTGGTGAAGCAGTCTTTGTTCATCCTCGTACATTTGACATTACCTATTTTAAGCCCTACATGTCATGTCTCTTTCATTTGAAATTAGGCTTTGATGAATATTGTATGAAAAGGAACCTGCTTGCAAAGAGACTGACCTTCACAGCTGCTTTGCTGCTGCGTTTGAAGTATTGTCAAGTCCTGTGGGCTTACGAAGGCACTCAGACTAATAGAAGTAGAAAGAAAGGGGCTGCAAAATATTTAACTAACATCACCTTGATTTGAAAAGGCTAGCCGCGAAGCTCAACAGGCGAGGGCTTAATCACCAGGATGGTGGTATTTCAAACAGCACTTTCAATGCCCTTTCTCCGTGTTCTGTATTGGTGAGCTGTCCAAGTTTGCCCATTCCGCTGCACAGCTGTGATAAAGGTTAATCTGTCCATGTCAGATATCACAGTGTAATGGCTGTCTTTGGATTAAAATAACAAACCGGGAGAAACCCAAGTCACACACACACACACACACACACACACACACACAGTAAGGCTATGACTGGCTCTATTTGAGATTTTTCTGTTTTTATTTTAGAGTTTGCGTCCGATAAATTTGGTATCGGCGAGTACGCCAGTCTATGCACCGATCCGATACCATAATTTATTAACCCAGAAAAAAAAATCAACTTGTATATTAATGGATATTAATTCTTCTTCGCCACTTCAAAACCTTCTCTGTGCTGTCGCCCTGCATGTATCATGGCTGCCACTGGAAACTGCTGTTTTAGAGCAGCGAAGAAGAACTGATTGCAGGCAGTTTGTCACGTGATGATAGCAAACAACAACAGTGCGGTGCCAGTGGAGAGCAACGGCAACGGTAGTCAGAACGAGGAAAATGTCAGTCATTTGGAAATAATTCACAGTGGAAAATCCAACAAGTAAAACTGCGATATGTTCAGTATGTAAGGCTTCCGTTTTGAGGGGTGGCAGCACCCTAGTAGGGTGTGTGTGAATATTGCACCCTGCAGGACAAATTAGCACACAGGCTGTCCACTGAGGAGACAGCTAAGAGAATACAGATCGGATCAGTACTCGGCAGATATCGCAAGTTCAGGTATCGGAATCGGTATCTGGATGGAAAAAATAATATCGAAACATCTCTAATTTATTCCATCTCTCTATTTTATCGGTTTACTTCCTTTGACAACATGTAGTGATCGCCCTGCTTGCTAAAAGCACTTTATAGATAAATATGACTTGACTTAATTTTTCCCTTTTACAGTCGGACGGTCTACCGCACTGCCAGCCATCTGAAGAGTTTTGAGTAAATAACTACTGACTTTTTAATCAAAGACACTGAGGCTTATGGCTCCACCTTAACACACACGCCTCAAACATCTGGGTGACCAGCTGCTCCTTTCGCTAATCCGATCGGCTCCTTAATGTTCTCCGAGAACATCTGGCAGCGCCTCGGCTCTTTGATTCATCTCACCTGGCAGAACTTTGCTATTTGGCCTATACCTTGCTCAGTAAGCATTTTAAAAACTCACTTTGAAAAATGCCAACGTTCCTTGGTAGAATCCATCAACAGAAAAGTGGAGACACACAAAAAAAAAAAAAAAGAGTCTCCAGTAATCAAATGTGTAGCGCTACAGTGTTTTCCTGCGGGGTGTTTGTGCTTACACCACAGCCTCAGGCGACACTGATCGCTGGCTCATTTGCTCTTTTTAGCGCGCCACTGACAGTTCATACTCGGGGTTATTGGTACCAGCGGCTTGTTAATATCTGCAGCTCTAATGCAGGGCAGAAAGGCTGCAGGCTCCGCCGACTGCACACTACTCACCTCCCTTCAAAGCAGGAAAAATGACACAGCCGTGATTGCAGAAGGTGACCAGGATGATTGCCCCTGTAGATCTAAATCAAACTCCTGCACACGATTACCTTTCAGAAAGGATGTATGAGACATGTTGGGAATGTCTTGCGGAATAAATGATACTTCTTACTAATGTTGTGCCACCATTAGTAAGGATATTATAACCGAGGAGGTAGGGGGTAACATAATTACAGGCCTGTGTCCTTAATCAATGTTGATTACAATTTCAAGACGGAGTATCCAATAGTACTTTGCAAAATCCAATGAAGTATTCTATTCTGAGCATAATTCAAAAACATTTCACAAGTTCAAGGGATACAGTCTGAGGCTCTGGAGCCACAAAGTAAACAATAAATATGCTAAATATCAGGACAGGCGTCCATATGCGGAGAATTTTGTCCGACAGGCCTATAGGGAAGCCTGCGCGGTGCTTGGCCCGCTTCCTGTTCAAAACCTGGGCTGCAGAGCGTCTGTCGGGGCAGCTGTCCAAACTACAGCCCAATCAGGCCCCGTGCCATCTTCCTGCGAATTCAGCCTCAAGCTGTCAAGCTCAAGAAAGCTCTGGCACACTTGTGGGCGGCGGGAAAAGGCCGCCATTTAGCATGAAAACACAATCTAGGTAAATTTAGATGGAGCGACGTGGAGAATAGCTCTGTACATGCTGCGTGGCGTCTCTCAGAGTAGCCTCTTACCATAATGAAACTGGCATTCAAGATACTTATCTCAACAGTTGCACGGCTCTGCCTGTAGACATCAGCAGCGCCGCTCTCAACCTTCCTTTTGTGTCTTCCTCCCTCTCATCTCATTCATGTCACACCGCTGAATGCTTGGCCTAAATAAATGCTTGGAGAATCTGTCAGAAATTGTATGCCGTGCTCTCTAAAAATGTCTCTATTCTTGGATGTGCAGCAGATGAGGTGCCGGTTTCACCCAGACCCCGTGGCTCAATCTCTGTACTCTTGAAAATTGTCAGCTGCAATCATTTTACCCACTTGAGTGCAGGTTCTTATGAACTCAACCTTGGCTAATCCACACAGCCAGGCTTCAACCTCGTGGAGATGATATTATTGGATACCATGTGATAAATCTTGATCGTTAGCACTCTGCTCTGGAGAGATTTGGAGACGAGGGGGAGGTGGGGAGCGTTAATCAATAATGTGAGTGGCCTGATCACCCCTAGGGGGCTGCGCAATTGCTGTACAGTGTCACTTTTCAATTCAATAAGCCCACACAGCCATCGCTTCCCCCTGTAGAGCCCTTGTCTCTCTGTTTCTGTAGCTGAGAATCTATTAAATAAGGCACAACTCCCAGTTTACACTAAGAGCTGGCTCCTCCAGATAGTCAGAAAAAAGTGCAAAACCACCCGATTCGCTTGTTATCAGGCCATTAAATGTGCATTATCGCTCGCTATAAGCATCGTAGATGTGGGTCAGTAGGGGCCTACTACGTTTAAAGCGTACTTAAAAGCAACACGTTCTAACACATAAAACTGCATGAAACGTTACGTTTTGAACACAAACAAAACAACTTCTTTAAGTTTAGCCAACAAAACCACTTAGTTAAAATTAGAGAAAAACATTGTATTGTGGCTTAAAAAAACTATGTTTCAAAAGTAAAACTTAACGCTTATGAACACAAAGACTATTACACGTTGCTGGTTTCACACGGGATGCGAACCCCAATCATCTGGGTGAAAACCTTGTGCCTTGTGTCCCATCCATCGTCCCTGACCTCCACCCTACATGGAGTTTCACGCTGTCTATTACGGCTGGGAAAATTCACCCATCTCCCGATTCGATACTATCACGATACTTGGGTGCCAATTCGATATGTCTTGCGATTTTTAAGTATTGCGTTTCTACAAGTATTGCGATTCAATATTACGATTTACTGCGATATTTGTTAACTTTTTTATCACTAGACTATGGGGAAAATGTTGAACCATACACTTCTAGGGACTTTTACTTTGGAAAATATCTAAAACTGTTTGATTTCAGCATGTACTGTATGTAGTCAGAGATGTCCTTAAGTCAAATATATCAGTCATTGTCAGGAATTGTTCATTAAATTTTTTCCAGCAACCCCGCAAAACATATTTCCCTCACAAATTAGTGGTATTTTCTTTTTAATTTATAAAGGACATGTAACATGTTTTATTCCTCTGGTGAATATAAGCTAATCAATCTTATTTCCATATATGTATTTTGTATATGCAGTTCCCTTTGTTAACAACTGATTTTGAAAAACACCTTATTTTGTAACGTTGTCACACATATATACTTCCGATAACTATGTCTAGCCAAGCTAGCTCCCGTCAGCTCCGTTCTCTTTATACATGCATGGTCAGCTCCATCTGGTCCATTTGAATGCATTCAACATAAATGTCAGTATATGGATGCTATACAGTTGTAGCGGCGGCCGATTTGACCACAGAGATGAGTGTGATGACCGCATATTACCACAATACGATATTGTTTCCTGTCCATGACAGAGTTAGTACCTGTCTAGCTTTGCTTTTCATGCAATGTGTGAAACCCAAAGTGTTTCCATACTTAACTGTGTGTGTAGTGTTTGCCACGTTGGATTTAAAATCGGTAACTTCCTTCTGCCTCTGCATAGACTCAAATGGAGCAAAATATTGATTCTCGCATTAAAAAATCAATTTCAAAATCCCCAAAAAACATAATAACCTTACTGCCTATACTACAGCGCCTGACTTCTGCTTTTGCCTCTGTCATAATTACGGTAAGTAACGGTCGCTGTTGTCTTCCTTTAGTTCTTCTTTCGGTGATCGACCATGTGAAAAGATGTCAAAGTCTATTATTGGGTGCAGCAGGGCCCTGCTGAGCCACATCTATGAGGCTTATAACCACTGATAATGCCCCATTTAATGACCTAATCAGCTGGCAATACATACATATAGGATAACATTGATATTTGGTACCAATAGAGCTGTTGTTCACCTTCACTTCCACAGTCTACTTTTGTTCAAATAGAGATTTCCTGCAGGATAAAGACGTTTCAGAAAAGTGACAGTATCTTCACTTCAGTCCCCACAACTAAACCCTACAGAGCTCCTTTGGGATCAGGTGGAACAGGATGTTCACAGCATGACTGTGCTGCCAAAAAAATCTACAGCAACTGTGTCATACGATTCATGAGCCAAAATGGACAAAGATCCCAGTGGAACAGCTTGCTGAATTCACGTCTCCAACACTTCACATGGATAGAGTGTACAGTCAGTGTATGTATATACTCAATGTGTCTTCCAAGTGGTGCAGTGGGGTCATGTTTTGCTCAGTAACCAACTCAGACGTGCTTAACAGAAACAAAGAGAAGCAGACACAATAGATAAGAGGAGAAAAGGCAGAGAAGGAAAACAAAAGGCAAAGACACGATGCTTCAGCTTGTTTTTCTCCTGCTCAGTGAACAGCTCTCAGCGCATAATTTGTTTTTACCTAATTAAGTAGCGTGCACGAGGATGGTGAGGTGCCACTGTAAGGGACTGTAATGATCTGTCACCTATGCTGAGAGCATGGTGTGGATCTGATTGACTGTGACACTTCCCTTGGTGGATAACCTTCCGTGAGAGGCGGACAGCTTTGCTTCTGCAACACAGTGGTAGCTGCAAAAAGTTTAGTTGGCAGCAAATAAACACAATAAAAAAAAAAAATGAGGGCTGAAAATAACGATTATTTTCATTGTGGATTATTTTCTGAATTAATCGAAATGCTGTTTGGTTTATAAAATGTCAGAATATGGTGAAAGATGTCGATCAGTGTTCCCCAAAGCCCAAGATGACGTCCTCAAATGTCTTGTTTTGTCCACAACTCGAAGATACTCAGTTTACTGTCATAGAGGAGCAAAGAAGCCAAAACATATTCACATTTAAGAAGCTGGAATCAGAGAATTTGTACTTTTTTTCTTAAGAAATTACTCAACACAATCAATCGATTATCAAAATAATTGGTAATTAATTTAATAGTTGACAACAAATCGATTCATCGTTGCAACTCTAAAAAAAACACTCACGTAGGAGTCGAATTGACCATAAACGCCTCCCCCAAACATTGATTGTCCAATTGTAACTTAGCAACCATAACAAGCATGGCCTGTCAAGCTTTGGATTGGGCAACATAAGGATTGGATCGGGTTGTAGTTAGAGACAAACTACATTCAAAGAGTTTAGAGGGTGGCCTCTCTTTTCCAAAGCCAGAAACACAAGAGCAAAGGTGCAAGGTTTCCACCAGAAAAGTTGTTAAGACTGGCGGCAGCGGCTAGTCCATTAGGGCGGCGATTTTCTAAAAATAATCGACTAATCCACAGTGATTTTCGAATAGTATTTTTGCTTGGAATGCACATCCTCAATATGAATGTATAGAACAAAGCACTAAAACTTCATGTCAGACTTTTGTTGTATAAAAAATAATGTAAAAAAAACAAAAACAAAAGCATGATATATAGGGAGAGGTGTCGATAATTTTCTTTTCTGCCATGATCCTTTCTATTCATCCTAAAGCTGTAGATACCGTCACAGGGCTATTTTGTGCCAGAGGTCATTCTCAATCTTTCATCTCTTTGTAAAAAAAAAAAAATCTATCAGTGAAAAAGTCAGCCAGAGCCACCTCCTGTGACATCTCAAACTGGTGCTGTATCTCTCAGAGATCACAGGTGATCCGTCATAGCAGGCAGGTGTTTTGTATGCTGTTCAGGGTCCCTTCAGAACAGCATCTGCTCCCTCCACATCCATTCTATCAGCTGCCCTGTGCACGCACACACACACAAACACACACTCAGACATGCATGCACATGCTCTATTCTAGTCAGCTGGTGAACCTCAACATGGAGGCGACAGAGTCATACCGGAGTACAAGTGTTTTCTAAGTAGCCGAGTTTAGCCTGTCAGCAGGACAGCTTCCCAGTAAAGCTACGTGAATGCACAGGCAATCAGGGCAGTTAGCGCTTGGATGAGCACAGCAACAATTAGTTGCAATGGAGGACGTCTGTGAATATGCATTACGTGGTCCCCAACTTCTTGTCGTTGGGACTTAAAGGGGACATATCGTGCTCATTTTCAGGTTCATACTTGTGTTTTGGGATCCTACTAGAACATGTTTACATGTTTTAATGTTCAAAAAACAATTTTTTTCTCATACTGTCTGTCTGAATATACCCGTTAGAGGTCAACCGATTGATCGGCTCCGATGGGACGTCTTACAAACTATCAATATCGGTGGAACTCGGCTACGACAGTGGCCGATGGTCCATGTGAATCTGATTCACTTTCGCTTTTCTCTTTCAAAAAATAAATTAAATAGATTTATATACTGTATGTATTTAGGTATTTATTTATTTGAGTTTGATGTCAGTTAGTTATGTTGTTTTGTTATTGGAGTCAAAGATTGTTCATTTCCGACAGTGTTTCCACGAGGGTGTGGGGGGGGGGGGACGGCTTTTTCTTGCTCTAAACTATCGTTATTATATCGGTCAGCCTCTAATACCTGTATTCACCCTCTGTCTGAAACGCTCCGTTTTAGTCCCCCTCCTGAAAAAGTCCAGTCTGCTCTGATCGTTTTGACAGACAAATATGGTGCACCTTTGCAAAGGTATAGCTCTCCGTCCGCGGGTGGTATATTCTAATGAGCCTGCATGTGACATAGATAGAGGTACCCAAATGTATGTGCACAAGCACTGAAAAAATAGAGTTTTTCATGATATGTCCCCTTTTATAAAAATGCACAACTCAACAAAGGGCACAGCAGAAAGATTAAACTGGGATAAGCCACCAATTGCCTGCATCTCTTGAATTGTACATCTCAGAGGCCCGGAGGCACAGTCTGACATACTCCACTGGTCTTTCAGGCAGATCTGAATGCATGCACCGGTGTGTCTGAAGTGATACAGTAAGGCCTCTCCAATCTCCTCGCCGATGGACTGGAACAATGCCAGTAGAGCTCACCGACAGTGCATCTCTTCCCTGTATCTGGCTCGGCCTCAGATAAGGACCGCAGCGGCCAAAAGGATTCCTGACGTGTCAGCCCGGAGGCCGGAGACCCACCAGGTCGACACAGATGGGAGGTACGGATGACTAAACCTGACTCACACAGCCATGCAGGTGGCAGCGTTTGGTAATTGTGCACACTGACAGCAAGAGAGAAAATCAAAGACTTTGAACTTTGATACAAATAGTAAGTAATAGGTAAAGTGATAGCAATAAAAGTCAGGTAACTCAATCTGCCGAGCTGGAATATATTTCTAATCTTGACGAGACACGGCAAGCAAAAACATTGCTTATCATGAGCTGATCAATTTTGAGATTTGGGGATTTTTGGTCTTCTTTTCAGAAAGAAAACATCCAAAATATTTAGGTGTTTATTTAACTACACTTTGTCTAGTTGTGTCTGTAGATTTCTCCTGACTTCTACAAAAGTAATGCATTGATTTTTTTCTGGCTGTTGACAGTATTTTCTGATTTATGGACAGATAAAAACAGATATCCAAAAAATCCTAAATGCCCTCTGTAAACATGAACCTGGCTTTATCCAATGTTCAGATTTATGTCCTGGAAATTTTTGCAAATTAGCACAAACTTGAATTAATTCACATATTTAAACATAAAATTTCAGAAAAACTTAAAAATAATTGTCTTCATGTAAGTAATCAGCTGGGTAAGTTTCATGGTGATTTCTATTAGTTAAAATGTTTCCATTCACCTTTAGTTTATTCAAAATGTATGGAATCTTACAATACACACATCTTTACAGGCCATTTTCTCAAAATGAGGTTTTTCTCAGACACTCAGCCAGATATCTCCACTTCAGTAGCACTTACATACATCAAACGTCCCCATTTCATTCCTATCTATATTTTGAAGGTTTTTACAGAGGTTTGTTCATATATCATTCATAACCTGATTTATACAACATTGTATACATAAAAACATGGCGAAAATTGATTTTCTATGATATTTTCTCATTTATGGAGTGATAAAAAAGAGATATCCAAATCCCCCTCTGTAAAAACCTTTGACTTTAATATAAAAATGAAACAAGAATTGTTAACCTGGATCTTTCCAATTTACATCTATGCAAATTAGCACATATCTAATAAGATACGGCCTGAGGAAAAGAGGAGAGAAACAAGCATGACAGTACATAACAACAAGGCCATATATTTGTAGATTACAGCACACTCGTAATACGAAGGAGTTATGTTTTGGTTTTGTAATGATTATCTACTGAGGTGGGTCACACATACTGATATTAAAAAGATGCAGCTTTTTATATTGTAGACTGTTGTAGTCGATTAGATAGATAGATAGATAGATAGATAGATAGATAGATAGATAGATAGATAGATAGATAGATAGATAGATAGATAGATAGATAGATAGATAGATAGATAGATAGATAGATAGATAGATAGATAGATAGATAGATAGATAGATAGATGTACCTTATTGATTCCAAATTGGGAAATTATTGTGTTACAGCAGCAAGTTATCCAAGCAATGTACCTATATTTTGAATATTTAAAAATAAAATGTCTGAAACCTTGTAATACAAAAAAATAATTGCCTTAATGTAAGTAATCAATTGGGTAAGTTTCATGGTGGTATCTACTAGTTAAAATGTTTACCTAGGGCTTCACAATTAATCAAATATTAATCATGATCACAATTTTGGCTTCCCACAATTAAATGAACAAGATCGCCTGCGATATTTTATTTTAAAATGCATGTTCTGCTCATAGAAAACACTGCAGCATATCAAAATCAAGCGCTTCCTAAACTAACAGCCAGCCACCAGCCGGTGATCAAGATGTTTTGGTTTCACTTTTGGGTATAGATATTATCTTTACAACCAATGTGTTTATGAATAAATTATGAGCAACACTTTTTTTATCTAGCTCTCAGGCCTATTTCAAAACTACCTTTACTAACTAAAGTTATGGAGAAAGTAGTTTTAATCCAGCTCCAAAAGTTTTTAGATAACCACGAGATTTATGAAAAGTTTTTAACAGTTTTAAATGATCTTCTCTTAACTGTTCACTCAGGGAACTCTGTTATTCCAGTGCTTTTAGACCGCTGCCTTTGACATGGTGGATCATGAAATCCCTTCATCATGCCTTGAACATTGTGTGGGCATTAAAAGTTTTAAAAAGTGCCATTTAAGACCCACCTCCTCTCGCTGGCGTTTGATTAAGTTTATCCTCTGTTGTGCAGCAACTCTTTGCTGCCATTATGTGCACATTATGTTTGTTGTTTTTACTCTGATCTTATCGTTTCTTGTTTTGTATTCATTTTTACTATGGACAAAGTTTGACTTGACTGAATATTTAACTTGGAGGTGCAACCCAAGAAAAGATGGATATTAACTGGGCTGATGACAGACTTCTCTGGACGGTGCTCGCTAACTGATGCTCATTAAAATTCACATTTTTTCAGTGTAAATGGGGCAAATCTATGTGGTCTCTGTTCTGCAGCCCTATTTGCGTCAGGCAAATACCAGGTTTATTTTTACATAAAAGTCAAGACACAGGAAAGACAACTACTTATTTTTCATTGTTAAAAGGGCTGACACAAAGTAATCGTGAAAACAACATGATTCGAGAAATTCTTTTTTTATGTTTCTTTTTGATAATGGTGAAAGAAAATGCTTATCTCTGTCTTGTTACTAGAGGAAATGCAAGATGGCATTTAGACATCTCTTTGATTGCCATATTTTAGTTTTAACCTGTTTTAAAGAAGTTAAATTAATGAAGCTAAATACAAGATCAAATGAGTCTTTGAAATGCAAATGTGCCCAATCATGGATTGCATTTATGCTGTGACAATGCTTTGATTTCAAGGAAAAGATTTATTTTAGGGTATTAAGGGTAACAATGATGTCCTTAAAGCCCCGGAAAACTTTGTATAAAAAACTTGAGTATTTCTGTAACATTTGATAGTTATGAATAATTAGGCAATATATAATATCCAGCACAATAATATAGCATCAGGAGTCATGTCTACCTGAGCAGAGAATGAAGTCACTCTCCCTCTGTCTGTGTTGTAATCAGAGCTTCTTCTTGCTTTGTTGACATTTCTGGGCCAGCTGTGCATGCGTTTAGTGCATGTTAGTGCATGTGAGCGTGACCCACTGGCTAGCTCACAGCCGCCGCTCTGCACTGCTCTCATATGGCGGTTACAGCTGATGACGACGTCCCGACCGACAGCGCCGTCTTGAAAGCGTAGCACTCGGCCACCGTCTGGTTCCTCCCTAGGTTCACACAGTTGTTATCTCTGTCAGCGCTGTTGCTGCTGTTTTCAATGTTAACGCTGTTAACGCTGTTAACGCTGTTAGCACCGTTAGCTGCGAGGCGCCGGCTCAGTCGTCGCCATGTTGAGAGCCGTGTGGAAGCAATAGAAATGCTCCCAATCATACATCCGATAATGAATTTAGTACCTTTAAGTTAACATTCAAAAACTGTGCTGTCATCATCAGCAAACAACCCCTACAAATGTCATCAAACTTTGATTCAAAAGCTGCTAAATCCTGATTGGTGCACAGAAGTACGTGACATCACCTTCTACCAGGGCTCAGCCGGCCCATCACAAACCGGTGAAAAGTGCACAAAAAAAAAAAACGAAAAACAAATCTATCATGTGAAATAAACTGACTGAGAAAATATGTTTTCAGGACTTTTAAAATTGATAATCTGTAACTGTGAAAATTTGGAACCGTAAAATTCCCAGATGTTTACAAAGTGTGAAATTCAGACGGATGTACCTGCTCTCAAAAGGATGATTTAGCTTATAGTGAATGCTGTGTCATCCTTCTCCTACTCCATCATACGTAATAACGACAGTAGTGGTCTGTCTGTGTTCGGGCCACCATCTGCTCCCCTTTCACATCCACTGGGCATCATCATGGCAGTCATGAAGGAGGGATACATCATTTCTCCCTGGCCATATGTATTCACCAGAGGAAGAAAGCCTTCACTTGATATTCAAAAAACCAACCATGTTAGTCTGTCAGCGTACACCGTGTGATTCCCAGGCCCTTTGTTCCACTCTCATTCTCTCCCACTTTCTCCTCTGGTCTTCTCCAGCTCGTCCCTTTTAACTTTGTCGGGGAGAGAGGATTCATTATTTGAATACACCCGCTCTGTCGCTAATTTGTAGGCGAGTGAAACGGAGACTGATGCCCTCTCCGACCCGAATCTGCCGTGTCTAATTATTCCGTCTACCTTTTTTTAGGTCACGCCAGGTGTCACAGCGCCACACTCCAGCAATGTTAAGTGGTGCTTTTAATGGGTTTTCTGCCACAGGTTCAAGTTAAAAAATAAGGACCGGCATAGGCCGCTCCATATTAGAGATCAAAATTACCTGCAAGGAGGTGCAGGATCATTTAATATCTGGAGAAGCAGAGAGGTGAGATGGAAAATGAAATTAAGCAATTCCTGTTTCGATGTTATATTAATAATTACATTAATCATTTTTATCTTACTGCTAAGTAAACTGCTGCTATGTATGCAAAAACGCCTGAGAAAGATAGGAGTCACTACTACAGAAGTTCTCATACATAACATGATTAAGAAATTTTAAATGTTCTTCCTCTGATTCTGTTTTGACGGATATGGAATTGGGTTTTAGTTCATTTGACTTGCCGCAGGCCCTCAGACACAGCGCCAGCTTCAGATATTTAAATGACAGTCTGTGATTTCAGTGTCGCTGCTGACCTAATCATTGGTCAGTCTCATATTCAGGACATTTAAAAGCTGAAACAATGACATTGTCATCAAAAGACGCACTGGTCTCTGCTCAGCTGCACCATGCCAGAGAGAGAGAGATTAAAAATAAAGATTAGAAGAGAATAAAAAGACTCCATGATCTCTGTCATCATATTAAAGGTGCTCTATACAATATCCAGAGCATCAAACAACTATTTGTCATGTAAAGATTGAAAAAGTTGCAAAAGTTAACGCGATAATTAGTTAACGCAAATTTGTTTTCACGCCACTAATGTCTTTAACGCATTAACACAGCTTGCGTTTTTTAGGTTGTAGCGAGCTCAGTTTTAAAAGTAGAGTGAAGATACTGGTATCATATGAAACTAGAAAACCTAAAGAATCCATTCGTACCAACCATATATCATCATATAGCATCATATTAGCGTGAAGGAGGTTAAATAACGCTCCAAACTTGCGCTAAATTTTGTCGAGGAAAAACTGGCATGGCCATTTTCAAAGGAGTCCCTTGACCTCTGACCTCAAGATACAGTATGTGAATGAAAATGGGTCCTATCGGTACTCACGAGTCTCCCCTTTACGGACATGCTCACTTTATGATAATCACATGCAGTTTGGGGAAAGTCATAATCAAGTCAGCACACTGACACACTGACAGCTGATGTTGCCTGTTGGGCTTGAGTTTGCCATGTTATGATTTGAGCATATTTTTATGCTAAATGCAGTACCTGTGAGGGTTTCTGGACAATATTTGTCATTGTTTTGTGTTGTTAATCTATTTCCAATAATGTATACATACATTTTTATAAAGCAACATATTTGTCCATTCCCAGTTTGATAAGAGTATTAAATACTTGACAAATCTCCCTACATTTTGAACAGATAAAAAATGTGCGATTCATTTGTGATTATTCGCGATTAACTTTAGTCAATCATGCGATTAATCTCGATTAAATATTTTAATCACTTGACAGCCCTAGTAACGATATAGAGGAGTAATGTCTACCTGAGCAGAGAATAAAGTCGCTCTCCCTCTGTATGTGTCTGTGTGTGTGTGTGTGTGTGTGTGTGTGTGTGTGTGTTGTAATTCCAGCTTCTCTGTGCTTTGTTGACATCGCCGGGCTGGCCGCGCGTGCCTCTTAGTGATTGTTCGAGCATGTAAGCGTGCCACACTGGCTAGCTCACGGCCGCCGCTCTGCAATGCTCTCATATGGCGGTTACAGCTGATAACACTGTTCTGACCAATGGCACCCTCATGGAAGCATAGCATCCACCCTCCAGTTCCCCCCCCCAGGTTAACACTGTTATCTCTATCAGCAGTGTTCCCTTCGTTTTCACTGTTAGCACCGTTAGCTACGAGCCACTGGCTCAGCTGTCGCCATGTTGAGAGCCGTTGGGAGGCAACAGATATGCTCCCAATCTCACATTTAGCACCTTTAAGGCAAAAAGTACCAGTTAAAACAAAAATGAAAAGCTTTAGGTTATGTTTTCACTTCTGTGTTTTCCGTGTGGAATACACAGCTAGCAAGTTGAGACCGACACTCTTCTACAGCCAATACTACTGAAGCTCTCTATGTAAGGTGTTTAACCCCTACCTTCCACCAGCTGCTTTTTGAACAACAGGGGAAGACTGTGCATGTGCATGTAGAGGGAAGCTGTCAGCGCAAACATATGGAGCTCATTCGACTGGATAAGTAGCAGATTAAAATACATTTATTGGTCTGATTCTGTGAATGTTTGGTATAAAGATTTATGTCAGACTAAAAAGCTGGAAAGCCCTGTTCTGCAAATCAAAAAGGTGAGTAAACTGAGTTTAGATGGGTTTATCCTCCTCTATATCCCTGCTGCAAAGTGAATTTCAGTCTAACTCCCCTGACACTGAGGCTTTGCTTAACAGGAGGAGTTGAGACAGAAAGCCCAAGGCACTGAAAATGAAGGACTGTTAAATAATATTTGTCAGAAGGGGCGTCAAACTTGGATTCAGTGAGACAGGGCTTCAGTAAAACACAGGGGATGGTCCTGTGGGGGAGTGTGTGTCATGCTCAACACCTTCACAACCCATTCTGATCAAGCTTTTACTGGACGGGCAGATTATAAACAGGAGTGAAAAAACACACACATTATGAGCACACAAGTGTAAAAAGGGTCGGGGTCACAGCATGTAAACATCAGATGCCTTTGTGACCCTGGAGTGATCAAATATGACAGACACTTTTATCTGTTTATATGCTCCCTTTGGCCCACATCATTAGGGATCAAATCATCACAGCCTACCTGTTTAATTCCCCTGATCTGCCCATTGACATTCACTGTAGAACGCAGCATTATAAGGACCAGATGGAGATCCGGTCCTCCCAAAGACAAACTGCTACTCCAGGATAAACTTGGAAGCCTATCATCTTCAAGTGAAATTCCTCAACACCAATTCGATACCACGGTAAAAAAAACAAAACTATATAGCCCATGTACTTCAACATCCTTTATTACTATTTGCATACTGGTTTTTGGTAGGAAGTTTTTTGTTCCCTCTCTATTATCTATTTTATATTGCTGTAAAAACATCTTCTTCAAACAACTGGATTTATTCAGGTTTTGCCAAAAAAATACATTTTACAAGATTACATTTGAACACATCATTATAATGTTAGAATTTACCTTTGCCCAATACTTTTTTTAATACTGAATAGAGCCCAAATGCATCATCAATGGCACCTCCCGTGTTGAAATCGGCAGGACGAGAGCTAGTTAACGTTAGCTGTTACCAGCCGGTAAACAGCACAGTCCTGCACGTTAACTAGCTTTCATCCCGCTGATTTCAACACAGATTTGTTGTTCACAGTGTAGCATTATCAGGGAAAAAATAGGGTGAGTCCCCTGGACGAGTCGATAGTTTACTGCGTCCCAAACACATTTTCTTTCGTCCCCGAAAATACCTGCGGTACTGTAGAAAAACGAGTACCGACACGTTTTCAAAATGTTGGCATCGACTTCTGTTCAGCTTTCGTAACATCCCTATCTACTCCTATTTTAGCTGCCCCTCATTGGAGCCCAGTTATTTTTAGAATTGATTTTAAAATTTGAAGGTGTTAAATGCGTGATTGGGAGCATTTCTATTGCCTCCGCACGGCTCTCAAAATGGCAACGGCTGAGCCGGCAAACGGTGCTAACGGTGGAAACGACAGCAAAGCTGCTGACAGAGCTAACAGTGTTAACCTGGGAGGGTGGGGGGGAACCGGAGGGTGGGCGCTGCTCTCCTGGGAGGATCCTGTCGGTCAGGACGGCGTTAACAGCTGTAATCGCCGTATGAGAGCAGAGCGGCGGCCGTAGGCTAGCCAGTGGAGCACGCTCACATACACTGCTTGTGTTATCTGATGTCTTTACTCAAACCCACTCATGTGTTGCTTCTAACGTTCATTGTTTACACTTGTGCAGCACCTTGAAGCATAAGACAGGGGCTATATGAATAAAGGTTATTATTATTATTAGTAGTGGTAGTAGAAGTAGTAGCAGCATTAGTAGTAGTTGTAGCAGTAGTAGTAGTAGTAGTGGTAGCAGTAGTAGTAGCAGTAGTAGTGGTAGCAGTAGTAGTAGTAGTAGTTGTAGTAGTAGTAGTAGTAGCAGCAGTAGTAGCAGTTGTAGCAGTAGTAGTAGTAGTAGTGGTAGCAGTAGTAGTAGCAGTAGTAGTAGTAGTTGTAGCAGTAGTAGTAGTAGTAGTTGTAGTAGTAGTAGTAGTAGCAGCAGTAGTAGCAGTTGTAGCAGTAGTAGTAGTAGTAGTAGTAGTTGTTGTAGTAGTAGTAGTAGTAGTTGTAGCAGTAGTAGTTGTAGCAGTAGTAGTTGTAGCAGTAGTAGTAGTAGTAGTAGTAGTAGTAGTTGTAGCAGTAGTAGTGGTAGCAGTAGTAGTAGTAGTAGTAGTAGTAGTTGTAGCAGTAGTAGTGGTAGTAGTAGTAGTAGTGGTAGCAGTAGTAGTGGTAGTAGTAGTAGCAGTAGTAGTTGTAGCAGTAGTAGTAGTAGTAGTAGTAGTAGTAGTTGTAGCAGTAGTAGTGGTAGCAGTAGTAGTAGTAGTAGTAGTAGTAGTTGTAGCAGTAGTAGTTGTAGCAGTAGTAGTTGTAGCAGTAGTAGTAGTAGTAGTAGTAGTAGTAGTTGTAGCAGTAGTAGTGGTAGCAGTAGTAGTAGTAGTAGTAGTAGTAGTTGTAGCAGTAGTAGTGGTAGCAGTAGTAGTAGTAGTTGTAGCAGTAGTAGTAGTAGTAGTAGTAGTTGTAGCAGTAATTGTAGCAGTAGTAGCAGCATTAGTAGTAGTTGTAGCAGTAATTGTAGCAGTAGTAGCAGCATTAGTAGTAGTTGTAGCAGTAGTAGTAGTAGTAGTAGTAGTGGTAGCAGTAGTAGTAGCAGCAGTAGTAGTAGTAGTTGTAGCAGTAGTAGTAGTAGTAGTGGTAGTAGTAGTAGTTGTAGCAGTAGTTGTAGCAGTAGTAGTAGTAGTAGTAGTAGTAGCAGCAGTAGTAGTAGTTGTAGTTGTAGCAGTAGTAGTAGTAGTAGTAGTAGTAGTAGTTGTAGCAGTAGTTATAGCAGTAGTAGTAGTAGTAGTAGTAGTAGTAGTTGTAGCAGTAGTAGTAGTAGTAGTAGTAGTAGTGGTAGCAGTAGTAGTAGTAGTAGTAGTAGTAGTGGTAGCAGTAGTAGTAGTAGTAGTAGTGGTAGTTGTAGCAGTAGTAGTAGTAGTAGTAGTAGTAGTAGTAGTGGTAGCAGTAGTAGTAGTAGTAGTAGTAGTAGTGGTAGCAGTAGTAGTAGTAGTAGTAGTGGTAGTTGTAGCAGTAGTAGTAGTAGTAGTAGTAGTAGTAGTAGCAGCAGTAGTAGTTGTAGCAGTAGTAGTTGTAGCAGTAGTAGTAGTAGGTGTAGCAGTAGTAGTAGTAGTAGTGGTAGTAGTGGTAGCAGTAGTAGTAGTGGTAGCAGTAGTAGTAGTAGTAGTAGTAGTAGTGGTAGCAGTAGTAGTAGTTGTAGCAGTAGTAGTAGTAGTAGTAGTAGTAGTAGTAGTAGTAGCTGTAGCAGTAGTAGTAGTAGTAGTAGCTGTAGCAGTAGTAGTAGTAGTAGTAGTAGTTGTAGCAGTAGTAGTAGTAGTAGTAGTGGTAGTAGTAGTAGTAGCAGTAGTAGTAGTAGTAGTAGTAGTAGTAGTAGTTGTAGCAGTAGTTGTAGCAGTAGTAGTAGTAGTAGTAGTAGTAGTAGCAGCAGTAGTAGTAGTTGTAGTTGTAGCAGTAGTAGTAGTAGTAGTAGTAGTAGTAGTAGTAGTAGTAGTTGTAGCAGTAGTTATAGCAGTAGTAGTAGTAGTTGTAGCAGTAGTAGTAGTAGTAGTAGTAGTTGTAGCAGTAGTAGTAGTAGTAGTAGTAGTAGTGGTAGCAGTAGTAGTAGTAGTAGTAGTAGTAGTAGTAGTAGTGGTAGCAGTAGTAGTAGTAGTAGTAGTGGTAGTTGTAGCAGTAGTAGTAGTAGTAGTAGTAGTAGTAGTAGTAGTGGTAGTAGTAGTAGTAGTAGTGGTAGCAGTAGTAGTAGTAGTAGTAGTGGTAGTTGTAGCAGTAGTAGTAGTAGTAGTAGTAGTAGTTGTAGCAGTAGTAGTGGTAGCAGTAGTAGTAGTAGTAGTAGTAGTAGTAGTTGTAGCAGTAGTAGTGGTAGTAGTAGTAGTAGTGGTAGCAGTAGTAGTAGTAGTGGTAGTAGTAGTAGTAGTAGTTGTAGCAGTAGTAGTAGTAGTAGTAGTAGTTGTAGCAGTAATTGTAGCAGTAGTAGCAGCATTAGTAGTAGTTGTAGCAGTAGTAGTAGTAGTAGTAGTAGTGGTAGCAGTAGTAGTAGCAGTAGCAGTAGTAGTAGTAGTTGTAGCAGTAGTTGTAGCAGTAGTAGTAGTAGTAGTGGTAGCAGTAGTAGTAGTAGTTGTAGCAGTAGTTGTAGCAGTAGTAGTAGTAGTAGTAGTAGTAGTAGCAGCAGTAGTAGTAGTTGTAGTTGTAGCAGTAGTAGTAGTAGTAGTAGTAGTAGTAGTAGTAGTAGCAGTAGTTATAGCAGTAGTAGTAGTAGTAGTAGTTGTAGCAGTAGTAGTAATAGTAGTAGCAGTAGTAGTGGTAGCAGTAGTAGTAGTAGTAGTAGTAGTAGTAGTAGTGGTAGCAGTAGTAGTAGTAGTGGTAGTTGTAGCAGTAGTAGTAGTAGTAGTAGTAGTAGTAGTAGTAGCAGCAGTAGTAGTTGTAGCAGTAGTAGTTGTAGCAGTAGTAGTAGTAGGTGTAGCAGTAGTAGTAGTAGTAGTAGTAGTAGTGGTAGTAGTGGTAGCAGTAGTAGTAGTAGTAGTGGTAGCAGTAGTAGTAGTAGTAGTAGTAGTTGTAGCAGTAGTAGTAGTAGTAGTAGTGGTAGCAGTAGTAGTAGTTGTAGCAGTAGTAGTAGTAGTAGCAGTAGTAGTAGTAGTAGTTGTAGCAGTAGTAGTAGTAGTAGTAGTAGTAGTAGTAGTAGTAGTAGTTGTAGCAGTAGTAGTAGTAGTAGTAGTGGTAGTAGTAGTAGTAGTAGTAGTAGCAGTAGTAGTAGTAGTAGTAGTGGTAGCAGTAGTAGTAGTAGGTGTAGCAGTAGTAGTAGTAGTAGTGGTAGCAGTAGTAGTAGTAGTAGTAGTAGTAGTGGTAGCAGTAGTAGTAGTAGTAGTGGTAGCAGTAGCAGTAGTAGTAGTAGTAGTAGTAGTAGCAGTAGTAGTAGTTGTAGCAGTAGTAGTAGTAGTAGCAGTAGTAGTAGTAGTAGTAGTAGTAGTTGTAGCAGTAGTAGTAGTAGTAGTAGTAGTAGTTGTAGCAGTAGTAGTAGTAGTAGTAGTAGCAGTAGTAGTAGTAGTAGTAGTTGTAGCAGTAGTAGTAGTAGTAGTAGTAGTTGTAGCAGTAGTAGTAGTAGGTGTAGCAGTAGTAGTAGTAGTAGTAGTGGTAGTAGTGGTAGCAGTAGTAGTAGTAGTAGTGGTAGCAGTAGTAGTAGTAGTAGTAGTAGTAGTAGTTGTAGCAGTAGTAGTAGTAGTAGTAGTGGTAGCAGTAGTAGTAGTTGTAGCAGTAGTAGTAGTAGTAGCAGTAGTAGTAGTAGTAGTAGTAGTAGTTGTAGCAGTAGTAGTAGAAGTAGTAGTAGTAGTAGTAGTTGTAGCAGTAGTGGTAGCAGTAGTAGTAGTAGTAGTAGTAGTAGTTGTAGCAGTAGTAGTAGTAGTAGTAGTAGTTGTAGCAGTAGTAGTGGTAGTAGTAGTTGTAGCAGTAGTAGTAGTAGCAGTAGTAGTAGTAGTAGTGGTAGCAGTAGTAGTAGTAGTAGCAGCAGCAGTAGTAGTAGTGGTAAATATAGAAATAAGACAATTTCATACAACTCCCATCCTCGTCACTAGCAAATGAACTATAAATAGAGAAGATATTTCATGGTTTTCTTCATATTGCCAAGCTATATTTCCCTCCTCATATGGGCAGCTGATCACCATTAGAGACAGAAAGGCTGAGATCACAGTCTCATAAAATGATCATTAAATTGGTCTATATGTCATAGGACCAATGTGCCGTGGGACTGCAGCTTCTATGCTCCCTGGCCAAGCTAAAGCAGAAGATATGGGAGAGGTATAATGTGATTTGATGGGGGAGAAAGACACATGAATTATTTTTGAATGGATGAGCTTTCAGTACGATTCAAATTGTTTTCGATTTTTGAAAGCAGTATTTGGTATTTTGAGGATTTCATTTTGACTGTAGCAATATCCCCCAAAATACTGTATTAATACATCTAGTGTTTTTTTGCTGGTCTGTATTATTGACAAGGCCAAAATGTCTATTTTAAACCATCAGGAGAAGCTAAAACTCTCTGTGGGTGGGTTAGCAGCTACTTCTAGCAGACTGAACCAGGTTTTGTTGGGGTTTTTTTTCTACTGACTGGCATCCCTGAAGCGGTTTACTTAAATTCTCCCACACCACACTGGAATGATTTTTCCAGTCAGCTATGTGAGATATAAATATCCTGAAATAAGGGGTTTGCTTTCTTGGTCAAATAAAGGAGGAAACTTCCATCATATCAGTGATGAGTGACGTGCAATGTCCAATATCCAGTTCAATTATTGTCCCAATAGGAATCTGTTTGCAGTCTGGCTTTTAAGTTAAGGTTGAAGTAGTGGTTGCAGAGCCTCAGCTGGGATTCAATGAGTTCATTCACGGGACTGGGAAGGTCTTTTACACCTGTAGGGAATCGGGAAGGAAGGGAGTCAAGGTCTGATTAATATTGGAGCTCTAATTTCTCCTGGATTCAGTTCTTGCTTGTGTGTGAGTGTAAAAAACCTCCTAACAGCTCTACTGGGTGGAATGGTAGAAATAAACATAACATGCAGACAAGGCCAGACACATCACCAGAGACAGAAATCACGTTAAAGTTGCACCCACATACTGAAAATGTCATCTTTAATTCTATGTGGACCAGCTGCAGTTGTCGCTCATGGCTAAAAAGCAGGAAACAAATAAATATCATCTATATTTTACCCATATAGGCTTTACGCCTTGTGGGCTTTTTTTCCTATATTTTATATTATTTAAAATTTTAATTAAATTAATGGAATATAGGAGATATTATCATTTCAGGATGTAGTGCATGCTGCGATAGGATATCATAAAATGAAGAATTTAATTTGCAGAATGTAGATGTGTGTATGTATAATATGTCTACACAGCCACGTGTTGGGAAAGTAAATGCATGTGTGTGGGTCTCGACATTTTCTATACGGACTCCGCCTCCTGCTAATGGCCTTTTTGCTTTTCTGCATCTGTATGCCAGTCATGATGCTGTTTTCTTGGTCAGGTCTCCCTGGGAAAACAGCTTTAATCTCAACAGGCTTACTCAATTGTTAAGCAAGGTTAAATAAAGTCAATACAAGTTAAATGTGAGGTCAAGTCAAATGATAAATACTGTGCCACATTTTCTTTCTGCTGGGCTTTGTCCCAGTTTCTTTGCAGTTTGCCTGTTTTATATCTGGTGCACTTACTGAATAATGGAAAAACCCTGTTTTAAAAGAGAGCACATGCAGTAGCTGTTAATCTTTTTTTGTTAGCCAACATAGCATGACAGATAACAGGGAGATTTAATTAAAGTTTTGAAATCATAATTTGACTGCTACAGTGCTTAATACTACTGATGTTACTGCCACTGTTCCTACTGCACTGCTTTTACTAGTGCATCCAATACTACTGCTACTTCCACTTTTACAACTGACGCAACTACAGCTGTTACAGGTACTACGTCTACTGCACTGCTACTGCAACTGCAACTGCTGATAATACTGCTACCACTACTGATTTTATTACTTCAAATAACTGCTTATATACTGCATCATGACTGCTGATATTGTGACTACGACACTTCTACTACTACTTACCTCTACTGCCAATATACTACTACCAGTACTACTACTATTACTAGTACTATTTAAAGGTGTAGTTGGACATTTTGGGAAATATGCTTATTTGCTTATGTCTGTCTGTACCATATACTGTATAAAAAGATGGACAACACGACAGCTCCCCAAAAGTGAAGCAATAACATCTGGATCGCCCCCTGGTGGCTGGCTGCAGTATAGGTCATAGATCCCACCCCCTCCATGTTAGTGGGACATGGACCAAACAAATAAGTCAAAGTACACATTAAATATTTTTTTCCCAAAGATGGTTTCGGTCATTTTGGGTAGTTCTTATCACACTGATGTTTTTTTAAAGTGTTATTCGATCCCCCGCTCCTCCAGTCACATGTCAAAGTATCCTTGAGCAAGATGTTTAACCCTAAATGGCTCCCGAAGGCTGTGCCATTGGTGTGCGAATGAGTATTTAGATTAGATCCTGATGGGCAGGTTGTATGGCAGCCTCTGCCAACAGTGTATGAATGAGTGTGTGAATGGCATGTAGCGTAAAGCGCTGTGAGTGGTCGGAAGACTAGAAAGGTGCTATATATAAATGCGAGTCCATTTACGATTTAGATTTCAAAAGTGGCAGGTAAAATTTCTGAGTGGCAGACCAAAAAAAAATACTTACCTGGCACAGTGACGGGCAGTGGAAAAAGTTAATTTCAGACCCTGCCAACATCGCAACTAGGGATGTTCTCTTTGTTCATCATTCACAGAACTACCTCCATCACTTATTGCGTGTATATGCAAACGTAACAGCATTAGTTCCTTTGAGAAATGACTGTACGAAAGTGTAGGTCATTATTCACATTCGTACAATTTATTGCACCCGTTTTGTGAACAATTTGCAAAAACTCAAATTTTGAAAATGGCTGAGCACAATAGTTGGAGGCATTGACGTTTCATCCACATGCAATTAGTGGCACCGAAGACGTTGTTAGTCAGGTACAGGCATGAGTTGCCTCTGAGATATATATATATACACAGACATATACACAAATTCAAGAAGATAAGGGTACAGATCACTGCAAGAGACCCTTCTATTGCAGTCCTCTGTCCGTCTTTGTCTCCTCCTGTCAGTGTTACGGGAGGAGAAAAACCAATCGCAGCTGCGTTTTAACACACGAGAAACTAATGTTTCAATCGTGCGGCAGAAAAGATTAACGTGAGCCTCCTGTCCGGCTTCGTAACATGCAAAAACATGATACTAATGTGTCTTCGCTGCAGATGATGCTGCGTTTCCGCCTCACAGACTTCATCTAACTAGTCGTGTCTTTACCACATCATTAACGAGTCAACGAGGCGAAAAACTGCAGCAGCCTCAGACAGACCGAGACATGCAGCCCTGCGCTGAAGAAAAAAAGTAAGAGAAATATTCTACTTTTATTTCTCACCTCACTCTTATTTCTTCCAGAATAAAGGTCTGACTTTCTCCTTTCCAATTCTATTTTTCATGGCGTTGTGACTGTGACCGATCTGACCGCTCTGACACCTCTGTGACGCTTTAAAGGCATCAAGGGGTTCTGTTTGTTTTTACTCCTTGATTTTTTTTTTCAATCACCTTTTGCCACTACCACAATGATTCTATGTATTGGGGAAGATTTCCTACCAGTGTCAGTTCCTGACACCACAATTTCACTTGGGCAAACAGTAGAAAGCCATAAGGTCTTCGTTATGGGCGATAGGAGACGTAGTTTGCTCTCTTCCAAATCCACTTTGCAAATTAAGCAAATAAGACGGGCGTGTTTCTGTTTAATATTCTTCCACTTTACAGCTTTAAATTTTCCATTCCACATCATATAAATGAGATCATCTGACACGCATAAATTATCTCCGTGCAATATTAAGGCCCTTTAATGGATGTTTGGTATGTAGATGAATTCGCATTAGTTGATTTAGTTTAATTTCCAATGTAAATGCAGTAGTGTGTGAGTGAGTGAGTGTGTGTATGCGATGGAAGTATGTTTTAAAGCCAAGACTCTGCAGGACATTTACAGCATATTTCGTGTCAAGACATCAGTGTAGGAACAGCTGAGTGCATCTCCAGCAGCCCAATGGATCTGACTCACAGCAGCATCCCAATGACACGATCTGTTTAATTGCTCGTGTTAGATGTTAAAGTAAGTGGCATGTTTTCACAACTCCCTCGTTACAGAGATGCGGACGATGCTAACTGTGGACAAACCGCTACGCTGCATGTTCCCCAAGTCAAAGTCTCACTTCTAACACGAGAAAAGATAATAGCTGTGCTTTGCAACTCTTCCCATCAGCAGCCAAACGGGCCAGCCACAAGAGATGTGTTCAAAGTCTAAAAGATGTCACTGTGCAGAAATAGTGTAACATCATGTCAGGCATTTTGTGTCTTTATTTGAGATCAGACAGTAGAAAGATGACAGGAAATGAGGGGAGAGAGGGGTGGGGAATGACATGCAACAAACGTCTCCGGCCAAAGTCAAACCTGGGGCGTTGCGGCTCATGGTGGGCACCATAAACCCTCAGCCACTGAGGCAACAGCGCCATGAGTTTTGTAGTGCGAGGACATCCAGTTTTGGATGACGTGATATCATGTGTCCAACAGGATTTTGTGAGACTGTGGTGGGTGACCTCGGACCCACAATGTATTGGAAAATGAGACGGGGTCCGTGTTTCAAGACGGACTGGTGCAAACAGTGCCACTCACTGAGGACAGTCCTCCCCGGTTGACCGTAGCACCGGGAGCCCTGTCCCCCGTTCGAGAGGGTGCCCTGCACAGCTCCAGGAAGTGGCAAGGTCCGGGCGGGGAAACTCACGTTTGGAGCCGCGAGCATCCTTTACCCCGTGCCTTTCCAAGCCGACCTAGAGCCGGTACACCGGAGGGAATGCGATGCGATGGCCAGCCAGATCACTTTGTTTTCATTTGAATTAGGCTACACAATTGATTATTACGACTGGATGAAGGTCCGACATGTTAGACGCCATATAGAAATTATCGCCAACGTTCTATGACCTTAGAACCTGGCTTAGACGTTACCACTTTATTAACATAATACCTGAAAGTGGGGGGACAGGAAGTCTCGTTGTCCCTCCTATTTAAGTGCCTACGCACTGAGGCGCCCCATTTCTGTCTCTAAATGTGTTTCATGGAGCAGATCTTTTCTTCACAGTTCATAACCTGTAAACTTAAAAAGGGACGTTATGAGTCACCTACCCATGCATCGCTATGCAGAAAGTTTTTTCTTTAGGTTTCATCTTAAAAGGTTTATTTTAGAGGTGAACACTGTATGTTTAGAGTGTCACGGCACAAATCACATTTCTTTAAATAAATTGTTTATGAGCAAGTCAAACCAGAAAGGGTACACGTCTTACTGTGTACATCACACATTGATTAATGGGTGTACCGTCCCCACGTACTCTGAGGTCACGACAGAACTAGGTGCCTCTCAGTGATGGATACACTGACATCAAGGAAAGGGAAGAATTTTCACTAATTTCACCATGTTTTGAGTGAATGGCACCCGGCATCATCATCGACAATTCTAAATCTAAATGTCATTGTTGCCATCTGAATTAAAAAATAATGTTGACTGTTTAACATTTAGGTCTACCATGAGAATGCATTAAAGGGTATATATCACGAAAAACTCACTTTTTCAGTGCTTGTGCTCATACATTTGGGTATCTGGAGTGCCTACCAACCCACAAACTGTGAAATAAGACAACCCAGTCTGTTTTTGTGGGCTGTCTAGATCAGAAAACATGTAATTCAACAAGCCATTCAGATTTGTCACATGCAAGCTCATTAGAATAAATCGCCCACAACTTGAGAACTACCTTTGCAAAGGTGCACCATATTTTTTCTCACAGACCAATCAGAGCAGACTGGGCTTTTTCAGGAGGGGGTCTTAGAGACACAGGTGCTAAAACGGAGCGTTTCAGACAGAGGGTGAATACAGTTATATTCAGACAAACAGTATGAGAAAAATAATGTGTTTTTTGAACAATAAAGCATGTAAAAATGTAAACAAAGGCTGTCAATCAATTAAAATATTTAATCGCAATTCATCGCATGATTGTCCATAGTTAATCGCTACTGCAAATTAATCCAACATTTTTTATTTTTTCAAAATGTACCTTAAAGGGAGTAGTTAATACTCTTATTAACATGGGAGTGGGCAAATATGCTTAGTTTATGCAAATATATGTATATATTTATTATTGGAAATCAATTAACAACACGAAACAATGACAAATATTGTCCTCACAGGTACTGCATTTAACATAATAAAACAATAAGCTCAAATCATAACATGGCAAACTGCAGCCCAACAGGCAACGACAGCTGTCAGTGTGTCAGTGTGCTGACTTGACTATGACTTGCCCCAAACTGCATGTGATTATCCATGTGGGTACCCATAGAAATAGAACCTATTTTTAGGTCAAGGGAAGCTTTGAAAATGGCCATGCCAGTTTTTCCTCTCTAAAATTTGAAGTTTGGAGCGTTATCTATCCTCCTTCGCGACAAGCTTGAATGACACGGTTTAAAACTGAGCTCTCTAAATCGCAAGTTGCGTTAACTTTGACAGCCCTAGTGGAAACCCAAAATACAAGTATGACCCTGAAAATTAGCATAATAAGACTTTTAACTTGACACATGACTTTTAGAAATACTTATACTAGTAGTGTTTAGGATGAGGTATTCTGAATACTTTTTTTTACATTGGTAATGACTGAAAACTGGCCTCTACGGCACAAATGACTGAAAATAACTTCATATATCTGGAAGGAGTTTGGAATAGAACTTCTGCACTTGTGAAAGGAGTCGGTTGAAGTGATTATGGGATCTGATCAGGTGGAGATATTCCCTGGAGATGGCCCTGGGGTAGGTGCAGAACACGCTGGAGGAGTTACATGTCCTATCTAGCTTGAAAAAGACCTCATCATCATCAGAAAGAGCTGCAGAACAAGGACGTTTTTGGCTCCTTTGTCTACTACTACAAAAAAAATTGAAGGAGAATAGTTGTGTGGGGAAAGTGCGTCATACTGTGCTAAAATGAAGCCTAATTCTATAACTGCTTGGCTTATTTCTAGCTTCAAATCTAGGTTTCATTGGAGAAACGTTGCATTTCCTGGAGACAGCGTCTACTGTAAAGCCAAATAAGATGTGCATTCGTCCAGTGAATTGTACAGTAGGAAGGTTTTATGTTCAAGTCCACATTCTGTGAGACCAATTTAAGTAAAATTACATATTTCTTTGCTAGACCATCACGAAGCAAAGTGAAAATAATAGGCTGGCTTTGCAAAGCTAATTTAATGGTATAGAAAAGTCCTCATAGGGAACTATCCAACACCTAAATCTCATCTGGTCAAACAAGGTGAACCTACTGAAAGATAAAACATTATTCTCTTTTACACCACCAATTGGGCCAAATGCTGCTTCAAGCAGAACAGACATCATTTTTGGATGTTTTCCATTTCCTCTCTGGATCTACAAAACACCGCTGCTTGCTTAGGCTCTTCAAAGACAGCAGTGTGTGTGTACTGTGTGTTTAACCTCTGTTGTGGAATATAATAAAGTACGCGGCATTGTGCCTGTGAGAGTGTGATCCATGAAGGAGAGAGCATTATAAAACCATCATAAATGAAAAGAGGCTGCAGATAACAGTCCCTAAACACTGCTGCTTCTCTCCTACTATCCATAATCATTGAAGAAACGGTGCATTACACAGCGTCCAAACACAATACAGCGCAAACACTTGGTCATTTAACCTTGACTTAACATCTAATTCCGCCTACAGAGGACAGATATTAGCTGTGTCATCCAGCGGAGAGGAAAGCAGAATGTGGAATTTGTTCTACTGTTTGGGATGAGTAATTTCCTGAGCAGCATGCTGGCATTATTCAGTTCAATCTGAATAAAAATGCGCATATTCTGCACTCGTTTCTAATTTGTAAATTTGTTTTACTCATTAGCTGCAAGTGCTAGAATTTATTCTTCATCAAATCGTTTCAGTTTATTTATATATTATCTTAGATTATGCATTTTCTCCTTCTCACTGAGTTGTACTGCTGGTATTTTTAACACTAACATAATGGCGCAATCATTTCTCATCCATTTATATTCTGGGAGAAGCTGCACTAGGCAGCTCATTTGAGCACTTGAGTAATTAGGGCATCTCTACAGGGTCTCAGAGGCCAGATGGAATGCTTACTTACTAGAATTTAGGCTTATGATTGGGATGTCATATAAAAAACACAGCTTATTTCTGCTTCAAACTTATTATTTGCTAATTTTATTTGGATTGTTCTCTGCTTCAACAACACATATTTTCCCCTCTGGAATGACTCAAGATTCATCACTTGTAGAGCTGGCCATATGCTCGCACTGCTCCTACACTGACAAAAGCTCTCGCCTTCTCGGCTTTTATATGTTACAAAAGTAACTGCCAGCCATATAAATGGAAGTATTACAACTTGGGCTGTCAAAATTAACGCAATAATAACGCGTTAACGCAAATTAATTTTAACGCCACTAATTTCTTTAACGCATTAACTCAACTTGCAATGTTTAGGTCATATCTGGCTCAGTTTTAAAGCTAGAGACTAGAAAGCCTAAGGAATTCATTGGTACCAACCATGTCATACTAGCTTGTTGCAAAGCAGCCTAAATAACGCTCCATACTCACTACATTTTGGCAAGAAAAGAAAATGGCATGGCCATTTTCAAAGGGGTCCCTTGACCTCTGACCTCAAGATATGTGAATGAAAATGGGTTCTATGGGTACCCACGAGTCTCCCCTTTACTGATATACCCACTTTATGATAATCACATGCAGTTTGGGGCAAGTCATAGTCAAGTCAGCACACTGACACACTGACAGCTGTTGTTGCCTGTTGGGCTTGAGTTTGCCATGTTATGATTTGAGCATATTTTTATGCTAAATGCAGTACCTGTGAGGGTTTCTGGACAATATTTGTCATTGTTTTGTGTTGTTAATTGATTTCAAATAATAAATATCTACATACATTTGCATAAAGCAGCATATTTGCCCACTCCCACGTTGATAAGAGTATTAAATACTTAACAAATCCCTTGAAGATACATTTTGAACAGATAAAAAACATGTGTGATTCCGATTAACTATGGACAATCGCAATGAAATATTTTAATCGATTGACAGCCCTAATTATAAACTTAAAAAGTGTTACAAACTTATTTGAGCATTGTGTGCCAAAGTTGACCTTCCTTAAGGTTAAGTTGCTTTAAGTGAAGCATCCAGTGCAGTGTAGTTGTTAGCCTGTTAGCCTGTGGATACTATTCTGCTACCTGCGGTCTTTATCAGGACGGGCTGCGGCAGTTTGGTTGATAGTTAGACAACTTTTAGTGCCTGTTAGTCCTTATAATTGTTTTGTATTTTCATTTAAATATGTATCGTCTCAAGGTCATTTCTTATTTTTGCTACTGTCATGATACAACATATATCAGTAGATTTTTCTGTAAAAATAATACACATTTATCACATTAAAGGTTCTCTATCCAGAGCATTAATATAGCAGCAAACAATTATTTGCTATGTAAAGATATAGAAGAGTAATGTCTACCTGAGCAGAGAATGAAGTCGCTCTCCCTCTGTGTGTCGTAATCAGAAATTTTCTGTGCTTTGTTTACATAGCCAGGCTGCCCACACGTGCCTTTTAGAGCATGTTCCTGCATGTCAGCGTGCCCCACTGGGGCCATGAGCTCACCTTCGCTTCTTTGCACTGCTCTCATACGGTGGTTACAGCTGATAATGCCGTCCTGACCGACAGCGTCGTCGCCCAAGCATAGCATCCACCCTCTGGTTCCTGCCCAGGTTAACACAGTTATCTCTGTCAGCAAAGTTGCCATTGTTTGCACTGTTAGAGCTGTTAGCACTGCTAGCTGTGAGCCGCTGGCTCAGCCGTCGCCTTGTTGAGAGCTGTGTGGAGGCAATAGAAATGCTCCCAATCTCACATTTAGCCTAATAACCTTTTCTATTCATATGTATTCAGATTTATGTAGCCTATAGCTTAATATTTGGAGAGTATAATGATGTATATTGCTTTATTTCCACCCTGTACTCCTGTGGCCCTACAGGTGCACAACTCCAAATACTGGAAATACTGGATATATTTAGAAGTCCGTGCCCGGGTATATCAACACGGAAGTGTACTGGTACACTTGTTTTTCAGTCCAATTGATTCAACTTAAACAACCAATGATGAATAACTCTTTGAGTGCAGGTTGCGGCAGAACAAAGACATTAAGTATTGGCTGTGATTGTGGTTGAAGGAGCTCAGATAACAGTGTTTGGTTGCTGATTGGCTGTAATTGTATGACCAAGCTGTAGGAGGCTGGCTTTAAAGGCCAGCAGCCTGCGTGGTGCTGGCCTGGCAGCGCCATGAATAACAGATGTTGGCTGACAGGCAGGACCATTTGTCATTTAACTGTCTAAGCAAAACAGGCTGGAGGGTGTCACCATAAGTCAATGTCACAGGCTTGGACAGCGAAGAAGGGATCCAAACATTTCAATACTGTTTAACCCCCTCTGCTTTGTACCATTGTGCCTCTGATGACCGACGCCACGGCTCAGAACTGCATGCTGTGCGTTTTCTTTGCCACCCCAAGACCATCACTGCGGATTATTACTCGCTCTTCTTCCATGTTCCCGATAAATGGCTTGATGTCGCATAGATCTGGAGATCTGTCCAAGAATTAATTCATGGAGCTCAGTTTAAAAGAACTTGCTGAGCATTTATTGCATTGAACCAGAGTAGGTTTAAAGCTAGGGTTGGTAACCTTCTTCAAAAACATTTGTAGTTATATTTGTTGAAATTCTCTTAACATCCTGACAGCAATCAATAAATCAAACGCTCTGACAAAAAAAATGAAAAAAAATCAGTATCTGTTGCTGTCGCGGGATGAAATGATTGGACGGCCTACCCGTCCACCAACCTACCTGCCTGCCTGCGTATATTCTGCTCGTGCACTCATTGCGCGTCACTGGAGTCTTCCACAAGCGGCTAGCTTGACCGTGAGTATATAGTATAGTATTCTATAGGCTGTAAAGGCAGACGAGTCGGCATGATGACACTAAGAGTGTGTTCCAATCCGCGTACTTCTGTACTTACACTTACTATTTTGAGTGCATAAGTGCGTTCACAATGGGAAGTACGGCAAAATGCAGTGCACTCAAAGTACCCGGATGTTGTACTCAAAATGGTCAAATCGTTGAATGTGGAACGCTGGACACTTTCCATACTCAATTGTCGCCATCTTGGCTACGTAGCGGAAGGGGCGGGACCACGGCCACTACTACGTATATAACAATAAAACAATACAATACGTAAACATACCGGTGTATTTTCAGCCAACAGGAGGACACATCGTAGATGTAGGCGAAGACGTTGGAAACGTAATTTCCACTCTGCTTTCATTTTTTTTCTTCAACAAAGCAGGCAGATATTTTGTCGGGTAGCGAGCAGCGGTGAAATGTTGCGATCGTCATTTCCGGTCAGTGCGCCGCAGAGTATTCGATTTGAGACGACCCTACCCCGTTGAAATTTACGCACTACTCAAATGAGTACAGACTGCACAAAGTGCACTATACTGAAGTGTACTTCAGGAAGTACGTGGATTGTAACACACTCTTAATTCCGCATTTAGCAACTTGTTAGAAACTGCCTTTTTTAAGACACATAAAAGACAACAAAATTCATGAGTGGGATATTTGCTGATGTATTTTATATTGTAGAGCAAAACTTTAAAATCTCTTAAGCTTGTGCTAACCACAGACCTTATTTCTGGCATCTAACTAAAAATACCATTCAAAAAGCCCATTGACTTCCAGACGAGGGAACCAGAAGTGCTAAAATACTCATTCCTGTCGCACTCTTTGGTTAACATTTCCTCTTTCTTCTACTGTCTAATTTCTGCCTGTTTCTGTACTGAAAAAAGGAGAAACAAAGAACATTTGACTGCTAAATTGTGATATTAAAATAGATATTTTTTTCTCTGCTACAATGTTCCCCTTTCTCTCCATCACTACAGTAGATTGCTTTGAATAATATCAGTCAGTCTGTTATTACTTTCTGTAATCATCAACGGCCTCAGTATGACACTGATTTTAACAGTGCACTGGTTTTTACCATGTTTTCAAGTAGCTGCTTTCCCGACAGATTTACCACAGCAGTTTGAGCAATTGGACTGTAAATCGTGATACTTTACTAGCGTGAAATGCATACGCACTTAAATGAAACGCCATTATGTTCAGTTCTCACCCAGCCCCCAACTCTAATGAACAGCTGCACTGCCCGGAGGTAGTTTAGAGCTACAGTAAATGACAAATTGACCATTAATAGTCGACTATAATAAAAAGCTTGGTTGTCTCATGATGAACTGTATTTCAGTCCTTTCATTGGCATTGTTTTAAGAAATGTCAAAAAGCCAATACCAGACCAAAGCAGTGAAATGCATACATCTCAGGGTGGTTCATTTCTTCAGGCTCGGTGGCGGCATTGTTTTTGATGTTCTCCGGAGAATGATGGCTTCTTTTATTACCAGACAACAGCACGACAACATTCCTCATGTTGACAGGACTCCATATTCACCTCAGCGCTCTGGGGGCTCGGCTCGGCCATTTCTTCCGGAGCTCAGCTCAAGGTCACCATCTCCACTCGCACAAAAGCTTTTTCTCTCAGTTGTTTTGTGCGACTGCAGCCAGACAAGCTTAACTACATTTGGATTTTTTGTCCTCTCTCCCTCCCCCCCCTCGCCGCATGATTGCATGTTATTTCGTGTCGCTGTCATAAGAATAACTGTGACAAAATCCCCACCGGAAAAAAAAAAAAAGCAACAAGACATCACGCCAGAGGAGCCGTGATGCAAACAGCCGAATCCCTGAGAGATGGTCGGCCCTGCAGCCACACAAACCACTGCATCAGTCAAATGCCTCCAACAGCTAAATCTAAGCACAACCACCCCACTTCTCCATACCCACAAACACTCACCCTCCCTAAAAAAGAAAAGAAAAATGAACGATATCATATCTCTTCACAGACAGCTGCCAAAAAGATATTAATAGAATTCAATAGCAGAAGAGATTGCACACAAGAATCCTGTTGTGTGCGATTCATAAGAGGCAGACTTGTCCTCGAAGGTCAGCTCTGATGCAGTGTTACAAGGAGGAATGTATAGAAATGGTAAGGAGAAAGACATTCACAGTTAGGGCATTGATCTGACACACAATTATCCAGGGTGACATACAATGAATTAGAGATAGAAAGAATGAAAGAAAGAATATGAGAGAGAGCGACAGACATGGGATGACAGAGCAAACGAAGGTTGAGATGAACTTTAATGAGAGAGAGAGAGACAGACCTCAGCAGCACATCACAGCTGGGGTTTGGTTGCTTCCTGAGGCTTTCTGTCTGAGGGAAAAACTTTTTCAAATGACTATATCAAATTAGTCAAATTTTCACAAGACAAAAATAATTCTGTACATTGGAATAGGAGCTGATGACTGGAACCAATCTTCTCATTTAACTCTCAAAGCAAATAAATTTCCCAAATTGTCAGACCTTTCCTTTAAGTGACTTTAATCTAATCTCTTTATATCTATTACATTTTGAGGCTGCTGTTTGTGATGCACTTGTCCTATCGCTGATGTTTTGTCTACTCCTATTATAGATAGATAAAATAGTTGTAATAGAGCGCTCCAGGGATGACGTATTTTTGTAGGCCAACCAGGAAGTTTGCATCTCCCTGGTTCCCTCGACAAAAAGCCAATGGGATTTTTCCATTGGGTTTTGGATTATTGCAGAAAATAAACTCTGTGGCAAACAAACGTTTATGATACTTACACATTTTCTTCAGCAAGACTGAACAAATGAACACCACTTTTATGAATTTTGAAGTGTAAATACAATCACCACAAGTAAAAAGCTAACATTAGGCTATAAACAAACTACACCACGGTCGCATGAACGTGAGTATAAGACTCACGGCGGACTGTAAAGGCGAACGACTCGGCGTGAAGATGTTTAGTAGTCTAATTAAGCCACTTGTTAGAAACCGCCTTTTTAAAGACATAAAAAGGGCGTCAAAATTCCTGAGTGGGGAATTTATTTATGTATTTTATATTGACTTCCAGACGAGGGAACCGGAAGTGCTAAAATGCTAACTCATTTCCAGGTTTTAGGATTCATTCCTGTTGCACTATATCAGCTGTATTTTCATATCAGATATAACTTTAATCGTTGCAAGGGAGGGATTTGGCCTTGTGGAGCAGCAAACAACAACACATTAAAGAAATTTTTTTTAAAAGGACCTATCATGCTTATTTTCAGGTGCATACTTGTGTTTTGGGTTTGCACTAGAACATGTTAACATGCTTTGATGTTCAAAAAAAAAACTCTTTTGCTGGCCCACTCTGTTTTGATTGGTCAACCGAACCAAACTCTTCGGACTCGGCTCAAGCTCCGCTCTAACTAGCTTTGTTTGAGGGCGAGCTTAACTAGCTGCTATGCAAGTATTATGCAAATGTGTTACTTGGTGACATCACCATGTTACGGAAGAAAAGGCAGGACTTCAAGCAAGGCGTTTCAGACAGTTCAGGAGCAGTGTTTCTGTGGGAGAGAGTAACTCCCTTTGGTGTGGACTTTGGGCTTCGTAACTTTGCAGATCTTTTACATAGATAGGTAGGTAGTTAGAGATAATCGGTTAAAATTCTTAATATCGGTTAACGGTTAATTATTAACATCCCTAACAAAAACTATATAACACACTAAAGGAAAGGGAAAAGGCAAAAAAGCATAATAGGTCCTCTTTAATTTCATTTTGACAATTTGGGAAATAGGCTCATTTACTTTCTTGGCAAGAGTTAGATGAGAAGATTTAGATTACTCTCATGTCTGTATGGTAAATGTATGAAGCTACTCAGCCAATGGGGTAGACAAAATAGCAGGAACACCTAACATTATATTCCAATAGCTCAAACATACAATTAATTTGGCTCAAATTGCAACATTCACAAATTAGAAGGCATTGCATTGGAGAGGCGTTCCTGTGATTGCGTCCACATCCTGTATATTTCTTTAGTTTAATTGTAGGTTGAATGTGATTATGTTTGACCAGATTACTATCCATTAGCACCTTGCCTCTTTTCTTAAGAGAGTACAGATTGCTATAATTCTAAGTGCCCACATTTTTTTTAATTGTTGCTCTTGATTAAACAGATGCCATGTATATGAATCCTCTGAGCCCAATTTGGCATGCTGAAATGCTTTCACTCTTCGATTGGTGAATGTAATGTTTCTTTGCGGTATAGTGCTCCATTTAACTTAATCAGTGCTCAGCCTGTACATCGAGTTAATTATTATGTGTTGTAGCATTGACTCCCTCGCCTTTCCCTCTGCTGATCTTTCTCAGTTAGTCCAGGTCACGTGGTCTCCTCTAAAAAGTTGAACTTTTCTCCCTGCTATAGCTGCCTATAGAGAAGCCAGGCACAGCACAGCAGCTTTTACTGCAGCAGCAGCCGCTCTCTGTTCACCTTGCTTGCACTCATTGACTTTGATGTAGAAAAAGTTGTAGAAGTCTGAGCGATGCAGAATCGTGTGAGCGAGTTCCCCAGGTGACTAGACTGTGAGGAGGAGAGACAAAGCTGAGGGAAGCCATTACAAGGCAGAGGTCAGGACGTAAACTAAAGCCATCGTTATTTTGAACGTTGGGGAAAATTATGTGTTTGGAGTTTAAAGTGGCTTGCTCTTCTCTTTGGCTCTTATTTGTTTAACAAAGATCAAAAGAAGGTGGCTTGTTTTGTGGGATAAAGGGGATCCTGAATATGCCTGATTATGACTGTATAGAGAACCTATTATGATTTTGTGCTTCTTCCCCCCTTCCTTTAGTGTGTTGTATAGTTTGCATGGGAGTTACTCTCCCCCACAGAAACACTGATCCTGAACTGCCTGAAATGCCTTGCTTAAAGTCCTGCCTTTTCTTCTGTGACGTTGTGATGTCACCAAGTAACACATTTGCATAATAGCTACCTAGCGGCTAGTTTGGCACGCCCTCAAACAAAGCAAGTTAGAGCGGAGCTGGAGAGGAGTCCGATGAGTTTGGTTCAGTTGACCAATCACAAGAGAGCAGGCCAGCTGACCAATCAGAGCAGACTGGGCTTTTCGAAAGGGGGGGTAGGAGCTCACACAGTGTGTGTCATACAGAGAGTGAAAAGAGGTGCTGCAGCACAGCCAGTATGAGAAAAATAGTGTTTTTTGAACATTAAAGCATGTAAACATATTCTAGTATAAACCCAAAATGCAAGTATGCACCTGAAAATGAGCACAATAGGTCCTCTTTAATGTGATATGTTAGGGAATAGGGAGGCAAAATTGTAGAACCAACAACAACAACCTTTGGCAAATGTTGAAAATAGTTTGTTTGTTGAGAGTCATATCTATATTAGACACACAGGGCTACTGTAGGAGGTGTGAGCAGCAGCATCAATCACCATGAACATAAAACCAAACACACACCTTCAGGTGAATCCCTGTGGCCCATCATATCCTGAAAACACTGCAGTCAGAAAACAGATCTTCACCCAAGTCTGACTGTGAGCATGACAAGGGACGTCTAACTTTGCATATAAATGAGATTTGCATCAGTTTGTTCCTGAATATAAGCATTACCTCTTTGAGTGTACTGAGTAATTGATGTATATATTTCTGAGAAACACACACAAGTTTAACATACAGGGATATACACTTCACTTTCACTCATCATAATAACAAAGTCAATATCTGCATCAGGGCTATTTCATTCATGGTTTTGTGCCATTCAGTCACTATTTAATCTGCCTGGATTTCCCTAGACTTTTATCATTTTTATGTCCATAGATAGTCAAGTGGGTAACACAAGGTGAAGTACATGCCACTCCTTATAAACTTATTTGGCCATTCTGTATGCAAAAATAAGAAGAAGGAATTACCACCTTGCAGTTTTACACCTCCGCCAACCCCTCTAAGAAAAAAATCTGTAGAAAAACAAATAATGTCCTGGCAGAAAATTACCAGGACATTTTCTGTTAAGTTTACGGACATTTTCTTCAACACTAAAACGTAAACTGCTGTTGCTTTACATTTTATCTTCCGTACTTAGCTAAATAGCAGGCCCAACCTTTACATTCTGGAGGGAAAACAGACGCTAACGTTAGCATTTGTACATTACCTATCGGTCTTTGGGCACCACCTGAGGATAAAACCGGGGCAAACTTTACCTGTCGTCCACTGAACATTGGTAAAACGCAAATTACAATACTAAACTTGCATTAGTCACAAAATGAGTCAGCAAAATATTCCCGGCATATCTGTTAACGTTAACGGTCGACAACAGCTGAACTAAACAACAAAGCAGGTTTCCAATTAAAACGATTCTGAGCTAACGTTAAGTCCTTAACATAAATCATTTTGGTTAGACATTAATTGTTGATTTCTTACCACAGAAGTGTGAGAAAGGTTTCTCCAAATCCAAAATTTGAACTGAACTTTGCGCTAGCGTAGGTTCCCACAATGCAATGCGTATTTATAAATAGGGGTAAAACGCTTGTGAAAAATCCAAAAATTCCTTCATATTAACACGGTACATTGGCCCGTATTTTTACGGACTGTCCTCAGAGTGCAGTCAAGTTGCAGTTTACATCCATGTCTGTCCAAAATGTCATCACTTCATAATTTTATCCTATTAGACATTTGTTTGACATTATCATATTTAGCATATTAATAAAAAAAAGTGTTTTATGAGGTAACAGTGACCTTTGACCACCAAAATCAAATCAGTTCATCCTTGAGTCTAAGTGGGCGTCCGTGCCAAATTTTAAGAAATTCGATCAAGGTGTTCCTGAGAAAATGGGATAGATGTGAGGTCACAGTGACCTTCACTTCTGACCACTAAAATCGAATAGTTCATCCTTGATTCCAAGTGGATGCTGGTGCCAAATTTGAAGATATTACCTCCAGGCTATCCTGAGATATCACGTTTACGAAAGTACAGACGGACGCACAGACATACTGACGGACAACCCCAAAACATAATGCCAGCATAGAGGCAGAAAAACAGTTAGAGTAGCATTCAGGGCCAGTGCTCCCTCTAACTCAATATATTGCCATCAATACCAAGAATTTCATGAATTTTATGTATAAAACAAGTATACTCACTTATAAAGAAAGCGCTTTATAATGACAGATATGAAGCATAGACTTGACCATGAGCCGATGTTATAGCTTAAAGGAAAAAAGCTTAACAACGACATGTTACCTTCTGGGGAAACTGGATGTCTGAGGTCATGTATACTAAGTACAAACCATACATACAGTATACATGCAAGAAAATGTACGGTATATGGTAAGATTTCACTACAACAAAAAAAATGGATATGCAAATAAGGCCACATGGTTAGTAGAAACATTTCCCCTTTTATTCAGTTTCACTAGAAAGTGGATAAAAAGAAAATATCAAACTCTAACTTTCCTTTCTATAAGCGCAACAGGCCGTTTGAAGTAGGAAGTCCCTATGCGCTTGATCTACTGCATGCCCTATTGACCTGTCAGTTAACTAAGTCAATAAATAAAATGAAGAGGACACTAGTGAGCAAAGCCATGCTGCTTAAACATGTTGGATAATCACGACACAGAAGAAGCAATGTGTCGAAGTATTTTGTCTTCTACACCGTAAATTGAGAAATTACCAACAAATATAAGGCTGTTTTGCCAACTTTGTAAAGAGCAGCTGCCTTACTCTACAACGACAACAAATCTGGAGAATTGCCCGTTAGCTTACCACCCGGATGAGGCAGCTGAGGCACCAGAAACAAGTGGAGGAACATCAACTTTTCACCACACTGGCCAAATGCATGTAATGTGTCCCCAGGATCATCTGTGTGTGATGTATCCTCAGAGAGCTACGCTCCCTAATTAGCATCAAATAGCACCCCATGTCCCCAAAGTTCATTATTTATTATTATTTATATACAAGACAGATAAACAAATCAGAAGTGCCATTTCCAACAGTGTGTGTGTGTGTGTGTGTGTGTGTGTGTGTGTGTGTGTGTGTGTGTGTGTGTGTGTGTGTTTGTGTGTGTCTGTGTGCGTGCGTGTGTGTGCGTGTGTGCGTGTGTGTGTGTGTGTGTGTGTGTGTGTGAATCCTATTTCAAACCCAGTGTGATCTCATAATTGAATGTTACATGATGAGAATTTCTCAACATGTCCATCATTTGAGGATCCGTATGGGATTACACACTGGCCAACAGGACAGCTCCCAGTGGTGCGTATTAAATACGGTCCCCATTCAAATTTCACTCTAGTAGCAATGATAATAATGATTTAAAAAATTAAAATTAAATCATCTGTAGTGGCCTGGGTGCATGGTACATGGGAGCAGTGATGGATTTTTTTCCCTCCTGCTGGCAGGAAACTAATGAAATATGTGATGTCTTACAGATGCTTCCATTATGTGGGACATCTTCTTTTTTCCCTCCGTTTCCCAGGTGTCAATAAGCAGTTTTCAGGCCTATGGGAGCCATCCACAGCTCCCATTAGAAGCCCAGTTGTGAACCTGTCTTAGACATGTCATCTGGAACCATGCATTACTTAAAGGGCTCATTGATTGCCAGCAGAATCACTAGGCCTCTGACAGTCAGCTAGGCGTCCGCCGACTCCAGCAGCCTACTGCTGTTCAATCCTCTCCACATCAGCGCACCAGTCGATACGGCTTTCTATCGATAGGACACTGAGGAGAGAGGAATGGGCTTCCATAAACCTCAACCACCTGCTGGTACTCACAGCTGTCAACGTCTTCAAACATAAACAAAAAAAAAAACTAACAGAGTACGCTGGAAACAACAGACGCCAGCCCATAAAGACGTCACCCAGCCGTGTTTTCCATTAGCCGGAGGTGTAATTACTGGCGGGCGATTGCCCGATGGCGGTGATCGAATCAGGAATTGATCATCACCGATCGTGAGCAGGCTTGCAGCAGAGGAGTGTCTCTCTTAACACGATGAGCAACTGTTTACATGCCTTGAACTGACTGAACCAATTAGGACTGAGTTGTATTCGCCACCAGTCAACAATCAGCACACCTCTTTTTGAGGAATTTAAGAACACATCTTGATTTCTTTTTCCCCTTGTGTGCAGCTTTGCTACGGAAGAGAAGTGGCGTGATTGCAGTGTTGTGCCTCCCTTTAAATTCGTCTTGGTTCCGAGGTGCATCTATTAAATAGGAAAAAAAAACCTGACTTGCTACGAGCGCTGTGTCTTGGTGTACACACACAGTGCAACTGATTGAAGGAGAATGCCACTGATGGAAAATGTGCCAACTGCTGAAGGAAGAATGCAGTAGATAAAACGGGAGAGATGAATATCCCATCAGCCCCAGGCATGGGATTTAATTTTCCTCCATGAGCATTTCTACCTCAGCTTGGGAAATTGATCATTTATATTCCCACACCAGGTGGAAAAGTGGAAGGGCTTGTGTGCACACCGGTGTGTGTGTGTGGGTGTGTGACTGAGAGAGGCAGAGAACGCATGAGAGCATAACTAACCACACCGAGCCCAGAACAACGATTCGCGGCGGCGATACAGTTGTTACTCCGTTAAATGATTCAGCAGTAACAGAATAAACAGAAAAACAAAACAAATATCAAACTGACAGTCGGCGGCGTAGCCGGGGAAAACCAACAGAAACTGACAGGTAGATTAACGCCGTCCCACAGGCCATTTAGCTCCAAAGAATAGCATGATCATATTAATCACGGCTCTTGATTGATAGCCACTCTTCTAGTTGACGTCTCCATCATGCATCACAAACCGCATGGTATACGCGCACGTGCAATCACTCCAGCTGTAGTGCTTCAGTTTCATCACAGCATATCTCGTCTCAGCTTGCTCGTCACCTACTCAGTCTTTCTGCAAAAAACATAATGCAGCTTTTATGTACAATACTGCAGATACACACACACATACAGCGTGTTCAATCATGTCCTTGTCAGCTTGCTGCTCATGAATAGACATCAGGTCTTGGTGGTGCTGTGCTGTGTACGGCGGCGCTGTAGGAAACAATCTCTTCAGCCACGCACGGTGACATTAAGATCACTTGACAACAACACACAAATACTCCCACGAGGCAGAACACGAAAACATATTTGCATTGACTTGACTACTCAGCTGTAATACCTTTGAAAGCTTTAGGGCCCTGCTGGGAGGCAGAAAGGATCTGTGTAGGTTTGAGATAATGACCTTGTTTAAAACAATTTCACTGCAATGGTTGGAAAATAATTCCCATTTTGAACAGCACAAACAAGGTGTTAATATACTTGAAAAACGTGTCGGTGCAACTTTAGTAGATGTGGCCTTTTATTCTCATACTCGGAGTTGTTGGTGGTAAGAAGACGCAGCACCGAAAATTAAAGGTTTAATGAGAAAGGAGGAATAGAAGACTGGAATATCTGTGTAAACAAAACAAAAAAGGTAAAAGATGACAGCATTAAAAGAGGAGATGCTGAGATGGAGATTAAAAGGAAAAATATGCATGCTATTTGAACATGCTATTGAATATTAATATATGTAGTAGTAGTAGTAGTATAATGTGTGGAAAAGCTGATATACCATTTTAGCATGCATGTGCAAAAATATGTTTGCATGAACATTGGCGAGACTTCAAACGATCATGTGTGCAGATATGCAGACGTGCACTGTAAAAAATAACATTATATACATAGACCAGTGGTTCTCAAACTGTGGGCTGTGCCCATCTAGTGGGGCGCAGAGGAGCGTGTGACCGGGGTAAAACGTGATGCACAATTCATTTTTTGACGTCTGAATATTTTTCACGGCAGAATGGTAAACAAACCAGCTCTTTATATATCCATGGTATCGATGGTGTTCATTCAGACAGACTGTCAAATATGTGTCCATTCTGTAAACCTACAGACTGAGACAAAAAGAAAAACAGACGATGCTTCAGAGTCGAACAAGACAAGACGGCTCATCTGACGGTAATCGAAAGAAAATATGACAAAGTAGGGCTGCACCGAGTAGTTTGAGACTTCATTCATAATGTTGATATTCTAATTATTATTAAACTTACAGAAACAATAACCTACCTTCCAACTTCTCTTCCCTCCTCTCTCTCAAACACACACAGAGCGAGCAACGCGGCGCTCTGTCCGTCTCTGTATTGCCTCAGTCTTCAGTCCAAAAGTCAAAATTTATTGGAAAAAAGAGAAATCTTAATTATTTACAAAATTCACAACTTTTTATCTAACAATATTCTGCTTGTGTCCATATTCTTTGTCGATGAGCCTTTCAAAAACAACAGTTTCACTGCGGTTAAAAACAGTTTTTTCTCCCGTACACATGCTGTATTAACGGGGCGGTCTACCAGCAATCCAACAGCACCATAAATAACATCGATATAAACATAAATAATAATGAAGGCGGTGGGAGATGAGGAGAGACCAGTTTGTATTTTAATTCTGAAAACTCTGGCAGCTGACAGTATGAGACCCAACAAATTAAGAAGACATTTAGAAACATTATATCCCAGTCACGTCAAAATATTTCTTCCGCCAAAGGAAGGAATGACAGAAATAGATTGAGAACCACTGACATAGACTGTATATCAGAAGTGGGCTGCCGCTTTGAAGCCTCGAGTTCAGCATTTTGGCCATCGCCATTCACCAACCAGAAGTGACACGAGAGGGTGGAGTGAAGTACAACTGAATGCTGAATAAGATGTTTTTAGGCAACCAAAATGTTACAATAAACTTTCATGAAAGGAAAACTCCATGTGAAAGAGTTAAAATTGTAAGACGAAGACACGGACAACTCCCAGACCGGACAACGCCGTGGTAGCGACCTGTCAATCACAAGGTAGCCACGCCCTAAAGCATCCCCTGCTTTATGGTCTATTTGACTCTAAATGGGACCATAATTTACTAAATGAACATCATGCTGTATTGAAGAAGACTTGAAACTAGAGATTGAGACCATAAACTCATGTTCACAATGTTTACTGAGGTAATAAATGAAGTGAGAAGTAGGCTCATTTTCTCATTAGACTTCTATACAATCAGACTTCTTTTATCAACCAGAGGAGTCGCCCCCTGCTGGCTGTTAGAAAGAATACAAGTTTAAGGCACTTCCACATTGGCCCAGAGGTAGCCCACTGATTCTATATACTATTTTGTAACTTACAGCAGTCAGAAACATGTACAGTTTGGTTTGGATATTTGCATCACAGTCTGCTCAAACATCTAACGTCTACAGTGTATGGACATTGTTACTATGGTAGTTATAAGATATTAATGGGAGCAGGAAGAATATGTTCAGAGGAAATGTCTCCTCAAACAGCAACAGGCCAGAGAGGAGGATCACCACTGATCTGGGTTTGAAGGAAAAAAAGATTAGAAAAACATCTCCTTTTTTTTAAGAAGCATAATTGGTCTCTGCATCTTCTGATTCCGATTCAAGTGATGCCCTCGGCGGTGGCTCCCATGAGAGAGGCTCCCGGGGAGCCGGGCTAATCAGATCGCTTCGTTCTAAATTAGACCTCCGGGGAATAAAATGCCCAAACAAACTGAAACATTAAGTGCGTTTCTCCCAACAAGGAGCGACGAGGAAGATTCCCCCTAAAGTGCTGCTGCGTTTGGGCTACCTCGTCTCCAGCTCGGCTCTCTCTCATCTTGTCCTGGAAAATGTTTTTTTGGTACATTTTTGTCCCCCTATAACCCGCTTCTTTATTCCTACCTCCTTAAAATACAGTCCTGTCTTGTACAGGAACAAACAGAGCAGCTCCAGAGGTCCAGCAAAAACAGAAGACTCTCCAAGCGGCTGGCTGTCATTCTGCGGCCGACACTAACTAACTGAGAAGCCACTGAGCACTGCTATCCAGCCGTCCCCACTCAGCCAAAAAGGTGTAATTAGCTGCTACAAATTTCAGGATCCTGTTTCTAATTATGTATGAATTTTTGCCCCCAAAAAGGGCTTACATACTAAAGAGGGAACTTGCCGTTGTAATGCATATATTAATGATGTCCAAAAAGTTACTTGTTAGAATTTATGCAGAACTTTGCTAAGTATCTTTGCTATGTTAATCACAAGGGATTCTCGACAACATGCAATTTGAATGAGATGTACTAATGAGAGTGAGGTGGGCCTCTGCACTGCAAAGGACCTTCAAAGACAGAATAGAGTAACAAGGCGAGCTCATGAGCTGCATTGTAGATTAATTATATATAACCTATGGAGCTAAACTTCATCTGTTGATCTTTTCGGTTTGACAAAACTGCAGTCATTCTTTTGATGCATGTGGAAACGGCAGCATTAATATCGTGTTCCCAAGTGAGAGCTGCACTGAAATTAAACTTCAGTCCTCATCAGCAATTTAATTGATGTTTTGGAGAATTCCAGCGTTATCAGCAGTAATTTACAGTATAAGCATGTAATCAAGCTTGTAATCGCTGCAGAGGACGGGGAGGTCACATGGAAATTTGCCCCCTCCAATTCTCGTAATGACCGGTCATCAAATGCTTCCAAAAGCTAAATGAAAGCTAATTTTCTCCACTCGATACTCAGGCTGTTCTCATACTGTTTTTCTCATACTGTTGAGCCACGGGGTACACTTGAGCTGTGGTCGTGCGTTGCTATTGATTCAATTTTTGCAGACTGTGCATGTGTTGTATCCCAATAATATGACACGATGGTGACATCCTCTCTTTTCACCCTCCTTGTTGTGAACAAGGAAGTACAAAGAGCGGCGAGCTACGCGTACGAAGGAGGTCGGGGTGGATGGGCGGGTCAAAAAACACCGGACTTTCCCCCAGGAGACGGGTGTTTGTGTTCCGTGTGAAACCAAAAGTCAACGTTGATTTGTTTGTCATATAACTTCCGTACTTAAGTAACGCCGCTTCCAGAGTTATTTTAACCCAAACCACGATCTTTTCCTGAAGACACTGAACCCTAAGTTGCTCTCTGTGCGCTTTACAGCAGCCCACTGCCCCTAAGGATGGGTTAAATGCAGAGGTCAAATGAGGCTGCTGGTTAAAGAGTTCACACTGGGGATGTGACGGTGAGGAAAATATCCCACCGCTTAATAAACTTGTGACAACACCGGTGTTACCGATTACACCGGACATTTTACAAGAAAAGATGGAGGTCAATATGCGTAGCGCGCTTACTTTGATCTTTACCGTCGGGTGGATGTGTGTCTGGCCTCTCCGGTAGAGCTTTCGCTGCGGGGCCACAGGGGTGTACCTGGCGCCGCTGCGACGCGCACACCAGCTGTGACCGCTCCGTCCTCCTCACAGCGATTAACGTTACCTCATTAACGCTTCTTCATTAAAGTTATGGTTCTCTTATAGCATTAGGTTTAAATCTAAAATATTGCCAAATAGGCGCTTTTGCTTTTCGCTTCGACACCAAATCCTCTGCCATCTCTCGGCCTGTCAACTCTCTCTCGTCCCGTGTGTGTGGAATAGGACACCTGCCACTCTGAGCTGAGACTCCGGATGGAGCAGACATATTCACTTTCAGTTTGTAGCTTCCGTTGTACGATCTATCTCCGTCTATCTCTTGTTATCATGCCTCTGATACACCAAAATGAACTAAATGGGTTTTATTTCTGTTAAAAAAAAGAAAAACGACGGTGGGGGCAGCGAGTACGTAATGTAATCGGTGTGTGCCCGACCAGCGTGTAACACCAGATAACATCGACTACCGCGACCAGCCTAGTTCACACTGAAAAATACTTATTTTGTGGTTTTTACAGTGTATGGTCTCTCTAACTGCTAGGCATCCCTACTGCCACCTTGGCACACTTTCTACAAACCTCCCAGTCCTTCAGATCTACAGCCACCAACCGCTGAGTTTCCGTGTGTAACGGAGGTCAGTACAATGCCTCGGAGGTTACAGGCTTAAACATTTGGGAAATTGGCCTTGCTGCTCCTTGCATAATTTACATCACGACCGGTGTGAGGACAGATATAGCGAGGAAGATGAAAAGGTCCGGCAGCGCGCAAAAAAAAAAAAAATCCATAATCTCAAAGCTAACAGTGGTTGTCAGAGACGGCTTGAGCACCTTGATCTTCATAATACTTGCCTTTTTTTCCAGAATCAGTGGCTACGACGCTCGCTCCCCCGAGTGTTCGAGGGAAACCAGGTTTGATATGATAATTCTGCAGCTCAGCTCTCCACTCTGCCATATGCCTGACCTCTCTGTGGGGAGAGGAATGCAGCTGGCTCTTCTCACTATTAATCAGCCTGATGGGGGAGGTGGAGGGTGGTGGTTGTGGTGGTGGTGTTGGGATGGGGAGGTACTAGCTGCAGCCGGATGCTGGCCAACATTTCATTACACACACACAACGGACTTCTACATGTGTGAAAACAGCTGGTTCAGCATTCTCCTGTTCTCCTTCCTCACCTTCTTCCCTCCCCTGCACCGCCTTTTCTCCTCATCTCCTTCCCTTGCTCGTCTGCCCTCATCTCCTTCCTCCTTTCATTTAAAAGCCTCGAACATCCATCACCCCTCAGCCCAAATACACTCAGCACGGAGAGCAGCGGTGAGGGCCCAGCAGGGCGAGTCCACGAAGTGGACGAAATATGAGGATATCAGGAGCAGCTAGTGTCTCCATCAATCAGCCTGCTCAGGTGAAGCCAGGTGAAAGCTCTGATCCCTGATTGATTTACCTGTTGGATCCACTTCAGTCATGAAGGAGAGATGGAGATGAAGGAGACTAGACAGTCTAAAGAGAGCGGTATAAACCTTGAGGAAACTGAGATATGGATTGTGCCGAGATGACTCACACAAAATATCAGGCATATAAGAATAGAATCAGTAAATATAGAGGAGAAGCATAAATGAAAATAGATGCACAGAGGAGGAAAGGTATCAAATAGCATAAAGTGGACATAAATCAGAGAATAAAAGAATGAAAAAAACTAATTTTCTTTAAAATCCCAGCTCATCTGAATATTGATTTAATTATACAAGGATGGTGTCCAATAACAGAAGCTGTCAAACAAAGATTTACTGATTCCAATGTCAGCAATTCTTCTGCAAGCTAATAAGGTTCAACTGAGCTTCAGAATTATATATATAAAGGAGCAGGTCTCACTTTGTTGTTGCTAACAGCTAATAGTAGACTGTACTCTGAAAGCACACTAATCAGGGTAAGTATTACTATCCTCTGCAGTGATATCCATGTAATATTTCTGTTTATACCTAAACTCAACTGCACAGTACATAATAGAACAATAAGTTGGCTTCTCCAACGATACACTGTTTTACTAGAGAGATGCATGATGATTAGCCGCCAGCCATGTTGGACACCAACAGCTCACAGCTACAGTACAAGTGCGTTATACCAACAAGGTTACCCCATTGCTAGCCTTGTAGCCACATCATTTAAATAGCCTAAATTAGCTACTTTTGGTAGTGGTTGATTGATGCATATTTTTGCGGGCCGGGCGGTGCAGATTGGCTCTTATAACGGGTCGGGTGGGTGCAGGTTATACAAAACCCTGACCCGCGCATCACAACTGGAGCACCTTTAACCAGGGTCTGACATTAACTTTTTTCACTGCCTGCCACTTTTGAAATCAATGCGCTAAATGAAGGAATAACATTTTAGATCTGATTTCATTCAATGTTCGATGTATTTTACATAAAAAACATTATATGCATGGTAAATTACAGTGTTCGAATTACACCCTGGCTTCCCGGGAGCCCTATTTTTGGGGCGAGGGAGGGTACTGTACACAATACTGTACTGTACTTTGCTATTGTCATCTATAGTTGTTATTTGCATAAAAACACACAATTCAAATATTGCTGTGAAAACATCTCCTTCAAACAAATGGATTTATTCAAAAACTAAATTTTACGAGATTACATTTGAACACATCGTGATAACGTTGTAATTTACCTTCACCCAATAGTCATTTTAGTGAGCAGAGTTTGAACGCCTCATAATTGTAACTCTATGGCACCTTCATTAACATTAGTAGCTCGGTTATTTATCCAAGCAGGACTGAGCTGCCCACCGGCTACTAACAGGTAACCTTACTAACTCTCCTCCTTTTGATTTCAACTCAGACAGTGTCACATTATCAGGGAAAAAACAGGGTTTCCCTCAGGTTTAGTAGCGAAATGCTTTTGAGCGCTTTTTTTCTCTCCGCTGTCTCTCCGGTCTCAAAAAAACTGAAAAATGATACCATGGCGTATGCATCATTGTGCATGCGTAACTGTCCGAAAACATCAGTAAGAGGAATCAATAGTCACGGAGGCATGAGATGCCAAGGAATCGGACAACTACGGTTCTCTATTCCCATCACTAGCATTTTCCCTGCCTTCCAAAGTGGTCCTGCTGATTTCACACGCCACTGCCAACAATTTACCCATATTTAGCAGGTGCCGATTTCAGACCCTGTCTTTAACTATCATGGAATAATGCATGAACACTCCCAATACAACCACTTAAATAAAGCTTTTCCTGTTCCATTCTGCCAACATGGTGTAAATGCTCTTGTTGCTGTTTTATGTGCTGTGTAACTTCACAATCTGGCACTGGGACTATCTATATAGGTATCCTGGTGGATTAGCGACTATCTGTCATCTCTTCTTGTTACAGACTGGAACAGCCATGTTTATTTGTGCCATTTCCAGTTTATGTTGGTCCCAGTCAGACCATAAAAGCTGGTTTAACATGTCACCACCTTGATAGTGTATTATGGGCATGTTTAAGCTAGTCTTGTATTATCAACGTTGTCATTTGTCACCAGCTAGTCATCTTGTTATGTCTGAATGTCTGTACACAGGCAATACTCCAGAGGCCGCCCGTGAATAGGCAGGGTAGCTATAAAGCAGCTGCGCAGCCTCCATATGGATGAAAGAGAAATGCGGAACAACAGGGATATCAGTGCAGAGAGTGATAGGCTCTGTTTCAGAATGATTGAAATTTAACAGCAATTTACATGTAAAGTCCCTCGCTGTGTGTTTCTGTTTTGCTTAATCAAGCTTCCCTACAGCCACATGAGGCTCGGTGCTATAGCTGACAGCATCGAAATGGACTCGGCTAACTCTTCAGTTCATATCGTTCAGACAGACTGACAGAGAGGGACAGAGGGACGGTGCTTTTGGATGTGTTCCACAGGCGTTATGAAAAAGCTCCCCTGTGTTTTTACTATTGGAAATATTTGCTTTGGGAAGGTCTCTTTTAACGGGAGGACACAGCGTCAGCCTCGGGGCACAGTATGATGACAAACAGATGGTCTGCTGTGATTTGTGTCTTGGTTGCTGGTGTGGAGGTGCCGTAGCTTTGTTCTGGATAGCAGGTGATAGCAACACGCTGTGGTGATGTTAGTATGCTGTGTTGGTTGTTTCTTACAAATCGTGTGTCATATTTTTCATGTTGTTACGCATGACTTTTTACATTTATTTTGCGACACAGGGTTTGATAAAAGGCCCTGAAAACGCTCAGCTTTTTTTATTATGAATGATGGGATCATAGATGAACACTATTTTCTGCCAACAGTTTTGGTTATTTCACATCTCATCTCACATGTCTGAACACTTATGCACGGTTTCCATGGCAGGATTGTCCAACCAGCGGGCTGCTAACCTACAATACAAATATTTTGTTTCTTTGCTGTTTACGCTCGGCGCTGCTTTGTCTCATTTCTGTTGCCTTACATTCAAAACGTGTGTTACCATGGTTCCGTTTGCTCTTGCGTCAGATTTTAAAGAAACCACACAGACGGCACCCGAGTATCTGACGCAAAATCACCTCCGCGAATGTCATCTCGTATGAGGTGGCACGTGGCCGTGGAGGAATCCAAGAGAAGAGCATTGCAGAGCGTCCGGACATGGTTAGGATTCCTCTCAGGGAATGAGATATGAAATATTAACCTTGTTTTCCGTCCTAATTGGCTGAAGCTTCTGAGAAGGTGAGAGGTGAGGTTGAGAAAGCACTTTGAACACGGCGAGGAAGAAGATAGCAGGCGACATTCCTCATTAGCTCAGAGGGTGCGCTTACGGTAGGACGCTTCGACTGAATACGAGAGGTCACACTTAATGAAATTTTGTTTTTTTCTGGCAGTTCCCGCTCTTCATTCATTAGGCTGCTGTAGATATTTCAGCATCAATAGCCTCCTGTGCCTCCTGTGTCTGGGGACAGGCCTACTAACCTAGAGAAATACACTCCAAGAACACAATACAGAGATACTGACATCATATGAAACTAGAAAACCTAAAGAATCCATTTGGAGGCTAAATAACGCTCCAAACGTATGCTCAATTTTGGCGAGGAAAAACTGGCATGGCCATTTTCAAAGGGGTCCCTTTGACCTCTGACCTCAAGATATGTGAATGAAAATGGGTTCTATGGGTACCCACGAGTCTCCCCTTTACAGACATGCCCACTTTATGATAATCACATGCTGTTTTGATGGAATCATAGTCAAGTCAGAACACTGACACACTGACAGCTGTTGTTGCCTGTTGGGCTGCAATTTGCCATGTTATGATTTGAGCATATGTTTTATGCTAAATGCAGTACCTGTGAGGGTTTCTGGACAATATTTGTCATTGTTTTGTGTTGTTAATTGATTTCCAATAATAAATATATACATACATTTGCATAAAGCAGCATATTTGCCCTCTCCCATGTTGATAAGAGTATTAAATACTTGACAAATCTCCCTTTAAGGTACATTTTGAACAGCGAAAAAGTGTGATTAATTTGCGATTAATGGTGATTAACCAAGGACTGGACTTTTAATAGCTTGACAGCCCTAATAATAAAGTAAAGGTACTGTATTGGATGATGAGATTGCGTGCCTTTTCCTCTGCTACTGTGTTTCACATTAGATAAACTGGAACTGATATTCATTGAGTACAAGTGTTTTGATTCCCTTTGAACTTTCTCAACTGAATTTTGCTAAATTCATAAGTGAAACAGTTCGAGAACAAGGCCACACTTGTCACTCTTCAACATTTACTTTCCTTCTGTGAACACAAACCCACACACACAAACTTTGAGAGTAAACACAACGCCCACTTGCACTCGGTTCATTAATTTAATTCCTTGCTCTGCATCCAGATTTAGTTTCTGTACTGCTCTCCTTTGTGTTGACTTTAAATATCTTTTGGTACATCATCTTTATTTCTATTTCATTTTGAGGAGGTTTATAAGCCTCTTGAGGTTTTCTATATCTAACTTCACTTTTCACTTTTTAGGTTTTAAACTAAGCTATGACTAAAAGTTTCTCTTTAGATTTTAAGATGGCACCTTTTTGTTACAGTACAGCAGGATCTCCATTGTCTGTCAGCAAACATCTTGACTTTAAGAAACAATATAATTGACATAGATGTAAGAACTTAAGGTAAATAAGGGCCCAAAGCCTGAACCTTTAATTGAATCCCTCCTCTTTCTCCAGGCAAAAACCTCCGCCTCGGCAGCACCATTTATTTATTGTCCTTCATCGTGAATTATTACAGGGGGGGAAGAAGGGAGCCATTAATTAGACAGGGATGTAAGATGTCTCAATGCCAGCCATTTGTCTTGCAAGTGATTACTTAGAGAACAGCTTTTTTTCTTTGATATGTGGCTGAAAGCCACAGTATTCTCAGGGACTTTTACAGGAATGAAGATAAAGGGAGGGCATCATTCAAAAACAGACAAACCTAAAGGTCAAGACTGGCTTACACACAGGGACCATTGACCACCTATCATCAACAAAAACTCAGTGTTACAACAGTTACCATAAAGCAAGCACATCTTACAAAAAGTTAGTTCTAATTTTCTGTGCATTTTCCTACGAATGTCCACCAACACATGTCAATTTCTGAATGTTACATCCATACAATCTTTTCAAAATAAACTTCAAATGTCTTCACAGGAAACAACTTGGTTAGGTTTAAGAAAAGATCATAGTTTGGGTTAAAATAAATACAGAAGTGGCGTTACTGAAGGACAGAAGCTACTTGACAAATAAATCAACTTTGACTTCTGGTTTCACACGGGATACTTGATTTTGTGGGATAAATGCAAATCACAGTGCATCACTTATAGCAGGTATAGCTACGAAAGTTGTATGAGAACAGCCTGCAATTAGTTGGCATCAAGTATTTATTCAGATAGTTGAAATATAAACACATTTGAGTCGCACTTCATGTCACAGCAAGCCCACTGATCTAGTCTGATTCTGTACAGAAAGACTGCCGGAGTCAGTCTTATAGTGTCTTTTAATGGAATTGATCGAATGGTAGTATGATAACATTTTTCCACATCTTTCCAGAGGATCCACTGGAATCCATCTCGTCTCACAAACTCTTCAAATAAAAGACACACTACTGGCCTATGGACTGTTTTTTAAGCCGTTGATCATAATCATAATGATGAATTAGTCGCTTCATGCGTCCACAGGAATAAATCTCTTTTTGTTTCTTATTTATTATGAGTGAGTAAATAATATTTCACCTGTTTTATAACAACTGGAAATTCACACAATAACGATCAGCTGAACAACAATCAATAGAAAACGTTTGAAAAGTTCCTTTACTTTGGGCAGCTTGGCATCCACTTACTTCTCTGGGAAGACTGCCAGGGTGTAGTAAGATTACAAAGACACAAGGAGAAATCCAAAAGAACAAAAAAAAACAATAATGCAATGGAGCAATGAGCAATCATAAACTTTATAAAACAACTTTTTCTTTGAATATGAAGTGAAGTTGCAACTTCTGCCACAGTGAACTAAAAGTTGAAATCAACTGCAGACTTGACACAACAGTGTCAGTGTAATGAAACTAGCCTGATCATGGCTATAGCCTATAGACCCCCTTTCGTGTCGACGTCATGATTACGTCACAGTGTTAACTGGAGGCAAAACAAAGGAAAGACTGGAGGCAAACGCCAGCAACGGGCTAAAGTTATACATCGAAAATGTCATCTTGCTGCATTGTTGGGTGCCAGAATCGAGATATCCCAGACATTTGAGATGATAAACTGTGAGGCTTTAGCAAGCTACAATATCGGCGAAGCGTTTCAGAGATGGAAAGTAAATGTTGCTAATGACTGCGGTTAGCAAAAGGCTAAACTATTAGCAACCTTTCTCTCCATCCATCACTTCACCAATATTGTAGGACTCTCTTTTTGATTGACTTTACTGAAGGATAGTTAACTATAGGCATCCAAAGATTTATATGCCCTCAACTGATCTTTACAGCGCTGTCGCTGGACACCAGCCCGCTGGTCGGAAGGCTGGCTATTTAGCCAAGTTAGTTTGCCGATTCCGCCATGCAACACAGAAATGAGCCGAACAAAGTTCTCACTTATTTGGCGATAGCACTGTGCTTTCCTACGCTGTGACAATAGTGTGTGGATGAAGCATTAAGTTGTTAAATTTACTTGCAACCCTGGAGAGTGAGTGACAGTTTATATTGAGAGAAACTCGTATTTTCTTCAGCCAGTGTTAAAAAAACAAGCCAACAATAACTGCTAGCCAGCGTTAACTAACGTGTTCAGAGAAATTGTCTGCCTCCACTCAACACGTCACCCCATAAAGTAAGTCATCATGTTTACCAACGGAAACAGATCTCCTCACCAAATGCTCTCAAGTCTCCAATGAGAGCAAATACTAACAAATGTGAGCTCTCTGATCATGTGCATAATATTATCAACAGTGCATCTATCATTTCCACACTGTCCACACAATGTGGGTGTAAAAACACCCTCAAATCATAGCTGGAAGTCAACACTTTAATCTGGAAATGATGGTTTTGTTTCAAATGTTTCTAAGTCTGTGTATCCGACTTTGTGTGTTCATGTATAAACCCCCACTGCCTGCCTGGAATTAGAACATGGGCATGGCTACAGAGCAGCGAAGTTATAAGCATACTAATCCTTTCAGAAACATGGGTATTGCTTTCGCATACAAGCATGATGTGTAGAAGACAATAAGGCGATGAGAGGCAATGCAGAGTTGGCTGTATTGTGTGTTTGGTATTTAGGACACTAGCCAGTCAGCCAAGCTCAATGTGCTTGATTTTCGTAGTTCAAAACTGCTGTAGTTATTTTAACTAATAAATCACTGATTCACTAATAAATGCTATTATTATTACTGCTCCCTGTGTCCCTCTGTCTGTGTCGATGTATATGTCTGTCTCTCTCATTCTGTCTCTACCTTTCTTCTCTATCCCCGACTCTCTCCGTCTGTATCTCTCTCCCTCTGGTTGCTGTATCGCTATCAGCACCAAGTCAGAAATGTTCCCGTTATTGATGCACACCAATGCACAGCCTCTGACAGGAGCAGACAGCATGAAAAGAGAAGCTGCTGAAATAAATACATATGTAATGAGGGAAAAGGGGCCGCCAAATGGCTTGCCAATTTGTGTTTGTCAAAGGCTGAGGCTGGGGTTGCATTGACTTACAGATCTATAATGGAGCCACTTCTTATGTCATTTAGAGGGGTCTACACAAGGCATCACACGTTCCCACCAGCGCAGTCTCTTTGGAGAGGTACTAGATTAGCGAGGTGCCCAGTTTTCTTCATTATAGAAAATTGTTTTGTCCAAAGGAGACTTGAAGTCACTCCGGCTGTCTTCGCGGGGGAAATTGCATGCCATTTCTGCCGACGGCTTTGCAAAGGTAAAAGATACAAGCTGGAGCTGCCAAGTTGAGCATTTCAACAGCAATTTCTGTCGCACGGAAAAGTAAAGTAACTGCACTCACACAAAGCTATTAAATTCTCCTGCGATTTTCAGGATGATTGCAGAGCATTACAGCCACAAATGTCCAGGAATATGGTTATAGCTTTATCTCAGTAGGTCTTGGTCACAGTGTGGTTGCACCCAGGAGGGATAGAAATAAAAATAAAAAAAGCACCATGGTTGTGTGTGCTTTATTTCATTCATCTTTCACATCCAAACATTAGTCGAAATATCGTCTCACATCTCCACAGCGCTGTGTCAGCGCTAAAGAAAGTTCTGGCTGCATCCCATTATCATTCTGGTACAGGAGAAAAACACTGTGGCTTGTTTGCATTTCTTTAAACCAATCACAATTGTCTTGGGCAGCGCTAAGCACAGGATGCAGCGATGGTGCCATTGCAAAACAAAGACAGCGGAAAGGGAGGAGAATGCCAACTAGTGTCCCCATTTGTACAATTAATTGCATTATGATTACAAAGACGCAAAGGACACACAGCTCTTCAAGAGACATCAAGGAGGCAGTGGGATGTAGCCAGGAGGAGGCTACGATGGCAGACCTTTTGCGACACGTTTGAACATTGCTATTTGTAATTGATACAGTACATGTTTGCCTTTAGACGTGGCCAAATGACACATCTTACAAGCTGGTTCAATGCTGGCACTGTTTTGGACTTGTGATAAAGCATAAATCTCACCTTTGTGTCACTTGTCAAAGTTTGTTTTGGAGTGTGGATGGGGCTCATTGTTGCCCCTTTTTGCCCTTCACCCACTGCAACCGTCAAGTACCAATGGGTGTTTTCTGGCCTCCATCTTGGGGGCTGTAATGAACCCATTATGGTCTTGGACAAGCAACACAAAGGTGAAATTTATGCTTTATCGGAAGTGTTTTCAAAGGATGACTAACTGGTTGGTTTGGCAGAGCAGCATATAGTCTATTAAGCATTTCTATGAGACTGGAATGGGTCTAGTTCATTACCAGCATGTCTAACCTCAGTTCCTGAAGCAGATGCTGATGCTCTGATGTCACAGTAATTCAAGGAAGCTACAGTATACTAACAAGTTTTACTTTACACAACTAAGTAAAAAGGTGTGATGTTGTTTGATCAGATTTTTATACTGGTGTAAAACCATTTTGTTCAGTGTTGCCTTGTTGAGAATGTAGGACAGGACCAGCACTGCTCCCTCTCCAGAGATACAGTGAAAAGGGTTGGTCAAAGAACTGTTATTTTCTTCTCTCTCACAGTCATTATTTCCTCTCTGCTGAAAAGTTAGTTATGTAAGCTATTAAAATCTGTGAGCAGAGCTCTTTCTGTTTGAGTGACAGAGAAATTCAAACAAATGGGTAAATGAGTGCTATTTAAACAAAAGCAAAGCACATAGTTGTTCATGTTTGATGCGTTAACTGACACAAATGGTGAATACAAACAAACTCAAAGCTTTGTTTTTCCACACGTTTATTCCTGGAGTCTGTCAGATATCAGCCGCAGAAAACTTTTGAACAGCTTTTCCATACTCCCGTCGGTTGGGAGAAGGGTCTGAAATGAGCACCTGCCACCCGCCAAATGCAAATTGTTGGCAGTGGCGGGTGAAATCGTCAGGCCATCCGCCACATTGGCAGGCAGGGAAAACGCTAGAGATGGGAATAGAGAATCAGTTCCTGTTGAGAACCGGTTCCTAGTTGTCCGATTCCTTGGCATCTCATGCCTCCGTGACTATCGATTCCTCTCATTGATGCTTTTCGACAGTTACGCACGCTGTATCATGCTTCAGTTTGTTTGAGACCGGAGCCATAGCGGAGAGAAAAAAAAGCACTCAAAAGCATGGCGCTACTAAACCTGAGGGGTGCACCCTATTTTTTCCCTGATAAAGCGACACTGTGAAAAACAAATCCGTGTTGAAATCAGCAGGAGGAGGGTTAGTAACGTTACCTGTCAGCAGCCGGCGGGCAGCTCAGTCCTGCTTGACTAAATAACGGAGCTATTAACGTTACCGGAGCTGCCATTCAGTTACATTATGGTACATTCAGTAAAAAAGAGTATTGGGCGAAGGTAAATTACAACATCATCATGATGTGTTCAAATGTAATCTCGTAAAAATAAGTTTTTGGCAAGAAAGTTGATTAAATCCAGTTGTTTGAAGGAGATGTTTTCACATCAATATAAAATAGATATTAGAGAGTTAATTATGACCTGTTTGACTTCCTAACACTTGCTCTAAACAGCTTATAATACATCATTAAAGCTACTAATACAAACATATATATTAAACTGCAAATATTTAAATAATCATAATCACTTGAATTGTGTTTTTATGCAAATAACCACTATAGATGACAATAACAAAGCACAGTACTGTTTTCAGTACCCTCCCACCCTGCAAAATAGGGCTCTCCCAGAAGCAACGGTGTAATCCAAACACTGGAATTAACCATGCATACAGTGTTTTTAATGTAAAATATATATCGGACATTGAATGACATCAGATTTAAAATGTTATTCCTTCATTTATTTAGCGCATAGTTTTCTAAAGTGGCAGATAAAAACAAACACTTGCCTGCCACATTGAAACGCAGTGGAAAAAGTTAATTTCAGACCCTGGTTGGGAAGCAAAGAAACCATATAGCCTCTATGCACTGTATGTAATAGTAAGAAACAAAAGCAAGAAATTACAGCAAAGAATTCACTTGTTACCACAGCTACATTAATGGATCTGTCAACACAATGCTAACATGCCATGGTATACAGGATATTGTGTTATAACCTTGTCCGTACATTAGTTACAGTGGATTTGTATTAAACAATACCACATTGGTGGTAGGTTTGTTTTTTTTACATTACTTTCCATTAGCTAATCGAAAGAAATAGACCACTTACATTCATCTCACATACTGTACTGTTTACCATTCAGCCCTGTTTCCACAACACAACACGTCTCACATCTGAGTGAAAAGACATGTTGCTGTACATGGGAGTCGGCTGTGATCATGTTTACTGCTGGGCTTAATTCAGCTGTGAAAATTGTGGCGTGACTGTTTCCTTCACACAATTTCCTCCCAGATTCCATTCACGCCGTGTTATCATGGCCATTGGCCAATGTCAAACTCCTCTTGAGCCTTTATATTCCGGGCAAGGCTTGCAATTATTTCTCGAATTTCATACAGCTCAATCGGACTATTCACAAGCAACTATTTAAGCAGAGAAAACAGAGTTAAAGTATTGTTTTTTTGTTTTTTTTCAACCCATTTCTCTTGAGAATGAAGCCAAAATGCAGTTTTGCAAAATGACATCTTGAATATGACAATATGCTACAACCGTACATTATCAAATACTTACTCTAAATCACACGCTTTTGTTGATGCATGCACATATGAGAGTGGACAGCAATACACACATTGAGCCTTGAAACGGAAGATTTCCCATTAGCTTCCTCTACCACAATAATCACTGAGGTTTTTTTTCTCCCCTGAATTCATTCAGCAGCGGTGAGCCAAGACGAGTAAGCAAATTACCAGCACTGCCAGAGGAAAGAAGAAATGAACATAAAACTATAAGTCTGCCTAATTTCCCTCTAAAACAAAAATAACAGTAATTGAAATGCAAAAAGATATTGCTTTTATTATGATAAATTATCCAAAGAAAATGGTTTTAGGATTTGTGCTACTGTTGTAGTCGGATCAGAACTGAGACAGATGAGGAACGAGAGCGGAAATTACCTAAAAGTGCCTCCATAACCAAAAGTAAAAGTGGATTAAACAGTGTGTTAGTCTGCTTGTACATAAGCTGCAAACATTAGCAACCCAGCTAACTAGTTTACAGTAACGACCTAACTGCGCGTTATAAGGAGCATTTCAGACTTTTTGACAATAAAGGTTAAAGGGACTATTTGTAACTTTCAGAAATGCTTCTTAACAGCGACACCTGTGGCCGTGAAATCAACGAAAGTCAGCGTCAGGCTCGTGCTTGTGCTCGCTCTAAATGGACATGAACGAGCATCACTCAAAACAGTGAGGCGACACACGTCAGCTAAAACCACAATATCACTCTATATTTCAGCTGCATGGCAGTAATGTTAGCTGACCAGACGAAGGTCTCTCCATGAATCAATGCTGATTCGGGGTTCCGCAGCGAGAAACTCGTCTCCCTCCGCCCGCAGCCGGAGAGAGCAGGGAGACACCGGCACCCGGTCAGTAACGAGACGGCAACGTTTCTCTCTGCAGAGCCCCGTCACTTCACAAGACACGGGAAACCTCTGTTGGTCTGGTGAAGCTGCAGCAGTTATTTCTGCACAAACGCCCACTGAACATTCACTAGATATTCTCAGAGCTAAACTAACTCTTCTGCAGTGTGGAGTGTGCGCGCGTTCACGTCTAGAGGTGGAGCGAGTATGCGAGAACGCATGCGCTGTCTGAGTGAAGGCAAGCAGGCAGAAGAGACGAGACAGCGGCCACACGCGAGCGCGCATATGAGAGCGCGCATGTGTCCCGACCCGGTACATTTATACGCTTAGAAAGTTACAAACAGTCCCTTTAAGTTTTGAAAATGCCCTTTTCTCGATGAGGACGTATTTCCCCACTGTGTGTGAAAGCTGCTATATCAGAGTTTAACGTTAGCAGCTCTGTCCTGCTTTTTATTAGATTTGGGGAAGTTTACACTCTTGCTAGCATCATGCTCACCAAACACTGGTTAGTACTCACCCTTGAAGTGTTTGAAAACACAAACAATAATGCATAAATCTAACCTGTCGTCTTGTTTGTCTAAGTATGTTAGCAAAATCGCTTTTAGAACAAAATAATAGTCTAATCTTCTAATATAACTATCTATACTCAGTCTTATGTAGTCATCAAGTGTATATTCTCATTTTAAAATGTCTAGGGCTGCAACTAATTTTATTTTATTTTGATAACTGATTAAGCTGTTGATTATTATTTCAATTAATAAATTATTAATCGGGTAAAAATTGTTTTCTTTAAAAATCAAAATGTATTCCTCATCTTCTTTTACAACACTTTTACTTCCATTAATAAATTAAATTAAATAAATGGACATTGGGGATGCAGCCATTCACTGAGAATAAATGTAACTAATATTATAGTCTCTTATTTTTATTATTCTAATTATCTGTTTTTTTATCTAAGTTACTGTCTTTTTATTTCATACATTTATTGTCTATCTGTTTAAATATTTGTTTTGTAAAGCAATCTGAGCTGCATCTCTTGTGTGAAAAGCTCTCTATAAATAAAGTTGATTATGTTTGATCAGATATTGCTCAAGCTTCTGTTGTAAAGAAATAAAGGATTCGCTTTAGAGCGTCTCTGACTAATAGGTACAGCATATTAAAAAAAACTCCATAACATTACGTTATCCTCCAGTGTCGCTCCAACCTAATTTCAGCTAATTAGCATTAGCTAAATCTGCCAACTCCAGGAGATTTGTACAAACGCACAATTACAGATTCATTTAAAAACAAAGCTAAGGGACAGATAAACCTTCTGTCTGGTATCTCGCCGTTTTGTAATGGATCAATGTAGCCGAGCTCTAGCAAGCGTTAGCTTTGAAATAGCTTCATCAGGAATCTGGTTACATTGAAAAAACAGACAGAAGGTATTTCTGTCTGGTACTTTTTTTATTTTTTTTATTTTAAATTAACCTGTAATGGTGCGTTTGGTTCTGTACTTTTCTCCACTGTATCGTTAGTCTCTGCCTCCCCCGCTTTTCAAATGCTTACTCCAAAGACGAAGGAGACACGACGTCATTCCTTGTAATTCATCACGTGAGCCACATACTCATGGTACGTCATTTGCTGGCACGGAGACACAGCGCGGGCTTTGACATCAAAAACCTACCGTTTCAAAAGTAACTAAGAATCATTATAAACTGCATATGTGTTGTGTGAGAATGCAAAGTTTGACAGGCGTAGCAACAGTAACAGCGGGTAGGGGGCCTTAACAATGGTCAGCTAACTGCAGTCTCATTAGGAGGCCTTCCTGTGTCATCAGCCTGATGTTTGTGACAACAGTATTCATTTATTTTGCAGCATGGACCTGCAGGTTCTCTCTCAAAGCTTATTTTTGTTGAAGCTGTCAATATTCACAGCTGATGGAAAGTGCCTCTCAGAAACGCCTCTCACAGGCTCGGTACAAATGAGCTGATGGTGGAGTTGCCAGGGCAACAGGCACCATGATCCCTGATTGACGAACCACAATCGCAACCCAAACATCAGGAAGTAGCTGGTGCTGCATACGCAAACCCGCAAAGAAAATCCACGCTCCTCCACTTATCTGCCTCCAGCTGCAGCACATCCCGAGCATCCAAATTGCGTGTTGTTTTTGGAGCAAATGGTAATTTCTCAGAGTAAATACAGTGAAGCAACGGTGTGTATTTTTAGCTCGTAGATAATCAGTCAGTCAGAGATGCATTATACAGTTTTACACTGCAGCACAGTCCGTCTGGAGATTTGACTGTGCATGGTTTACAAACAGCCTGCACTTTGCTTCAGTGGAGAGCGAATCGGATCCCTGTGGACAGAGCGAAAGAAGAATCACGCACACACCAAGTTCATATTTTAGGCTGTGCAGGAGTACCTTACATGATTTATTTTTTTTTTCCCCCTTTCTGCAAGCTGGAAGGCAAAGAAAAATAGAAAACCCCCGGCAGCATTTCCTGCTGACGGTATTACTAGGCCTACTCCCCCCCGCTCTCTCTGTCTGTCTGATTATCTCTCACTCTTCCTCTCTCTCTCTCTCTCTCCTCTTCTCTGTCTCTTCTGACATCAGAGAAGCGTTGCAGCTTTACCAGAAAGCCATGTCATAATGTACACTGACTGGATCTCACGCTAGCGCCCTCATCACTCCAAAAGCCCTTGTCAACACACATGCACACACGTAACCACACACGCTTTTATACCGCCTCCCTTTTACCCCAGCGTTGTTGTGCTATCCATCTTGTACAGGAGCACATAGAGTGCAGTAGAGGGGGCATTACAGGAGATCTGGGACAAAACTGTCTCCATTCATTCCCTCAGCAGGGCTGTAAAGCCCCGGACGCCGGTTAGAGTCCCTGCCTTCCTCTCTGCACGTCTTCCTCCTCGTCTATCTTTTCCCTCCTCGTCTATCTCCCTTTCTGGCAAAGCCGGTGCATTGCGTGAGCAACCTCGTAACTCCGCCGCAACACTAATGGCAGCAGAGGCCTTTATCTGGCAGGGGAACAGGATCTCATCTACAGAGTTGCCCCCGGCTACGGCACACACAGAGACATACATTAAGCCTCACCAATACACTCCGAGAGGAAGGGAAATAGAATTCAATTTCAAAAGTAGCTCGCAGAGAGACAACAGGGGAGGGTATTGTCTGCGCCTTTGTTTTGCTTCTCCTCCCGCCTTGTTATGCAGCACCTCGAACATCAAAATTAATAAGAAAACATGATTTGCATTACGGTGGTCAGTCACTGAAAAACAAAATAAGTTTGTTGATGATGAGCAGAGACACAGCCCAGCGTCAGCATGTACAACACACAGCAATGTGTCACAAGTTCCATTCGAATTTAGACATGCCGGGCTAAAATGATTGGCTCTTTAATTAATTGCATTATCATCAGCAAACACAGTGGTTTTCTCCCAGCCGTGAAAGCTCCTGAGAGAAGACAGATATAATGTAGCTGAGGCCACTCCACTCAGCCACTGCAGGAGGAAATCAACAGGCGCGGGGCTGCCACATAGTCACAGTGCCCCCTACTGGCCGACGCGGCATCGACACCCTAGAGGAGCATTACCCTTGGCACTGCATCCAGCAGCAAAAAGCCAAGGGCTGGGCATTTGTGCACGCAGCCATGGGACACTCGTAGCATCCCTTCAGAAAAGGATTTTCTGCCAAATGTTTGGTAGTCTGCGCGGTGCTCATGCATACTCAATTTCAGGGTTGCATTCGATATAAAACAGCTTTACATGATAGTGGGATGTGACTGTGGTAGCATTGAGATGGAAAATAGTCAGCCTTCCATGTAAAGCATTTGTGGGCTGCCAGGGGCGGGGGGGGTTCAGAAATAGAGTGAGAGAGCACGTCTACGTCTGCGCCATAAAAGGTTCAGAGGTTTACAATACATGGACTGATCTGGGTGTTGTACAAGTGTTGTCCACAAGACTGAAGCTACAGATTTATGTTTTACTCTACATCAAAATAATCTTGAGTGAAATGTATAACTTGACAAGATCCAAATGATTGCGTTTTAGGAAGAGAATTAACCCTTTAAAAATAGGACTTACATTTTATTTTCAGTCCTTATGCTGAGATGCAGAGAGACAGACTCTGCTGGCAGGTTCTTCTGGAGACACTGAATAATAGAACAACTGCAAGGACACTGTGTGTTAGCAGCTGTGATATTTTACTGGGATATCGGGACATTTTGTGACTCACAGCTGGAAGCTACTGCCATAGAAAACTTGGTTGGACTGGATGTCTCAAATTAAAACTTGGTGAGGCAACAAGTCTGTTAGGAATTCAGTGTCAATTACAGAATAAATTAATGTATTTATGCTCTGATCTCCAGAGGAAAATCTTTACACTTATGGATCATGACTTATCTGTTTGAAAGCATTAGAATAGAACAATCAGATTCAAAGTGAATGTTTTCCTTTAACCTCTGCCTCACAGGCTCTGTGTCGAATACAGCGACTGTCCACATTAATACTACTCGAAACAGGCATGCCAGACACAGACTTGTTGTGCTAAAGCGATGCAGTTTGTTGGGCAACAGCAGCGGCAGAATGGGCATATGGTTGAACTGGGCAGAGCATATGTCCCCCAGTATTCATGCTCGAGTCTATCTCCACAAACATGACAGACCCAGGCCAACATCCCCGGGCAAACAGTCTGCTCCTTGCTTCTTTCAGACAACTCCCAAGTGTTAAGAGTGTGCATTGCAATAACAGCCGACGGAGTGAGAATACTGCACTAGTACAAATGCTAGAAACACAAAGCTCACTGGGGATTACATGAGCTAAAACGTAACATGGAATAACTAGAATTACAGCCTTGCAGTTGTATGTCAAGTTGCAGTTTACATGCATGTCAGTCCAAAACGTCGTCACTTCATCATTTTATCCTGTTAGATATTTGTGTGAAATTGTGATAACTAGCATATGGATTCTTGAATTATGGTTTGAGTTTTGTGAGGTCACAAAGACATTTGACTAGGTATGAACACTCATGAACACTCCATTGTGCATAATGTCCATCCACTAGAATAGCTGGTGTTACAGCAGGGCTGTTTTACTATAACATCCTCCTATGTTCTAAATAGATACAGTACTTGGCCTGTAGGGAACATATTTATATTTTGAATTGCCGTTAAGCACACATTGATCTTTACAGGTAAAGAGCAATCTCTGGTGTCCACTTATGAGGGAAGAGCTCACATCGCCCATCTGTTCTCTACAGGCTAAAAAGCATATAGAAGAGATATTAGAAATATGTATATTTAGTATACTAGCTACATTATATATTAGATATATTAGAGCGATGTCTTCACTACTAAGGCTGAAGGAGAAGCTAGGTCCACTGCATTGACGTCTTTTATTAATTATAACAGAACAAATGAAAGAAAGAACATTTAAACAGCTTGATAATTTAGAATTTGAGAAAAGAAAAGAGCAGAGGGATAGAGAGATGTGATGTGATGAAAGTTGATTTAATGAGCCACCAGAGGTCATTAAGATGTTGTAGCAGTATTAGTCACTGAATATAGAACAAGCCATGTAATAATGACAGAATATTACATCCAACAGTGAGATGTGCATCTACAAAAGAAGGACTAACACGCAGTGCAAGGTAAACAAAAAATTATTAAAAACAAAACAATTATTAGAAGAAATAAAACTAGAATTACTGCCTTGCAGTTGTATGCCACCGCCAACCAGTCAGAGCCAACCAGTTGCAGTTTACATCCATGCCTGTCCAAAATGTCATCACTTCATCATTTTTCCTTTAAGACATGTGTGAAATTTTCATAATTAGCGTATGAATTCTTGAGTTACAACCTGAAACGTGTTTGGTGAGGTCACAGTGACCTTAACCTTTAACCACCAAAATCGAATCGGATCATCCTTGAGTTCAAGTGGACGTTTGTGGCAAATTTGAAGAAATTCAATCAAGGTGTTCCTAAGATATTGCGTTCACAGGAACTGGATGAACGGACGGACGGACAACACGAAAACATAATGCTTCCAGCCATGGCTGTCGCCGCCGCGGAGGCATAAAACACATCCATATAAAGCCATCTCTGAGTTCAAAAAGCATATACTCAAACTCAACCTGTATGCAATATTCATATTAACTGTTGTAGAAAGGTCATACATACATAGTGTATGCACAGGGACTACCAAGATGTGTATTGTGAAGCAGTAATCTCCTCCATCCACCCAGGTATGCTGTAGTAAATGTAAAGCATAAAACAAAAACATTATGTACGGAAGCTCCTGATGTAAGAATCCTCTTTGTTATGTCACAAAGTACAGTGAGCAATTTGACTTGCCGTTTCGTTGGAAAGTGCTGTACTAATAATCCTGCCTTGCCTTACATATTCTGCGTGCTTCATTTTCAATGAAGTTTAGATCAATGGTTTGTTGTTGGGTTTCATTTATATTTTATCTATAGCCTAATACACACTGCATCCATAATTCCTTGCTGTACCATCATATTGACCATAATTTATAGTAACACTAGATCATCTTTGTGTTGAAAAAGATGCAACTGCTGTTAGTAATTTAGAAAATAAAAAAGACTAGCAACCACTGTTAAAAAAAAAAATGAAATAAGCGTATGGCTGAGATTTTTGTCAATCTGTAATCCTTCTGATTTTAGATATATTATAGATATATTCACTAGTTTGTCCTCACCCATGACGTCTGCAGACTAGACTAGATGAATTTTCTCATCTAATGTGAAATAGGAATTAAGGAAGTTTTATAGTTTTGATAACATGTTTTCACTTCATGCACATTTCACTCGTATTCTTGCTCTATTGGTTTATCACTACCGTATTTTGCAGCAGTGTTGTGAAAGTCAATAATTAATGCACATCTATAACAATGTGTCTTTGAGAAGAGATTTCAAAGTGGATACTGAACTGGATGACCTAATTTCTTGGGACCACAGCAGGTATGGTCTTACTTGAAGAAAGCCCAGTTTGCCACAGATCATAGTGGTGTTAATATTATAAATATACACAGGATGGTCCCAGCCTATGTCTGAAACACATCAGCAGCCAGTGTAAGAACGGTGAAATTAATTCAGAGTTCATCAATTAAGTGAGAAATCTGTCTGTTTTGTACTAAATGAAGTATATATAGCCTCCAGCTCTTGTTTACCCAGACTCACGACAAAGGCATGTATAACATTTATAAGATAGGGTCAAAAAGATAGGGTTGGTAATCTTGAGAAACTATCAAGAAGAGTACACTAGATTTTAAAAATGATCCAACCGAAAAACCGAGCCCAGTGTTGCCAACTCTTTTCCAATGAAAGTAGTGAGCAGCACTAGCTCCAGAAGTCCCTAAATCTAGCGAGAAAGACGCCAAGTTGGCAACATTGACACTCCGTCCCTTCGTGTCTCCCTCCAAAGCCACTCCCCCAAAATGATCATAACGAATGTAAAAAACGAACATGGCTATTGTTAGAACTCACAGCTGTCAAGCTGGCAGTTAGGTAGGTAGACAGACTGGTACAGTAGGCAGGTAGGTAGGTAGATCAGCGGGTAGCCTGTCCAATCATTTCATGCCCAAATGAAATGATTGGACAGGACAGCTTTGTTTTTGTCAGAGCATTTGATTTATTGATTGCTATCCGGATGTAATGAGGATTTCAACAAATATAACAAAAAAGGTTTGTGAAGAACACTACCAACCCCAGCTTTAAACCCCGTAACAATAAGTAAGAAACAAAAAGCTGAAAAACAAACTGGAATAAGGCCTGAAGAAAAAGATAGAGAGCATTGGTTTGCTATTTCTTTGCACGGTGTACAGCACAATGGCTCTTTAAACTGGAGTAGTTTCCTGACAAGAGTGCTTGTTTCTGTGAAACCAACAAAGCTACCAGGATCTAACACCTCCTCCTCCCCAGCTGAAAGAGGAGCGCTGCTTCTCCTCTGTATGTTCGTTCCAGTCAGCAGGTTCACATGGACGCCGTCCAACTTCCCTGCTGTCTGCAGGGGAACAGAAGGTCTCTGCAGTAATCTGTTGCCATTTCCCTTACAATCCAGCAATTAACTTCACCCAGTGACAAAACAAAGATTTTTCTCAATGTGATCTAATTAGGAAGTGATTTTCGTTTTGTTAAAAAAAAACACACTGGCCCCCATGGGGATTCAAATGAAATGTAATTGAAGTTTAATGGGTCCCAGTGACAATAACAAGCAGCAATGAATATTAATATTTTAAAAAGACAATAGCGGGTTTAAAATCCTCAGAGTTTGCTACAGTGCACCGTACCAAAGGCTGAAATAAAAAGGCATCTGCAAGCAGCAGTGTGACCTGCTGAGTGGGAGCAGAAAGCACACAAGTTTATTCAGACTCCGTGTCACAGTTCAGCTAGACTCAATGCAAAAACAGATGGTGTACTTTGGAGTAGAGACGACACAGAGAGACACAGATAAGCCACTGCAGCAGCCTCGCGCTCACATTCTTTTTTAGAGCGGACTGTAATTATTCAGGGAGAGTCAGCTGAGCTCCATGCTGTTTGTCAGCATCGCCTTGCTTCACGCTCACACACTTCCACACATTCACGCTGGTAGATACCCAGTACAACCCTGGGCTGCTACTGTCAGCCACAGAGCAGCCCTTACTGGAGAAACGGGGGGGGTCGTGTGCCTCGCTCAGGAGCGGGGATAACTGCTGAGGGGGGCGGTGTTTACTTCACAAGTTTTAAAGTTTCATCAAACTATCTGGGATTTACACCAGTTAGCTAGTCACACGTTTCCTTCTCTAATCTCTAGATTAGTGATTCCCAAACAGGAGTACTTGTACCCCCGGGGGTACTTCTGCAGTTGCCATGATGAAGATTGTGTAAAATAGAAATAACTATTTGATAAATGGTTGAATACTTCAATGTAATGGATGAATAGTTGAATTAGTTATCTAAAAGCAATGGATAAATTGCTAAAATATAGTCAGCTAAAAGTAATGGAAAATTTGTGTAAATTAATGCATAAATGGTTGAAATATAAAACTAAAAGTAATGGATAAATAGTGAAATATATATCTAAAAGTAATGGATAAATGGCTGAAATATTTAAATAAAAGTAATGGATAAATGATTGGAATATTTAATTAAAAGTAATGGATAAATGGTTGAAATGTCCAATTTCTGACACCTTAAATGGTAGTTGTATGAAGGCAAATTTGACCAAACTGAAAAAAACATTAACAGCAAAATTAGATTAAAACTTTGGTGCACTAGAACGCTTTTATATCATTAATAGTGTTAAAAAACAATGAATACATTTTGATCATAACAGGTGGTGTCAATGAAGGGGGATTTTAGCTCATCTGACCGGGCAGTTTGAGTGGGTTGGTAACCAGTGCTCTAGATTACTAGGTTCTATCCACTTCTGTACTGCATGTCGACTCAAAACCAGGATTACTTGAATATTTAACTGTGGTGGCCAGAATGCCAAGAAGTTTCAAAAAGGGCCTTTTCAAAAAATATTTAATTCTCTATCCCCACCACTTCCTGCCAGGCAGCAGCAGCACCTCTCCATGCACTGAACTCAATTAAACTCTGCCGCTGACCCAGTTCCCTGGCAATGAGCTCGGGGAAGTATCTGACGAATGCATGTCTGCATGTGCCCAAAGGATTGTGGCTTCAAGGAACCCTCCAAGATCACAACTCTGAGGTAATCGCATGCAAATTCCTTACTACTGTCTGCAACAAGCTCAAAGAGACAGCGAGAAGATATTCAAACATCCCCTTTGTTTTTCTATAATATACCACAGTGACTTCTGTCAAAACTACAGGCTAATCTCTTCTTAAATCAATTGGTTAAATCAAACACTCGGCATGCATGCTGATTACCAAGACAATAACGTGCACCGACGGAACGTCTCCTTGTAGAGTAAGAAGCAGGCTTCAAAGAGAATCTATTAGCAGATGAAGTGGTAACGATTTTAGGACAGCGGTCCATTAAAAGCCATTTTCTTTAAAGAGCTGAAGAGAAAGCTCATGGGTCTATGGAGTCCAGTTTGGCTCCTATCAGCTCCAGTGTGGAAAAACAAGAGCACTGGGCCACTGGGACATTCCTGCGAGCATTATCAGCCCTCCTTAACTATTCTAAACTGACATCAAATGCTGTGCCGGCTTGATCCCTGCGGACCTTGTTAGCTCTATTTAATGGCAAAATGAGCCAACTTCTAAGTCCTGCTCTGGCACCGGGAGCTGCGAGTGCTGGCTGCACTGTTTCGTTAGGTGGTGAATATAAAAAGATATCACACTAATTACTGAAGGGACACAGGTTTGGGAAGGCTAAACAGTTGTACATTTGTTAGCGCAAGGAGCCAGTTTGTCTTGGCAGTCACAGAAAAAGACATTTCCATAAATATATAGCTATCGCATTAATAAACGCCAGGGGCATCTGGCATTTGAGCAATTATTACCCATGATTAATTCTATGGCGTTGTGGGAATGACCTCTGACCTCATAATCATTAGGTTGTGTCTTTAGTGATCAAGGAATTGAAGCAAATTGCCCTGGTGCATCTCTTATACAACACTAGTTTCGATAGTGTGCTGTAGAAGTCTTGTTTTTTTTTACGTTACTCCTGCATCCTGCAATATTTTATCGAATGCTCGAATGAGATTATGATGCTATAACAAAATGTATCATCCACAAAAATCAGCAAGCTACAACGGTATTCTTGCGGTGTTTAAAAAGATGTCAAATACAAAAAGCGAGACGATATAAATGTGGTTAAATAATTTTAAAAAATTTAAATAATTTAAATATATTGATGGTTAATCAATTGAAGTCTGAATACTAGGCTTGGGTGGTATCTATTTTTTCATACCTTCCTGACATTTCACGAGGTATAGGCTACTAAAAGACCTAAAGACTATCACCAACCCCCTGCTGGACCCACTGCAGTTCGCCTACAGAGCCAACAGATCTGTAGACGACGCAGTAAATTTAGCCCTTCATTACATTCTCCAGCACCTGGACTCCCCTGGCTCCTATGCAAGGATCCTGTTTGTGGACTTCAGCTCTGCATTCAACACCATCAGCCCAGCTCTGCTACAGGACAAGCTTTCCCTGCTGAGCGTGCCAGACTCCACCTGCAGGTGGATCGCTGACTTTCTAACAGACAGGAGTCAGCATGTAAGGCTGGGGAAGCAAGTCTCCGACACCCAGACCATCAGCACCGGTGCCCCCCAAGGCTGCGTTCTCTCCCCACTGCTCTTTTCTCTGTACACCAACGGCTGCACCTCCAGACACCAATCTGTCAAGCTCCTTAAGTTTGCAGACAACACCACCCTCATCGGCATAATCTCCGAGGGTGATGAGTCTGCCTACAGATGGGAGGTTGACCATCTGGCATCCTGGTGCAGCCAGAACCACATGGAGCTTAACGCTCTGAAGACAGTGGAGATGGCAGTGGACTTCAGGAGGAACTCAGCCCCTCTCCCCCCCCCTCACCCTGCGCGGCTCCCCAGTTAACACGGTGGAGTCGTTCCGTTTCCTGGGCACGACCATCGCCCAGGACCTCAAGTGGTAGCTAAACATCAGCTCTCTCATCAGTAAGGCCCAGCAGAGGATGTACTTCCTGAGGCAGTTGAAGAAATTCAACCTGCCACAGACCATGATGGTGCACTTTTACTCGGCCATCATCGAGTCCATCCTCACCTCCTCCATCACCGTCTGGTTCGCCGCTGCCACCGCCAAGGACAAGGCCAGGCTGCAGCGGGTCATCCGTGCTGCAGAGAAGGCGATCGGCTGCAACCTTCCCTCCCTCCAGGAGCTGTACACCTCCAGGACCTTAAGGAGGGCAGGGAAGATTGTGGCCGACCCCTCCCATCCTGGACACCATCTATTTCAGACTATGCCATCTGGCAGGAGGTTAAGGTCTATCAGGACCAAAACCTCACGCCACAAAAACAGTTTTTTCCCCATGGCAGTGGGGCTCTTGAACAGCCCATCCGCCCCCCTGTGACTGTCTGTGTGGGAATATAATGAAGATATAAGGAAGTGAACTCATTGCTGCCCTTTGAGAGGCTGGCTGACATTTCCTCCACCTTACCAATCGGATCAGCACCAATGTCCTGGGGGTGGAGGCTTCTGCTCTTTGGTGAGCTTTATGATGCAACCCCCCAACCAGATGCTGTTTTAAAGTTCGATCGGGCAGTTTGTCTTCACAAAGTATGTGTGTGTGAACTAGGGGGAAAATGGCTATATATCCGAAAATTCAAATAGTTTCATTGTCGATTAATCTGTTGATTATTTTCTCCATTAATCGAGTAGTTGTTCGGTCTATAAAATGTCAGAGAATGGTGAAAAATGTCGATCAGTGTTTCCCCCAAAGTCCAAGATGACGTATTCAACTGTCTTGTTTTGTCCACAACTCAAAGATATTCAGTATACTGTCATAGAGGAGTAAAGAAACCAGAAAATATTCACATTTAAGAAGCTGGAATCAGAGAATTTTTGCTTTTTTTCTTAAAAAAATACTCAAACCGGTTAATCGATTATCAAAATAGTTGGCAGTTTAATTAAATCGATTAATCGTTGCAGCTCTACATTCAAATCCCCCTCCCTTGACTCTCTCCTCTCCTGGCAACTGCTGTTGATGTGTCCTTGAAGACAAGCACGTAACCACCAGTTGAACAATAGGGAGTGGTGAAAGAAGTGTATGCAAGTAATAATGGCCATAACGATTTGAATCTTACAAGCCACTTGAAAACTTACTTGTGTATAAATATAAACTGTAGCTGCTGTCTGTGTCTTAGTAAACTTCAACGGTAAAAAAGAGCAATGTAGGTTTTATTTTCCTGGCTTCTCTCTCTGGTGAAACCTGTGGGGAGTCGAGGTGACAGGCAAACATGTTGATCACAGCTCAATAAGCAGCGCTGAGGTCATCAAGACCATCTCTAAATGAGACAGGCTGACCGTTACCGCGGCAACGGGCTACACCGGCGAGCAGACAGGAGATCCCCAGACGATGTGAACGCGTCGCTGCACATTTTCATGTTTATATGTGTGTGGCTGTGAGACTGTGTTTATATTTTAGTCGAGCCTGCTTTATGTGAGCGTCTGCTGAACGTCTGGGGGTGGAGGCGGTCCCCACGAGTCTGTGACGGTGCTCTAGTTTACCGTTTTAGACCGACAACTGCTGAATCATGGGGAGATTTTGTTCCCCCCTTTTCTTATTAAAAAGTAGAAAGTGACAGCAGATTACTTTAGCTTCATAGCTGGATATGAACAGCTACATGTACACCACAGAGCCACCTGGGAAAAAACTAACTGCAAGTTAATCAAAAAAGGCTCATCTGTATTAAACTGCATATTATTCTGTGAAAATAACCAAATGGAATTCTTTCCATAACTGTGATTTTGCTGAGGCCCAATGCCATGTAATGTCTTTTAAGTTAGAGAGGTTGACTTAATGTGCATTTACAGGAGCAGGTGAAGAGACGCTGAAGTCCTATTTGCACAAGACTAACGCTATTGGACACATAAAAGGGTTTAGAATAATTGTGGGGATTTGTTTTCAATCATTTCAGCCTTGTCTGTATAATGTGTGAAGTAAAAACAACAGCAGGCAGACATATCCCGCCGTTCAGACGAGCCTTGAAAACACTATTTCCATGTAAATTGAAATCGTACTAATTTCCGTTCTCATTCCACTCCCTTTTTCAAGAGGCGTTTAATTCTCCTTTCATGAAAAATTAGGAGAGCTTTGGAATCTTGAATCTGTTCACAAGCATTTTTGACAAAATTAAAAAAATCAAGTTGAGTTTGATTTTATCAGAAAGCAACATTTTTAAAGCCCCATTCTGGATTAACACAACACATCCTGTCGTTCTGTGAACTCCCATAATTGAAGAGACACTTTACATTAGAACAGTATGTCTGAGTTTCCTGTTACTGAGTTTCATCAGCTAAGTGCAGACAACTGGAGAAGTAGAAAAAGGACTTTGCTAATTTAACCTGCTCCTCCTCGTGAACATCAGGCAACTCACACACTGAAGGAAAAAGTAAAGATGAACATTACGAGAGGAAAGCCCCACAAGTTTTTCAAAAAAGGCTGTTGTAATGTTACTGGTGATTTAAGTAGTATATGCAACTGTTTGTGTTATAATTAAATTATGCCGTAATATTACTAATATTAAAAATAATAAGCCAGCTAATGAAGGTCATGTGGTTTTTTCCACAGCAGATCATTGCCTGCTACAGAACAGCCAGTGGCTAAAATGCCATGTGGAATGACTTTTATAATGAGGGAGGAGGGGGAGTATTTCATTACCCACGTCCCCTTGTAATATTAATCCTGTCTGATTCTGCAGCCGTGCTGGAAGCTCTGTGAGGCTGCAGGCTCAGCAGGGCTTTGAGCAGGATGCTAATGTGCTCACAATGACAATGCTAACATGCTGATGTTTAGCAGGTATAATGTTTACCGTGTTAACAATCTTAGTTTAGCATGTTAACATTTTCTAATTAGCAGTTTAACACTAAACACTAGGGCTGACCTGAATGTTTTGACGCTTCGACCGTTGCCATGGTAATCGACCTCCAAATCACTATTTTAATGATTCGTTGTTGTTTTCTATACAAGTATGTACTAATAAAGTATGAATCCCAAAATAGCCGATGAAATAAGGAATAATCGCACAGCATTATTCATATTCAACATTAAATATTATTAGTTATGCTCAGACGGAAATCGCTGTTTGTTGTGTGTAGAGGTGCTTGTGTGTACAGTAGTGCAGTAGCGGCACTCTAACGGTGGAAATGGAGACAGAAGAACATGTCAGTCTGCCGCGCCGCGCTGTGAAGCTTCGAATTCCTTCGAATATTTCTCACCAAAGCTTCGAAGCCCAAAAAAATGGTGTTCGGGACAGCCCTACTAAACACAAGGTAGGCTACAACTGAGGCTGATGGGAATGTCATTAGTTTTGCAGGTATTTATTTAAAGGTTTTAAATGCAAGATTGGGAGCATTTGGGTTGCCTCTGCAAGGCTCTCGACATGGCGACGGCTAAGCCAGTGGCTCGCAGATAACAGTGCTAACAGAGGGGGGGGGGGGACCGGAGAATAGGTGCTATGCTTCTGCGACGATGCCGTCAGCTGTAACCGCTGTACGAGAGCATTGGAGAGCGTCGGCCGTGAGCTAGCCAGTGGGTCACGCTCACATGCACTAACATGCATTATAAGCATGCGCGACCGGCCCAGCTATGTCAACAAAGCACAGAGAAGCTCTGATTACAACACACACAGCGGAAGAGTGACTTCATTCTCTGCTCAGGTAGACATTACTCCTCTATATCTTCACGCAGCAAATATAGTTTGCTGCTATATCAATGCTGTGGATATTGTATAGAGCACCTTTAATCAGAAACCAAAGTATTGGACAAATTGAGATGATGATGGCACTAGATGAAAAGTTAAGGGATCATCATTTCTTCCTGAGGGGAACATGAATGTCTGTCAACCTCATGGCAAAAGTCAGCTGATCGGTAGTCGACATCCTCTGAGCATCAAATGTCATGGTAATCCGTCCTATTATGTTTGAATATGATGTGCATAATACAGAGTATCCATTTCATTAACTATTCAGCGGTGGTGCAACCACTTTGATTAACGTTAAGTCCGGAGTGAACAGTATTTAAGCATCTCGTATTGTGAGTCATCTGGTTTGTGCGAGTACCCTAACAGCTGGTTTTTGACTACAGTGTGGTCTTTAAGTGTAGTGGTGAACACTGAACACTGTGTGAGCCTTCTAGGCACTGGAGAGCAGTGCGTTTGTGTGTGTGTGTATTTGTGTGTGCATTAAGGCAGGGTCATCGAGGAGTAATAGGATTGCTCAGCCCCGCTCCCTCTCTCGACACCCCGGCAAAGACAGGCCCCCTAAATCATCCTCACATCTCTGAGCAAGATGGAGGACCTGGCACCGTCTCTCCCCGCCCTCCACCCCCCGCTGCAGCCATAACCGCTCTCCCCACTGTGGTACAGATACCGCTCGCAGCCGTGATTTCCCCTCAAACCTCCGGGAGGACTGGAATAATATCTACTCAGCATTCTGTAAATATCCACTGGGAGAATGTACTCTAGTTCATTGCGGCCGTGCCACAGTTACTTTATACGGGCTCGGCTGCTGATCCTCAACTTCTGCTCTGTGTTCTTGAACTTTTCATCTCATGACTTCCTAAAAAGGAGGCAATGTGTGAGGTGAGGGAGTCTACTCAGCGGCGGTTATTCATTATTCATGTTCTGTACTCTCTTATTCCTATTCAGGGTCACGGAGAGGCTGAAGCCATTTACACCTGATGTCTACACATGACACCCGCTTGGAAGGAAAAGTTTTAAACTTTGAGAAAATTACAATTTGTATCCTAAATAAGTTTTTTAATTCAGGATATTAATCTAGTCCAGTAATTCAGAAAGTTTAATAAAGGAAAAATATATTTATTTGCATAGCCATTTGTATATTTTTTCATCCTGACCTTAGCCACTAAGAGTAAAATATAGCTACTCTTCCACCATTTTTCTACGACATTTTTCACTCGCTACTACCAACAATGACAAAAATAGAAATTGATTTCCTCTTTCTGTTCTATTTATTTCTTTATATGACACCTGCCCAGTGTGTTTGCAGGTTTTTTATATATCTGTGTGTCTCCAGTCCCAAGAAGGAGCTGAGGTAGAACAGTGGAGTCACAGCCCAGAGCTCCTGTCCCAGACCATCAAAATAATGGTCAGGTTTTTATGTGTGCTTTTTGACCTCAGATGAATAAAAAAAAAGGTCCCTTGACAATAAAGTTTACCAAAAACAAGATGACAATAACTTTGTCATATAGGATGCCTCAAAGAAAAGAGCCTGGTTATTGTGACAGAACAAAACAGATGAAATGCAGCACAGTGTGAGCAGATGAAGAGGACAGATTGGTCCACGTCAGAGTGGCACTGGAGGGGATGAGGTATTACGGATATATACAAGGATGGAAAGAGTACTAGAATGTCATACTCACGTAAAAGCACTGTTACATTAACAAAACAGAATACTTAAGTACAAGCCAGAACAAATTTAAAGGGGCACATTCAGTTTTCCAGACTTTAAACATGGTTGTAAACTAGGATGACCGGGTGTTCCATTTTACGGGGGACTGCACAGCATTTGTATCCCTCGTTGTCCTACGTCCCATATATTGAGACGATGTCCCACATTTTCATCTGCTCTAGTTTTCAAAAGTCAAACCGCTGCAGGACAGACGCTTTTTTTTTTTTATTTGGCTTTTATCCATTGGCTGTGAAGAAAGCAGGGAAGGCTGTCATGTAAAGTTACAAGCTAAAAATGTATACAAAAATTAAATGAAATGTTCTACTACTTTAAATTTAGTTGACAAGAAAAATGCAAAGTTACAAGCTAAAAATTAAATACATTAATTAAATAAATTGTCAACTAAACTTAAAGTAGTAGAACAAGAAAAATGTAGAGTTACAAGCTAAAACTTAAATAGAAAAATTAAATAAAATGTTTTACTACTTTAAATTTAGTTGACAAGAAAAATGCAAAGTTACAAGCTAAAAATTAAATACATTAATTAAATAAATTGTTCTACTACTTTAAGTTTAGTTGACAAGAAAAATGTAGAGTTACAAGCTAAAAATGGGTGCAAAAATGACATGAAATGTCTGAATCTTCTCTTAGTTTAGTTGACAAGAAAAATGTAAAGAATGTTGCATAAAGCAAAAAGCTGAATAAGTTCCACCAAAATGCCACAACATAACTCACCAGCCTGAGTTTAACCACCACTACAGCAACTCTTTAATACAGCCAACACACAAATGTTTTAAAAACTGAAAAAGTTACACCACTGAACTCACCATTAGAAGAGCTGCTCTTGACGTGTCTCTGTGCTGGATCTCCTGAGGACCTCCTGTCCTTCCACTGGTCCGTCCATCCATCGAGGTCTCTCTCGAAGGCCAGTTGCTCCTAAAGGTCTGTGTGAGCCATGCTGAACCCTTGACCTCGCGGGTCCTAATCTCGTTCCAAATCTCGCGGGATTTGGGGGTTGACCTCCTCCTAAATTAGGCTGCTAAATCCACAATTAAAGTATGCAAAACAAAACTGTTTTGTCTGTATAATCTCACATTTAAAAACAAATGCAAAACATATATTTATATTTTCTTTTCTTTTTTTTTATAAAATGTTGTCAGATGGAGGGTGGGTGGGTGCCACTGCTGATATATACCACTTTATTACAACACAGCCCTCTGGAGCAGGGGTCAGCAACCTTTACTATCCAAAAAGCCATTTTAGGCAAAACACAGTTTACAGTCTAAGTATATAGTATATAAGTCTAATGCAGTGAGGGCCAAAGAGACAATGTACTACGGAGTATTAGGACCACTTTGAGGGAAAAAATCTGAGATTTCCAGAATAAAGTCATAATATTACGAGAAAAAAAGTCATAACTTTACGAGAACAAAAAAGTTGTAATATTATGAGAATAAAGTCATAACTTTACAAGAAAAAAAGTTGTAATATTACGAGAATAAAGTCATAACTTAACGAGAAAAAAAGAAAATAACACGTAAAATTACTACTTTATAATATTATGACTTTATTCTTGAAATCTCAGATTTTTTTTTCCTCAATGTAGCCCTATTACTCCGTCAATGCTGGTACATTGTAGTAGTTCTAGTTTTACTTAAGTAAGGAACCTGAGTACCTCTTCCACTACTGATTTTATTTATGAGGAGAGTGACATGAACTGGTGATAGTCCTGATAGGAGTCATTTCTACTGAACGTCCCTGACCTGCTAATGAGCTTCAGAGAGACCTGCATCTCTAATGGGCCTGTCATATAGAACGCGGTTTGCGCTGCGCTGGCCGCTGGGTTCAAAAGTTTAGGGCGCCAAAAGTTCAACCAGTTTGCTGCCGCGGTTTCAGCTGCGTGCTCCGCTACGCTTTGCCACATTCTATGTGAAAGGCACGTTAGAAAAATGGCGTGTTTTGCTCTGATAAATCAGCGTATTGGAGAGTGCTGATGCTTTCGTGAAGTTGACTGCTTTGGTATTGTGTCACTGACTGTCTGTTCCCATCCCAGCTCAATTCAAAGCTGCTTTAAAACTATCAATTAGACGGATTTAGTCAATTATGACAATAATTAGTTCAACAATGTCAGATTTATCTTATCTATGCCAGATAATTAATCAATGTTGGAATGCATGAACTGTTTGTCATTGTTCATTCAAGCTTTGCAGACTTATTTGCGAGCGTATAACAGTTATCTTCTTCTAGTGATATGATGGAATTTTTAATTTGGAATAATTGAATAATCGTGATTTTATTTCCACTCCGTCTCTCAGTCTTTGCTTCTTGTTTTTGCAACAGCAAAACCTTCGCTATCCTCATCACCATGACAACCAGAAGCGGATGAGACTATCTTAGCTTTCTGCCATTGTATCTCACCAACAAAGTTGCTGCTGCACAACTTTGATTTGGTGGGAATAATGTAAAAAGAGATAGGATAACTCTCATAGTGTTTGGCTCCGGTAAACAGAATTTAACACATCAAGCTACTGGCTTCCTGTTGGGTCTTATCAGCGGATGTTTTGTCTCTTGGGTTTATATGTTGAATGAGCAGAATGGGGAGGTATTTAGAAAAGGGACTGCACAGAGATCCCATGGTTCAATCGATACGTTAGGGCCGGGGAGGAATAGAGGGGGAGATGGGATGGTGATGGAACTGGCATGACTTACAAGATCGTACTGTTAAAGGATAAAAAAAGAGTTGAGAAACCATCACAGTCGAGGTTTCCGGAGGCAAAACGCTGTCTGCAGCGTGGAGAGCGGAGAGAGATTAAAGCAGCTGGTTCTTTATTTATCAGGAGGGAGGAACGCTGCTGTGCGCCTGCACCGCTGTCAATCCATCAAGATCGTTGTCAGCTTTTTCCTCTGGCGGTGGTGCTCAAACAGCAGTGCCACGACTAATGGAAACAGGAAATCAAACCATTAATGGGATTTACTGATGGCCGTTTTAATTGCCTCTGAAACTAAAAAGTGGATTAATGAGAATAATTGTTTTTATTGCAATAAAGCGTCCAAAACAGAAACAACACAGACACACAAAAAGGTGTTTCATTGTTGTAGTTAGAGCTAGACCACAGATCAGAAGAGAGGAAAGAGGAGGAACAACTGGGCAAAGTGGGAAACTGCCTCGAGGTCCTGCACCCTCAGGGACGAACCCTAAACCCCAAGTTTACTGTGTGGCAGCTGGTTTGTGGTAATTGTCATATTGAGGGCCGTCACGTGGGTCCTGCTTTGTTACCTGATCTTGAAGATTTGTGTCTGTACTCTAGTTTTAAGACCTTCATTATGTCAGTTGGCATTATGCCTATATGTTAAATATTCCCCCAAAAAAATCTTTAATTTCCTGTAGTGGGCGAGTCCGATAAAAAAAAATCTGGGGCTACACTTGACTCACTGACAGAGCGTGAGCAGTGGGATGGGACATCCAGATGTGCAAAGCTGATAAAGACCAATCTACACAGAATTGATACTTAAAGGGGAACTGCGCCCATTTTCAAAATGCATACATGTTATTCCTATTAGTCTAAGACAGTCGAGAAAATATTAGTAAACATGAACAACTCTCCTCCCAAATCCTGCTAAAACTCAAGCTTGTGATGTCATAGGGTATACAGTGTGGAGCTGCTCCATAGACAATAAACAGGAAGACATGTTCTAGTTGACACTGAGAGCAGCCAGTTGAATGATCTGAGTATATAGGAACATTTTCTGTTTCACAACTGAGAACACTACAATAATACGACAATAGAATAAAGCTCATTTGGGTATAAAAAAAAGAAAACAAACATTCTGTGGGTCCATAAAATCAGTCTCCCATTAATCATCTATGGAGCAGCTCCAGACTTTATACCCGATGACATCACAAGTTTGAGACTTCTCTGGTTTCTGGCTTTGAGAGAGAGTAGCTCATGTTTACACGTATTGATTGAACTTTACTAGGTCATGGAAATAACATATTGGACTTCTTAATTTATTCCCCTTTAATACAGACGTGAAGGAGGTCAACACTTATGCAAACAAGTATTTTATATTTGTAATTGATTTAGATCACGCCTCAGAGTCCTCCAGGAAGAGCTGGAAAACGTTGCTGAGGAGAGGGACATCTGGAATTCCCTGCTTAGCCTGCTGCCCCCACGACCCGGCCCTGGATAAGCGGAGGAAAATGGATGGATCGATTTAGATCACTTTGAAAAAGATCTGCTTTCACTTTGACATTCAAGGTTGATTTTATGTTGATCAGAGTCAAAGAAGTCACATTAAATTGATTTAATTTTGATTCAACGTATGATTTTATGTGTTTAGTCAATGCTGTAAGACAAAAAAAAAACATGTCGGTCTGCAACTAACAATTACTTATTCATTATCAATTAGTCTGCTGGTCATTTTCTCAATTAATTATTTGGTCTTTAACGTGAGCAAATTGTGAATAGGATGAGTATCAAGCATGTTTAAAAAAATGTTGTGTTTAATTTCTTAGCAGTATGTTCGAAACAAATGATAAGTAAGGGATAATGTACAGCGAGCGGGTCATTGTCGTGAAATAAACCCCTTCAGGGCGATGTAAGACCCCTCCACTCGCATCGCCCTGTCGGGGTTTCCTTCTCAACAATGACTGGCTGGCTGTACATTATCCCTTACTTATTACACGGCTTTGTTGAATATTCGATCACGTCGTTCTATGGTCTGTGATTTCTTTATAGCAGACCGTTGCTATGGATAGCAGACCGTTGCTATGGGCGCAGAGCTGATGTGGGACTCTGGCGGACTGTTTTTGTGTCAAATTATTGATTTCTTAAGTAAGTAGCCGTGTAATAAGCGGGATAATGTACAGCCGGCGGGTCATTGTTGTGAAAGAATCCCCTTCAGGGCGATGAGAGACCCCTCCGCCCGCATCGCCCTGTCTGGGTTTCTTTCACAACAATGACCCACTAGCTGTACAGTATCCCTTACTTAACAAACAACCAGCACTCAAAATGTACATTATGATTTTTTTTATTATTATGAGAGAAATATGACTTTACATCACCCCAAAGGGTGAGAATAAAACATAAATAAAACATTCTTACAAAATGTTGCAATAGATCACAAATGAAACAATTTTTTTTTACACTTGATTTGTTTTATACATAAATCATATTTACATATTTGTCTTTGCCCTTTTTTTTTTTTACAATGTTGGGAATGAAACAATTCTGTACCACTTTTACAGTACAAACATTTCCTTCGTTTCAAAGCAGAGGTATAAAAGCTCTCCTCTTGCTCTCTCCTGAGAAGACGCCGGGTTCTACTCTAGTGCATTTTATCGTTAAGATTTAAGGCTACGCAGGGTTCACCTGATGGACACACTCGTCTCGTGGACAGCCCTATCATCATCGGGGAGGGAGTTCATTTTCCTGACTCGTGTCTGCTGATTGTCCTTTACAGAGAGAGGTTTGTGGTTCTGCCCGGTCGCTCCCTCCGACCGTTAGGCCTTCTTTATTTCCACATTAAAGCTGCTGCTGACTGGTTTCACTGAATAACCAATTACAGTCTCTGACAACTTATTTGTTTCTGCAGTCAATTACAAATGCCGTGGGGAAAATGTCACAGAGTGTGAGAGCCCACGCTCATCACATTATCTCTGTACGGCAGTGACCCGCTGAGCAAAATATGTCAATATCTCACAGCAGGGAGAATATGTACAAAAAAAAAGAGAAAGAAATGTAAGAAATAGTTTCATACTTTCTGGTTGTTGTTGTTGTTGTTGTTGTTGTTGTTGTTGTTGTTGTTGTTGTTGGTGTTGTTGTTGTGTGGGAGGGAGCTAATTTAGTCATAGGTGCAGTGCTCCCTAGTGGTCAAAACACACCTAAAGCGACGGAGAAAAGGAAGAGAAGCCCATTCCTCTCCGTTTCTTTGACAGGATTACACCAAAGCCATAAACAAAAGACATGAAGCAACTAATTGGCTGGCCCCGTAAGCCTCTTAGAAGACACACTATAATAAACCAGCCCGGACATGAAGTCAAATCCTCAACACAGTTAACAAACAAGCACTTAAACACGAGACAAAAGAGGCAGCAAGAAAAGCAGTTCAGTGGCGCTGCTCTGTGATTCACTGGAAAAGGGTTCTTCTGTTTTTTTTTTAACTTCCTACCTGTCCAGCAGGTAGTGTGTGTGTGTGTGTGTGTGTGTGTGGAACACAGTGTGGGCTTAGTGGGGATAAAACACAGGCTTCAAAATTAAGACAGGTCACCCTGGAAACATAGCATAAAAGATACCGGCCCCTATTTTCATTTCAACACTAACAAAAAGGTCTGTTATGTACTTTAACACATTATTATGTCGCTTTGGATCATTGTTGCTTTTCATGAGCATCAGTGCCCTCGATTAAAAAAAAATCCACAGAATACAAAGATCTCCTTGATTGATATCTCACACTGATAATCAACATATTAGGACCAAAGTGCTCAACAACACTGATGAGTGTTGATTAATTTGAAATGATCAGAGACTCAGGCGGGACCTGCTGAGCAGGTTTAGTCATTAGACGTCCAGACGGGGACACACAGCGTCATTTGGTTGGGTTTGTCCTTTCTCACTTTCTCTAACCAGCTAAATCAACATCCTCCACTTCCTGAAACCATCATCCGTGTGCATCTACAGTGCAGAGTCTATTATCAGAACTGAACGAAGGGAAGTTGAACTCTTTAAAAGACAGAAGCCATTAGTATGCTACCTGCGGAGTTACATGCAATTAAAAGACGAAGGAAAGCTCCACTCCTCAGCGCTCAGATGAAGGATGAGGGCTGCATAAAAGCCCATTGACAGGCAGATAAAGCAAGGATCAAGCTAATACCCATCCACGGCTCCAAAACACACTAAAGGATATGAATTGATCCATTAGACGCCAGAAGATATGTCTCGGTCCTTTCATTACTGTTGAGTCTGGAGAAGGAGACGCACACATCTGAAGAGTTTCACTCCAAAATGGAGATATCCATTATTCAAATAAATTAAAACCTAGCCAAGGAACAAGATTGATGGCGTAGAGTCTTTATAGAGGATTACTGAAGGTATTTGAATCCCATTTTGATTACTAACTGGAGGCCAATGGGCGCAACCAAACCTGATTTTCAAATAGGGAGTAAAGGAATGCTATAATTTTCTTTCAATGTGGATCTATATGGTAGCATTTCTGAATGAAAAACTGTTTTTTTTTTTTTAATTGAGACACTTATTTCAGGCAGATTGTCCTCTGTGGTTTCAGTCTTCTATTAACCGTCAATAAAGATGATTAGGAGTGGTGAGTTTCCAGTTCCACATGGAGCTTGTTGGCATTCCTATCTGTTTCCAAGTGGCATTTGGGGTACGTCTGTGTCTGTTGGTGTGGAACGTAATACCAGGATGGACTGTTGAAACGTCGGGGCCACAACAAACACACAAACAGAAAAAGGCAGTGGAGCCTGTGACACAGTTGGCAGAGCTTGTGAGGCAGCCGACTGTGAAATGCTTTCAATTTGATACTCACACATTTATAATTCTTCGAAATGAATCTACTGTCGTGTAACCATGGTGTCTTTGGGAAAAGAAACTGTTGTTGTTTTCTTCTTTTTTTTGGAAACAGAATACCCAAAAATTATATTCCATGTACTACAAGTATGTACACCTAAATGCACACCATGACAGAATCCCTAAAATATTTTACTTTCCAGAAACTAAAAACTGTGGATTTTAAAATACAAAAACATTTTTTCAACTTTTTCTTGCATGTGATGTTAAATTGTAACGATACGGGGAAAAAGTCTTTCTGAGGTGATTTTAAAGGTGCTAAAAAGCCTGGTAGTACACTGAAGTATTACGTACGCAGATGGATATATTACTACTTGGCAGTAATACATTCATCTGTAATGGCTGTGATGAGTTGATGATGACGAGGAGGAGGAGGAGGAGGAGGAGGAGGAGGAGGAGGAGGAGGAGGAGGAGGAGAGCCACTTCTCTCAGCAGAAGAAGATCTCTCCATCCAGAGGAGGCTCTGGGAGGTGCTGGGGATCTGGAGGGAGGAGAAGAGAGGAGTCAGTGTCATTGTCACTAGAGAGGACTCTTACTTCCTGTAAGAGGATTCTGGTGTCTGATTATTCTCCAGGGAGAGTTAGTGAGCAGCGCCGCCCTGCTTCACACTGATCAAACCTTCAGCACATTGAGGAGTGAAGCCGCCTCAGTGAGCAGCCTAATGTGCTGCATGTTCACTCAGAATGATCGCTTCATATCTAGAAATGTATTTTCACTCTCAAGCCTATCAATGAGTTTCATATTAAATGTATTTTGTGTGCATCCTGTACTCTTCATGTATCGTTGTGCTCAATGTGCTGCTGTTCTATAAATACAGGGAGACAGGTATTTAAAAAAAATACCAAATGTACATACAGTAACTATACAATATGTTCATAAAGTCATACCCAGGTGTAATCAGAGCCAATCAGAGCCAATCAGAGGCATCTCCAAACCAACTTCAGGGTGTTAAAGGTGCTAAATGCGAGATTGGGAGCATTTATGTTGCCTCAGCATAGCTCTCAATATGACGACGGCCAAGCCGGCGGGTCGTAGCTAACAGTGCTAACAGCGTTGACAGTGAAAACATTGGCAACTCTTCTAGCGGTCGTTTTCGAAAAAGCACCGGAGTTTCCACTCTTTGCTTCTTTACTCTTTGCGTGAAATACTCAACTACCAGCTTCAAACTATTATGTAAATGTGTTAGTCAGCGTATATGCTAGGTCTTTACATTTCTAAAATTAGAATTACTGAACATATACAGTATTATCTACTATTCTTAAAAAGTAAATGGGATACAAATACCATATCCAAACTCATAAACCTTTATAGGCAATATCTTCACAACAACAAAGTCAAATGTTAGGCCTGCTGCCACTCATCCAAGTCAACGTCAACACCAATTATTTGGCTGGTTGTTTGAAATATTTCCATCCAAGCTGAGGCTTAGTCCCCCTGAACATTTATCTCTGTTCGCCCTCCTAGTCACACCTGATCTACAGTGCATTAGTCTACCCAGCATGCACTGCACCGTGAAACACAAAGGGAATCCTTGAAATGTTGCGCTCAAACGTGGGATCAATTTGTCGCTCTGAAAACAACTGAAGACTTGACGTATTCCTTCATCTAATCTGAAGACTCACTGGAAGACAACTGAATAATTAAACTAAACGTGAACCCGCCCGCTCTCCCTCATATTCACCATTCTCTACCTGCTGTCGGCGTGCTCCCCCCTTTGCCCTTCTTCTTCTTCTTCTCCTTCTCCTTCTCCTTCGCCTCTTTGCTCTTGTTCTTGGCCAGCTGCAGCAGGCTCTTTGAGATCTGGTTGTTGGCGTCACTGCCTTTGAGGTTGCTGGAGGATGAGGTAAAGGGATTGAGGCCTTTCCCTTTGGGCTTAGACCGCTGGGGCTGCAGCCTCAGCAGGGAGGAAGATGAGGAGGAAGAGAGCTCCGACGGGTCCAGCTCCAGAGACTGGGAGCTGCCGGGGAACTGGGATTCATCCGACGTTGTGGAGGGAGTCCTCTGGGAGTAAAAATTAAGAACAGCTGTTAACTACATCTGTAAGTGAATATGTATGAAAGGTGCATATTTTAAGTGCATAAGAGATGAGCATAAATGTTTCCAGAAAAGAGTTTAATGGTGGAAAATAAAAAAAAAATACAGGTGTTGGCATAAAAGCCTGGTAATATACTGCAGCTCTGCTGTTTGGCTGGAGATGCAGCACTCTTTGCTATAGTTAAACGGTTTCCAAGAGCTTTTTTGAAATCACTTTCAAGAGGACCCAGGTTCAAGTCATCCATAAACACCGACCCTGCTGAAGAGTCATTGAGCAAAACACTGAATCCCCCCCCAGCTCACTGAGTGGTCCCCTGTTGCTACGGGGCAACAGAGAGGCACAGCAGATCATCTCATCATTATTGTTGTTAGCATCTTTAAAGAGTCCCTGCTCACCTCAGACAGCCGAAGCTCCTCCATCTTCTCGAGCTGCCGCTGCACGGCCTCTCGGTCCCTCTCCAGCTTCCTCTGGGCGTCTCTCAGCCTCTCCAGGTCCTTCTGGTACTCCTCCTTCCTACTCTGCAGCCCCTGCTTCTCCTCCTCCAGCTCCCGGTGCTGCTTCAGGACCTCCTCCTCCTGCAGTGGTTAGAAGGTGCGTTGATGGATTTATTGAAATTGTACAGTAGAAAAGATACAGTATGTTTTCAGAAAGTTAATTAATGATTGTGTTCATTGGTATTACGAGTCTGTAGGTCGAAGGCTAGTGCTAAGCTCCATTAGCTGAGATTGAATGAATGAAAACTGTTTGCAGCCTGGGAGACTGGAAACTGTATTTAAAAAACAAAGTAAAACATTCATTTTCTACCTGAAACTTCTGTTTCATGTTCATAGATAAATTAATTATCGATGCTCATTCAAGCTCACATTTAGTCATATGTCTCCGCTACGGCTGTCGAAGTTAACAAGATAATAACGCCAGTAATTTCTTTAATGCATTAACGCAACTTGTGATTTTTAGGTTGTAGCGGGCTCAGTTTTAAAGCAAGAGTGAAGATAAAGGAAGGAGGTTAAATAACGCTCCAAACTAGATTTAAGTTTTGACGAAGAAAAACTGTCATGGCCATTTTCAAAGGGGTCCCTTGACCTCTCAAGATATGTGAATGAAAATGGGTTCTATGGGTACCCACGAGTCTCCCCTTTACAGACATGACTACTTTATGTATTCACAGCTGTTGTTGCCTGTTGGTCTTGAGTTTGCCATGTTATGAGTTGAGCATATTTTTTATGCTAAATGCAGTACCTGAGGGTTTCTGGACAATATTTATCATTGTTTTGTGCTGGTAATTCATTTTCAATAATAACTATATACATACATTTGCATAAAGCAGCATATTTTTCCACTTCAATGTTGATTAGAGTAATAAATACTTGACAGATCTCCTTTTAAAAGGTACATTTTGAACAAATTTTCAATTAATTGTGATTAAATATTTGAATCGATTGACAGCCTTAGTCTCCACCTATCCACCTCACTAACAAATGCATTTTAACCAGATTTTAAAAGTACATTTTAGTCCTTCAGAGATAAATGAACTCTTCCTGAACACAAGCTTCCTACTGTGTGTCAGGAAAAGAAAAGTAAGAAAAGAGAAACATGGCAGTCTAGATTTCCCCGATGTTGGGTAAATGATTTAGTGTCTGAAAAACTATTACAGTATTTTACAATTGCTTTGCCTCAATTTTCACAAGAGTTTCAATCATTCTCAAAATCCTTCTCAAATCTTCTGAGTCTGCAGAGGCCCGTTCCTCAAGATGATACAAACAAAAATGAGAAAAAAAGTGGCATTCAGGCAGAAGTCAGTATTTGAAAGTAACTTTAAGGACTTTACTGCTTCACTTTACTTTTTCTGTGCTTTAACACAGTTTGTATTCATGGTGCTAAACCTGATTTCAATCAGTTGTAAGTTTAAATCATCTAAAATACAGGAAGCTACAGTAACACTATAAGGCTGGAGAGACTACTGTAACATCAAACCACAATTTACACGACTGTAACAGACTTTGATTACTGTCAACGTCTGAAAGTAAATAAAGAGAAAATAAATTGCTTTCGTTTTGTAGCAAGTCAGTTTGGCTCTTTGCATTAAAACTGAGTCAAGGCAATTGTCAAATACTGCAGTAGACTTCTGTTACTGTATGAGAGTGGCATAACATGAATGTGACAACTAGAATTACAGCCTTGTGGTTTTATTCCTCCGCCAACCAGTCAAGTTGCAGTTTACATCCACGTCTGTCCAAAAGGTCATCATTTTATCCTGAAATTGTCATAATTAGCATAATGAATTCTTGAGCTATGGCCAAAAACGTGTTTTGTGAGGTCACAGTGACCTTTCACCACCCAAATCAAATCAGTTCATCCTTGAGTCCGAGTGGACGTTTGTGCCAAATTTGAAGAAATTCCCTCCAGGTGTTCCTGAGGTATCATGTTCATGAGAATGGTACGGACGGATGGACAACCCGAAAACATGATGAATATATAAAAACACGAATTTCAATTGCAGTTGTTGGAAAACCGTGAACTAAAATTGCATATTTATGAGGATGCAGGGCAGGCAGCCTAGAAGGCCTCTACACCTTGTTGTTTAGCCGTTCACAAGTCATCAGCAATGTGAGTTAGCTGGCTTAGTATGCTAGCTTTAAGCTAAACTTTAAGCCATTCTTAAACCTTTCTACCACTACTGCCATGTCTTGGCATTCTCCTTAGTTTTTATTTGACCCTGCAGCTTTTATCTCAGTGAAAATAAACTTAAAAAGACAGTTGTGGAATTGTTAGGGTTTTTCCACTCAGCCTGTCTTCACTGCAGGAAACCCTGAATATCTTGCACAATACTACGACGTCATTTATCAGGTAAGAATCCTGTACAAGGTTAATTACTACAGTATGAAACCATGCCACGGGGGTTACATTAAGAATTACAGCTGTCCAGAAACACATTAATAACTCATAGTTACCTGTACGTGCATCAGCCCCTCCCTTTCACTCAGCTGCTGTTCCCTCATCTCCCACTCCTTCTCCCTTCTCCTCTTCTCCTCAGCGTGAGCTGCCTGCTGTCTCTGCAGGGAGGCCACCTCCTGCCGCTGCTTCTCCAGGCTGCGCTGCTTCTCCTGTTCAATCAGCGAGCTGGGCCTCGAGGACGGCTTCGTCAGGGACGTGCAGGAGGAGGAGCGCTCGCTCAGGGCCTGCCGTTGGTCCTCTATGAAACTGTCCTGCTGGACCACCACGGCCTGGGATAGACACAACCAGAGATAGATTGGGTCAGACACACCACTCAATAACAGCAGAAAGCTTCACAGAGCTGCAGCATTTCAACTCTGATCTGGAGCACATGTATACATTATGTGGAAGCCGTCTTACCTGCAGAGTGCTGAGCAGGAGATGCAGATTGGAGACGCTGTGGAGGACCTGCTGTTGGAGAAGAGAAATCACTGAGCATCATGTAAACTGAAAACATCCTGCTATCTGTTCTTGTCCTGTCCTTTTCTGTTGTCTGTTTGATGCGGTCTTTCTTATTAGTGCACTTGACTTCGCTTGTTAAAGTGCCACCATGGATGGCAACACTGCTTCATTTTAAACGTTGACTTTTGCTTTTTAACAAGCTCCGGCCGTGGATTTCATGTAATATGAATTCATCGGCGGACTCGTAGACAAAGCCGGCATTAAACCCGACTTGATGTGTTGAAGTGATGTGACCTTTTCTCCATTCAAATGCTGACAAAGAGACAAGGCCAGCGAGCGTTCAGCTGCCACCGGTGTTTACTCGGACACAAAATGCCCCAATTAATGTTCGCAGAAAACAGCATTTATGACACAGGACATCTGCAGGAAGTGTCGTTGCATCAAATATAAACACGGCATGGTGTCCGTAAATGTCTGTATAACAAATAGGGGGTTGGAGAAATAATCAGAATATACAGGAGCAGCATGTTTTGCAGGTTAAAACAAAACGGACTCTGTATTTTCTGTTAAATAGTTTATTGGAACTGTCCTTGGCCTGTTTAACTATGAATGCAGAAGTGTCTGAATTAATCTGTGTTTCTGCATCTTTTCAGAACTTCTGCATAGTTCATTCATTTATAGAAACAGTGTTAGCAAACACATTGCGTATCTGCTTTTCAGCTTTCGGAACAGAATGGAAACAGTGAATAAATGCGGGCATTTTGGTGAAATATCTTCACAACTTCTGGATGGAATGCCGTGAAATTTGATATAACATGTTCACAGTGCCCAGAGGATGAATCCTACTGACTTTGGTGGTGCTGATGTTTCCTCTTACACACCATGAGGTCAATATTTTCACTTAATTCGTAAAATATCTCAACATCCACCAGATGGATTGGCACGTCTTGTACACACATTCACGGCCCACATACGCTGACTTCTAATAACTTTGGTGATCACCTGACTTTCCATCTAGAGCAGGGGTTTTCAAAGACTGAGACTGTGGGCCTCCCCCCTTAAGCCAAGTTCACACGACATGACTTTCAAAGTCGTGAGATCGCTGTTCTGTTCACACTACACAGTCTACTTCTGTCTTTAAGTCATCGTGGTTTTCACACTAGATAATCGACCGGCGACAGGAGGTCACACATTACAAGATCTTTCAACAGGAGGAATCCCGATGAAGTCTCCAAACTACATTTTGTCAAGAAAACACACGCGAGAAATACACGGTGTGAATGAAATGTGCTGTATAAGGTTTACTTGCTTGGAGAATATTTCTGTGGCATTTATGTGATTTTTAAACTTTATGTTTTTATCTTGTTCAATTCTACTGCTACTGTACTTCCTCTATTCTCATGCACAATTGATTTTCATCTTATTTTTCATTTGAAATTGGTCTTAAAGCTTGCTCTCATAGAAATGCTTTTATTAAATAACTTCTTCCTTTTACAGTTTACTTGCCACGTGTTTTAGTTTGCCTTTTGTTTTTTATTCATTATGTGTATATGTTTCAAATGATGACGAATGTAATGTGTCTAACTAATACAAACATCTACAGCACAACAACTACTGCTGCTGCTGCTAGTGTTTCAGCTGATACATGTATTGATGCTGCTGATAATGATGATGGTGGTAACACAGAGTTTGGACAGTTTCCATGTCAACAGCAGCTCTAATGGAGTTAGAGACGGGAAGTCAGCGTTACCTCACTGTTCCTCTTCAGCAGCAGCAGCAGGTTGGCGTTTCCTCCCTGCACACAAACACAAACACACACACACACTAAGTATTGTACAGAGTAATGCACTCACATACACACACATCTTCTGGTGTGTCTCATTGTACGTGCGCGGTGCATACTGTACAGTGTATATGACTGAATGTGATTATAGCTGCACATGTGGGTGTGCTGTAAGAATCTAATTGCATCCGGGTTTGATTATGTATGACTGATACTGGAATACAGCAGTCTGACACTTACTGTATTTTAAATAATGATGATGGCTTAAACGTGTCTACAAATTTATATCCCATTTATAAAGAAAACCATAAAAAAAGGGGAATATAATAGAAAGCGGAAAGCTTGAATTAACTCTTGTTGTATCTTTAATGATCATTCTGACTCCTGCAAACACTCCCTTCTTTTACTGCTGAACCCCCGTGATCTTTGGCTCTACGCCCAGGATGAAATGTAAATAAAAATCAAGCTCTGCTCTTTTGTTCGGATAGTAGAATTAACAAGGACTGGCCTGATGTCAAGTTGGTTCAGGGACAAAAACGAGAACGCTTTTGTGAAACAGCGTCGTACAGTAGCTCGCCGCACTAAAACATTTAAGAAACAATTATGTGCTGCTGGATATCTGCAGGATAAATGACTACAAAGGCCAGCATCAGTGCACAACTACAATAGCAGCATCTAAAGGCCGCCCATTAATTTCCATCCGCTATTGAATTCTTATACAACTGATGGTCGCCATTGGCAACGGGCCCTTTGCGGGAAGAGTCAAGAGGCTAATTCACTGGTGGGAGAGAAGTGGCTAAATTCATCTTAATGGTGTTGTTAATGTTGGAGGACAAATGCACCCCCACACATGGCCTCAGGTTGTGGCTGAGGCGTGGGGGCGGAGCGGCTTCAGAGTCGGGAATAATTGGGTGCTGGGATGCCGACCTTCTTTAAAACGCTGTCAGACTCCGTTCTGCGCAGATCTCCGGCCGTATCGTCACACTCGTCGCCGTCTCCACCTGACATAAAGGGAAACCACAGAGAAGAGGATGAACCAGGCAGCAAATAATCCATGTTGAGGTCTACTACTGCAAGACAATATGATGACAGAGGCACAATAATATGGAAAATGTATAATGTATCTTTTAAATTTAAATTTAGTATCAATCTTTTATTATATAAACTATTAACATCTTAACAACCCGACGGCCCGCTGGTGGGCCTGGCCGCTATTCTGTCTTTCAGAAAAGGTAGCGGGCTCAGTCTTGAAGCTATAGTGAAGATCATATGAAACTAGAACAAGTTAGTTTGTCGGGGAAGAACGCAAAGTTGCGATACATTTTGGTGAGGAAAAACTGGCATGGCCATTTTCAAAGGGGTCCCTTGACCTCTGACCTCAAGATATGTGAATGAAAACTCTGAGATGAGCAGAGTGAAAACTGTATCTTATTAGATAAAACAAAAAAATCGCAATACTCAGCATATTGCAAAATCACAATAAAAGTAAGTATCATGATAATAACATATTTTGAAGCTTCTTGTGATTCCCACCCCCCAAAAAAATCTCATCTGGGAATTATGTATAACATGTTTTTGTAATAATTAGGGCTTACAAAGATAACGCAATAATAACACGTTAAGGCAAATTCGTTTTCAAGCCACTAATTTCTTTAACGCATTACCGGAACTTGCGATTTTTAGGTTGTAGCGGGCTCAGTTTTAAAGCTAGAGTGAAGATACTGGCATCATATGAAGCTAGAAAAAACCTAAAGAATCAATTGCTGTCAGCCATGTCATACTAGCTTGTCGTGAAGGAGGCAAAATAATGCTCCAAACTTGCACTAAATTTTGGCGAGGAAAAACTGGCATGGCTCAAGATATGTGAATGAAAATGGGTTCTATGGGTACCCACGAGTCTCTCCTTTACAGACATGCCCACTTTATGATAATCACATGCAGTTTGGGGCAAGTCATAGTCAAGTCAGCACACTGACACACTGACAGCTGTTGTTGCCTGTTGGGCTGCAGTTTGACATGTTATGATTTGAGCATATTTATTATGCTAAATGCAGTACCTGTGAGGGTTTCTGGACAATATTTGTAATTGTTTTGTGTTGTAGTTGATTTCCAATAATAAATATATACATACATTTGAATAAAGCGGCATAATTGCCCACTCCCATGTTGATTGTTGAAGAGTATTAGATACTTGACAAATCTCCCTCTCGATTGTTTGACATAATGCCTCTGATGTTTATATTTGTTTCTGCGTTTTGAACTAAATAAAATGTAAAATATAGTTTAAAAGCATCACACTGATAAAAACGTTGTGTAGTTCTCCAGGTACTTCTACTGATGTAGAAGTCTGGACCTTTTCATGGCTCAATATCTGCCACAGTGCCGGTAGAGTCCCACTCTGAGCTCGCCAGCTACCAGTTCAGAGGTATCGCCCCGGGCAGTGTCTCCCTCAGGAGGCATCAGCTCTGCTGTCCAAGTCCCCGTCTAAAATGTTTTATCCAACTGCACTGAAAAGGGGCATTGTGGGAAAAGCGCTGGGTGTGGTGCCCTGCTGTTATGTGACCGCTAAAAACCCAGCAGTGTCACCACACATTTGCAGTTTCAGCCATTGAGTTGATGCGGTTATCCGCAGCAGCAGGTCAAGGTTCAGTGTCTTTAGTGGCTGTTACAGGCTTCAGACTACATGGCCGGTCTGCACACATCTCTCCATGTAAAACAATCACGCAGCAGCAGACTCACTCTTGCTGCTGTGCATCTGATGACTGTCGAAGCCGCCGAAGGTCTCGGCCCGACGGGGCAAACACGGCGCCGGCCCCGCGCCTCCTCCCTCCTGGACGCTGGCCATCGCTCCGCCCAGGCTGCCGTTCACCAGCCCCTGTAACGTCTCCACTGTGACACACACACACGCACGCAGAGGCAAACATCAATGTCAGTAAGTGAATTATCCTGGCTAACTGTGTTACAGTTCAGCTCTGCACTCATGAATCCTACAAGGCACTTCTGCTTTCAACCTGGTATTGGCTCCTGTTGCTAAGCAACTATTGACAACCTGTTTGAACCGCAGAGCTCTTTTGCTAAAAGTTTAAATATCTTAACCATCTGAAATGAGACATATGCAGTATTAGTATCCACATATGTATATTGTAGAGCGTGCAGCACTGTGACCTTTCCACTGAGAATAATGAGAAACAAACGTTGCTGGTGGATTACGACTCGCAGTAAAACACGATAACCTCGGCAGAAGAAATTACATTACTGCTGCCGATTCACATATCAAATAAGGACAACTACTGCCCCGGGCTTTAGAGGGAGGTGGAAAATACATTCTGTAATGGTGCAGCTAAACCTTCCCTGCTAGTTTCAAAAGTGGAAACCATTAAAGAAGTTCTCCTTCATACATCTTTCCTGCATCAGAGCAGCAAACAAATCTTCGTTGAATGTCAGTTACACAACCTGTAGAGTGTGAAACAGATTCCTGGGATTCTGTGATCGATTACTGTACACCTTTTCGTGGAACACAGTTTGCCTCCAGCAGTAGGAAGAAATCATTAAGGGCTAGCTGCATCTGTGCAGTTTCTTAGTCTTCCTCACGTAGCTCACAGCTCTGACCACCTCTCAGCACCAGCAACATCGGTACATCCAATACACCAAGAAATAGTGCTTGTAATGTTTTTCTTCATCTTATTCAGTCAATAATAGTTTTTCTACATTTTGTTTTTAAAAGACCACGAAATTATTATTAGAATGCATAAAAAAAAAATAACACTTAGTTTTACAGGTTTGCAAATGTCATAGTAATTAGGTGATAATTAGCATGTAACCTATTTGAAATTTCTTTGGAATTACTGCCAAATTACCCCAATATTTACCTCAAAATATGTAAAAAATTACTTTGTTTGGCTGTCTTGACTTGAGACTTGACTCTGGAATTTTATTATTATTATTTTATATCTATTATAAAAATTATTTAATAATTATATTCCACTATTTCCCAATAAGCAGTAATAAATAGCTGGTAATTTATTTAATACATTTCCAGGAAAAGAATACAAAGTTAATTGATTTGCTTTATTTCCATGTCTGCTGATAAATAGATAATAATTGGCAAATAAATTATTTGAAATTTCTTAAAACACTCCCTGAATCATCACATTAGCTACCAGGTTACATTTGTGTAGACAATAAGTCACACGATGGTGAGATTTGTGCCTGATCAGAAGTGTCTTCTATTAGTTTTGGTTTTCCACCTCCGATTAAGAGCAGCCGCTTCTCAAGCCTAAGGGCCCTATTTTAACCATTATACGCTATTTTGGCATATCATTATTAAATCATGTTTATAATAATGGAATTTTCGATACATTTTGAGGTAATTTGCTAATTATCACCTAATTACCATGAAATTTGCGGACCTGTAAAATGAAGTGTTACCCAAAGAAAAATGCTAAAATATTTCTTCTACTAAGTTGAGAGTCTAGTAAATATTTCATTATCTGAAAAATATATAAATATATATATATATATATATTTTTTGCAGCAGTTTTATTTTTCAGTCTTGGTAGATTTCCAAGATTATTTAAATTTAAAGTCAACTTCATGTGCAGAAAATGTGGTGTGCTTCTCTGCCTTTCTCCACATTTCACTCTCTCTTTGTCACAATATGCAGCGTCTCTCTCAGTTCACACTGCTTTCTTCTCATACACATTTGATGAACAGGGCTGCCAAAGCACCAAGCAGAGCTGGAATAAAATCCTAAAACACACTCTGACTCCTTTAAAGTCTCCCATACACAGGGGGTAAAGGGCTGAAAATCACAAGCGTAATTAATAATATAAATGAGAGCTCTGCTGTGATCGGTGTAGATATTTCAGTAGCAGGGTCTTGCTATTGTGCATGTTGGCTCACTGGCTTTCTGTTACACTTTGTGGAACAGAGCCATTGCTAATGTTATTTGTAACAAGTGAGTGCTTTTCCTACTATGACAAGTCAAAATGTACCCTATTAAAAAGGTCTATAATGCAAAAAATTGCAAACTCTGCTGTTCTTTTGTTCTTGGATAGTTTAGATTAAAGCACATGTAATGGATTACATTATTGATTAAAAAGCATGTTAGGAAAATTGCACATACGGTGCTGAAGGGGAGACGTGATGCAAAACAGTGTTGTAAAAACAATGGGAAGATAATTATTGTAGCGTGGCTTTAGACTTATACTTTTAAAATGATATCATCATCTCCAATGTGGTCGTCGTGTTTTAACGAAAAATAAATCCTCTTGGAAATCACGGAGAGAATACTCTCTTTGTAACTCCAGAACTTGCCTGAGAATCATTACACTTTCAAGTCTGTTGTCTCATTATCAAAGTAATCCAGTGAGAGTTGTCTGTACAGCCATGGGTACACTGCAAACAGAAACTACTAATAGCTAATTCAGCATGCTGTATTAAAACTAAAAAAGGGCCCAAGCTGTAGCCCAAAGCTAACAAACTGACTCCATGGCACCATTATACTTCCTGTTTACTAGGAGGGGCTGGAGGTAAGGGCGCCGTTTTGATTTTGTCTGAGAGGGGCGGGGTTGGGGGTGTTGGTAGGGGGGCAAAGGGACAGGGCCTTAGTGTTGTCTAACATTTGTGAAAGTTGACAGAAATGACATTATTAATTGATGAAAACCTCATTCGTTCATGTGACATATGACTATAGGGAAGTTTCTCAGCTCTAGGATATGTCTAGAAGGTAACACGCAAATTGTGAAACTCGCGAGATGGTTAAGGTTAGGCATTGACCTTGAATAGTTAAGGTTAGGCATTAACCTTGAATAGTTAAGGTTAGGCACTTTAGGAAAAGCTCGCTGAGTAACAGCACAGACATTATAATCACACTCTTCCTCCGTCTTACCTTCCTCCAGGGCGTCCTTCATGATAGACGCCCCCCTGGGCGGCTCCAGGGCGCACGCTGACCTGAAGAAAGGCTGGACCTGCCTGTCCTCGCTTGGGCTCAAGCCCTCCCACATCCCCCTGAAGAGCCGCACCTTCTCCTCCAGCAGAGACATGATCTCTGTGTCCTTCTGCCTCAACAGATCTGAGCGGCAGAGACAGACAGGAAGAAAAGGAGACAGACGATGAGGAAAACATTTCAACTTCTCGCTGTTTTTTTTTCCACACAAACACTCTAAATGTGTTTCTCTCACCTCTCATCTCCTTGGCTTTAGTCTCCAGTTGTCTCTTGTCATCTTCCGTCTCACTGGGAATCCCTTCATCCTCGTCCTTATCCCTGTCCAACCAACCAAGGAAAAGAAAAAAATCAAACATGATGTATTACATCTAGTAAATTATAGAGGATTATGACACGGCTTTGTTGAATACTCGATTCTGATTGGTCAATCACAGCATTCTACGGTCTGTTATTTCTTTATAGCAGGTCGTTGCTATGCATAACAGACCGTTGCTATGGCCACAGTTTTGATGTCTGACTCTGGCGGACCGTTTTTGTGTTAAATTATTGATTTCTTAAGTAAGTAGCTGTGTAATAAGCGGGATAACGACAGCCAGCGGGTCATTGTTGTGAAATAAACCCCTTCAGGGCGATGCGGGTTGACCCCGACGCAAAGTCAGGGTTTATCTCTCAACGATGACCGGGTGGCTGTAAATTATCCCTTACTTAAACATCTACAAACCATCCTCTACAGCATTTCAAAATCGACATCACTTACAATATCTATGTATAAATCTACAAATAGGGATAAAACAATAAATGTCTGAAATGAATGGCCAAAGATGTTGATAGTTGAATAACAAAAATGCAAAAGAAATTCACTATTTTCTGACATTTTCTAGGCTAACCCATTCTTTTAGAAAGGATTAAAGAAAATAATCATTAGCTTCAAGTCAGGGCTGAAATCAAATCAGTATGTAAAACACCGACACCACAGGACACCACTTTTAGTAGACAGGGATTAGACAAGCCAAGTATTTGATGTATGGGATGTTTTTGGTTGAAGAGACAGACGGAGCGTCGGTAAAAGAAGTTTTTGTTTTTATCTCCTTCATTCCTGCCAATAGCCTGATCTCAATTTCGTATTTTGACAGAAGTCAGACAGGGAGAGAGAGACGGGGTACTAAATCTCTCTCCTTCCCGCTGGCTGCAGTCGAATAATCCTCTGCTTATAGTGAGCTGCCCTTGAAGCCAATCCAGCATTAGACTGTCTCTGAGTACATCCCATCCCCAGGTAGAGTAGTGTTAATCCCCCTGACAGCAAAGTGCTCTGTCGCAGCTTACCGTTTATTACTATCTAGAGAACCGGGCTGGGTCTAACTCCTGGGTTACAACACAGATATACTATAGGTGAACCCTGAGAGGCCAGTACTGAATGTAAAGCTGTTTGAGTGCAGTAGAGGTTAGTAAAGGGGGCAGGTTAGGTCAGGGGTTGAGTTTGGGCGTATATGCTGAGGTACAACTTTGAATAAAATATGTCAAAACTGTTCTTCTGGCTACAAAAGCATTTCATCTTTGAAGTATTAGCATAATACTCTAAATGTTTTGAAGTAAAAAACACATAAATAAATCCCACTTACATGGACTGCATGGCTTCCTGGATGAGCTGCATCCAGGTGTTGCGTTCTTCCTTCGAGCTGGCCAAGACCTCCATCATCTCTGGCTTCTCAATGCCCGCCGTGATGAGGAAGAGGCCGCGCTCTTCGTTAGCCACCTCCCGCACTATCAGCTTCTGGAGGGAGATAACCGTGGAGCGCTGGTCCTAGAGGGAGAATAGGGTGTAAGAAAGGAGGGGAGGGATTGATGGAGGAAACAAGGGAGGAGAATGAAGAGAAAAAAAATAGATGACAGTGGGAGGGTCGAGGAGGAGAGGGGGAGGAGGGAAGACAGATGTTGAGGATGGGGAGAGGATGGGAAAGGCAGGAGGAAGCGTGGATTTAAGCAGGAGGGAGTGGAAAGGACGAGGATAATGGGAGGAGGGAGGAAGGGGGAAAGGAAATCAGGGGAATAAAAGCAAAAACAAGTGTAGTGAAGACAGACGGATAGATAGAAGAAAGCAGTTGAGCGTTGAGCAGTTGGGTGATAGAAAGGGAAGATTGAAATAGATGTGGAGTAAAGAGGACAAAATGAGATTCTGGTTAATGTTATCATTCACATAGGAGTCAGCTGATGTCTAGAGCCTCCGCAGTCTTTGCATCATTTAGGCTGCACAAACTGTAAAGCAGAGTTTAGTACGCTAACACCACAAACCGCTGCTTCATTTCTGCTCCATCCAGTAAAACTCTGGAATTGTAACCACATCCCAACGTTTTTACAGCAAACTCGTCTGAGGTTTAAGGATAGGTTCAGATTTGTTAAGTCTGTCTTTATACTGTGACTATGCTGTGGAATAACAGGAACAAAATCAAGATCCCTCGCCCTGTGCAGAAATGCATTTTAAGTTTAAATCAAGTCAAATTAAATGGGTATCTTTAGTGTTTTTTTAACAAAATGCCATCTTTGTTTTACTATCCTTCAACTGCAGCTCTCCAAAGGAAACACTGGTTGTGTCCGAAATCATTCATTCATTCACTACTCCTTTCTCACAATCCAGGGAGTTCTATGTAGAGGACTATATAGTGAGCTCATCAGCAAAATGAAAAAACACTTTCGGACACTACACAGGTCATTTTCTCAGCGCCGTTAATTACGCACAGTTAAAACATGCCAGATTAACGTCTGCTGCTGCTGGTGGACCATCCATAATGAATACTGACATGTATTTTTGAGATAAATACATATTCTAGTCTATTTTGGCTCTGAGTGAATTTAAGTTCCTCCTGGTAAGCAGTGATGCAGCGTATATGTCTGTGGCTTTTTAACGTGAAAGGTACGACTTAACAGCTGTTGTGAATGTGGGGGCAATAAGCGTATTTTCCCAAATGAATAAATACAAAGTATTTTGTAGCCGTTTTTTGTTGTGATGCGCTGCTCTGCTCTCTCTCCTCTAGTCCGTCTGCTATTTTTCCTTCGTCTCAGTACATGTTGGCATATAGAGCTTGGTTAGTGTCCATCGTTGTACTCTACTTTTCACGATGCATTGTGGGATACTTTGAGTTCACTATATAGGGTATAATAACTCTTACTATACATTCAGACAGCACTACAAAAAGGGCGAACTCACTATATAGTGAGTAGTGAGTGATTTCGGACACAGCCACCGTCTTCATACAAAAAAACACTCTGGATGATGCCCACTTGATTGGGCTCACTCTGACTCCTGGAGCCTCATATCAGCCATATTTAGCTTCACATGAATACTTTCCATCGTCTGTCCAGGTGACCTTTGACCTCATTGCTACGGGCTGCTTGTACTGTTGCTGATCCTCAGAGCTGAAGTTTATTTTGCACAAAACTCAACCTGGTTCACACGGCCGTCATCCATTTAGAACCACGTTATTCCTCTTTTCAATGTCAACAGCCTCAACTCAAACATGCCTTAATGATGGATGTGATTCTAATGCCACAGGCCTGCCTCTGTTTTCATTCCCCTGCTGTGTGTATGTGTGCCATGAAGCTGTGAGTCCTGTAAACACGGAAAAACTCTAACCAACTCTAGCCTATATGATTTATCACAGTTGGGTTAGATGCCGAGAGCCAAGCAGCTTTATTAGGTGCAGCTAGCTAGCTAGCCAGAGGCAGGCACCATGGGTGAGCTAAGCAGGCCAGCTAATGCTAACAGCAACAACAGTGGGATAGGAAAATATGACAACAGCATCTCTGGCAGCGCTCATAAGACCTTCATTACTGGCGAGATGGAGGGAAAACAGAGGGAACGACAGAAGGAGGGAGAAAGAGGAGAGAGAGATATGACAGCAGGATCCTACCAGCATGGCGTAGACGTATTTCTGGTCTTTCTCTTGGAGGAAGACGAAGACGTCTGATAGTAGGAGAGCATGGACATCTGGAGAACAGCCAGGAGAAAGGTAGTTGAGGTTAGATATACATACATACATCCTTACATATTGACAGAGAGAGAGAGAGGATTTGCTGGTCAGTTAATGAGCAGTAAAGCAGTCACAGAGTGTCTCCTCACCCTTCAGTCTTCCCTGGCAGCTCTTCAGCTGCAGCACGCCATCGTGGATCAGCCTCCTCCTCAGCAGATCCTCCCTGGCAAAGATCTGACCGCTCTTCATCATCATGATGGACTTGCTGTCCAAGCGGCCGTGAAAGTCCTTCAGACGGCGTCTTTTCTCGTGATCGTTCACCTTGTTGTCGACCGACGCGATCACCTCCTTCACGAGCCGAACGGCGTCTGTCAGGTCCTCGTGGTCGTCCTCGCTTTCTGTGTTCGACATGTGAAAAGACAGGTTAGACAAGTAACAGTGATTTCTATTCCTTAATCCTATACCTGACCTGTAATCAAAGCCCTATAATAAAGGAATAGTGTGGAACATTTCGGGTGATCTATTAGCGGAAATGGAATATAATATTCATAACTGTTTTCATTAGTGTATAATCACCCTGAAACTAAGTATTGTTGTGTTTTCGTTAGCTTTTTCATGGCTCCAAACTAACACACACTTGAACCAGATGGGTAGAGTGGCACAGCTGAGGAGGGTTGTTTGGCATTTAACCATGCCTGCATTTCCACTCACTGAGAAACCTCTTATTGGAAATGCCATTACAGAGTAATGACGGCCTTTTTATGGTTTTATTTGGGCACACAAACCTCTATTAAGTCACCAAAACTTCTTTCATGTGTGTTGAGTTTTGCCTCTTTAATTTTGACATAATCTTTTTTCCTACCTGCTTAATTTGAAATGTACACCAAAATACTATTTAATGCTATTGAGATTGAGCTATTCCAAGATCGCACCTGCGCTTGTGGTCCCCAAAATTTGTAGAATCATCCGTCCTCCTTTAGAAAGGGGACGACATCTCCTTGTGTGCTAGCAGGATTATTGTACCTCAAATATAGGCTATGCACGGTTCTGCCCATTTATCTTACAGGCCTGTTGGAGTCATTTGTATGCAACATTGGCTCCACTGTCTCACTGAACAGTTCCTGCTCATTAGGTTAATTACAGTAGCTATTCTGAATACATCTTTTCTGAATACAAGCGTTCAGAAATTACTTAGGTCCATTCAACATACCTTAATGGGATTTTAGGATGTAGAATGAACACTCATGATTATGCATGATTTTTCCTTTTATTGCTGGTTACATGGTGGGTCTTTTTGTGAATGTATTATGGTAGTCAGAGAGCAAGATGTCAGAATAGATGAAAAGAAAATGGACACTTATTATTAAAACTCCCATCCCTGACCTAGTGTTTCTGTATCTGATCAGCATATCAGAGCCGAGGGGCTCTTGCACTGAATGTCTCACCCGTCAATCAAACGGTGTTACCAGTACTGCTCTGACTTTTTCCTTAAAGCCCCTGAAAGTTTCAAAAGTGACATATTTCTCTATAATATTAAAGATTTATGACTGAAGACGACAGAATAGCTGTTTCCAGCCTTTATGCTAAGCTAAGCTAACCGACTGCTGGCTGTAGCTTCATATTTAGCTGACGAATGAGACGATCAATGCCACTCTCATATCTAACTCTCTGCAAGAAAACAAATAAATGTGTTTTCTAAACATGTAGAACTATTCCTTTAAACTTTTGTCAGTGTGGTTTACATTTCTGCAGGTGGAGGTGCTCTTATCTCAGTCTGTTGAGCAACTATCGCTGCTCATACTAACTATGTGGCTCACCTAGTTATCCTAAATAAACTGAACATTTAAAAGCGTTTATTAACTGGGTAGAGGTTGACTCACTGTTAAAGGGTAACTGCAGTATTTTCAACATGGACCCTAATCCTCTAACTGACTAAAAGGGACAACAATTTCTGAAAGTGGTCCAGTATTGAGGGAGAATGCTGTAGTTGGCTCACTGGCTGCAATATGGTGCTATTGGGGCAAGCTGGCACCGTCATTTTACGTCCACTAAAAGTGCTTGTTTTCTGATTGTTATTATAAGTGTCTGACATTATAGAAAGAGTCTCGCTCAAGGAGAAGTGTCTGGCGAAGTGGCGTGTTGCCGGAAGACAACGGTGGAATAGTAGAATACATCCATGGTGGGAACGCGAGTGGCAGGCGGACAGAGTACAGAAAGCGTAGCTCAGTGTTATCTAAAATATTTTCAATGTCATGGTTGGATATTAAGATGATTTCGACAATGTGGATGAGGTCTTTGAATCTGATGGCTGCCTGCATTTATTTGAGCCAGAGTATACGGATGAAGAGCCCCTACAAATTGAGGAGCAGACGAGGAAGGAGGGGAGCAACAAGCAGAGGAGGGTGAACCAGCTGCTGCAAGGCCATGAAGCCCAGGAGACTGGTGGTGTTCCTGTTGTGTTGTGATCCTACAGTACAGTTTGCCCACAGAGGAAGAAGGCTGTAAAGAGTGGGACCTGTTGCTGCCCAATATTCAGATCTCACAACGAGACTTCTCCTTGAGCGGAACACAATAACAATCACAAACCGGATCAAGCGAAAAGTAAGAAAAACGTTTTACTTCTCTGCAGGAGCCTTTCCATAATGTTGTCAGGCACTTATAATAATCTGAGCCTGTCAGTGGCAAAAACGAGCACTTTTAGAGAACGTAACGTTGCATTGACGCTGCTCACTTGCCCTCTCAGCTCGTTTTCGGTTACAGCGTTATCCCTCAATACTGGACCTATTTTCAAAAATGAGTGACTTTAAGTGACTAAAAATTAACATACTGTAATTTCTTTCAAAAATCAAACGAGAGTAATAACAAGGACGTCAAAGGTCAGCCTCGCATTTGCAACCTTGGAAACTCCATAGTGGGATTACTTTTTAACTTGAATTCATTTAGAGTGGAAGGCCAAGGATTATATCACCAGTGGCCCGTAGGTCTGCACTCAGAGAAAATCCCCAGAGTCAATATGTCTCTGATATCTTGTATACATGTTGTGCACTTGAGTTTTGGACTCACTATGAAGTTTTTTTCCCCAAAGTGGAATATTTTCCCTCCTTTGGTTGTTGTACTTCAGGGCTCCTGAGCACCAACATACTATCTCTACCTGTAGGTGTGCTGTGTTATTTCCACTCAGTATATATCAGTGTTGGCAGGAGAGAGTCCTCTTAAAGCACCTTGGGGATTAAGTCAGAGCTCCCCCATCCCACATACGTAGAACTATAAACAGACTTTGGGGAAGGATTAGAGTGAATGTACACAGTGGGAGGCCAGACGACAAGAGCTGCTTTAAATCAGATATAAATATGGTGTGAAATATTTGAACTCCTCAAAGTACGCTTGATCCATTATCTTAAAAACACCCATCCAACATACGTCTAATTTTTCTCAAAATATATGAAAGCATTTGCGAGAAATTCAACTTTTCAGGAGTTTTCCTAAAACAAGTGACACTTTTGAGGCTGTTGTTTTCCGGGTATACGACTGAAGTAGGCGGAACTGTACGGGAAGAAGTGAAATGTAATCATACTGAAAACAATAAGGGGAAATGATGAGCTGTTATATGAGAGACTTACTGTATATTGTCTATTCTTAGGATCATGCGGAAACTGTATTTGATTTCGCTTTTGTATTTCTTTATACAACTTTGGCTGTATTGTTTAAGATAAAGAAGTAACCCCAAGCAAGTTAAGCCTGGACAATGCTTCAAAATAGGTAGGCCTTTACACTTTTTATGGATTTGACAAACACACATTTCAGCACAGTGCAAAACAATTCATCTAAACAGGTCCTTTAAAACTTTACTTTCTTCCTAAAATGTTTAGAAGGTTTGAACTGCAAATCAACTTAAATATGAAATGATTTGTAAGGCAGCAACATTTTCTTGATAATAATGCAGTAATTGGCCTTATTCTGTCTTGTTTTCTGTCACTTGTTTAAGAGAAATCCTTTAGCTCCACGTATAATTAATGCACCCCACTAGCAGAGAGTTTCAAGTTAAAGAACAAACTCATTTACTGCTTTCAAATCTAAGAAACTTTTGCTTTAGACTGAAGGTTAGAAATAATGTGTTCTGAATAGTGAATGTTTTGTATTGTATATTTTCTGCAGGGTGCTAACAGTGTTACCGACATCTATTTAAAAAACTTGAATGTCACCAGTAGAGACTACAAAGAAAAAACATTTACAGAACAGTATATTTCACCCATCTAGTGACCCAACTACTTTCTGCTTTGTTAGCCAGGTATAACAGTCTGTAGTTGCCAGCGTCATCCCAATTAAAACAAACTTCCTCCTTCCACTCTCCCCATTTAAACATAAAGGTCGACAGGAAGCTCACCTTTAGTGTGCTGCAGCATTCTCTGAATTAGCACCGGGTACTTTGTTATCCTCTGGGTCACCAGCAAGATGCATTCTGGGATGCCAAGCCTCCGCACAATGCTGCTGCTCATCTTTTTCTGGAAAAAACACAAACAACAAGTGCTTTAGTAAAAAGCACTGCCCACACAACAGGTGGCTCTAAACAACACAAGGTTTCAAACTATCAATGTGAAAGTCATTTGCTGCAGAACAATATGGTAATAATACTTGAGAAGGTGTTTGCTGTGATTGTGGATATGAGAGTTAGACAATGATAGAAGACGATGGAAGCACTAACGCCTCTGAAAATAAAATAAAAACATTCTCAAGGGTAGCATGACATTTATACAAATGCTTACGGTGCATGCACTGATTGAAATGAAGAGCAGATGCAAAAGACGAAAAAACAAAAGAAAAGTGAGACAGAACAAGAACATGCTCCTCGGTTAACACAAGTACTGTAGTAGCGCTCTATAGAACAGAGCAGACGGTTAGATTCATCAAAAAACAACTTCTACAAAAATTAACACTGTTGTAGGATAGACAGAGTCTCACTTTGATATAGGCCTTGAAGCGTTTGTCTTTGGTCAGGAGGTCTTTGTAGAAGTTCACAGCTTCGTTGTGGCGGCTGCAGAATCGCCCATAAATCCTCTTCATGCTTTCACCGTTAAATCCTGAGAACTAGAGGAGAATTTAACAGGCATGAATACTCAAACAAATACTGGTACAGCAGAGAAAACTAGAATTATCGCCTTGTGGTTTTATGCCCCCTCCAACCAGTAAAGATGCAGTTTACATCAATGTCTGTCCAAAATCATCACTACATCATTTTTATCCTGTTAGATATGAAATTGTCATAATTAGGATATGAATTCTTGAGTTATGGCCAAACACGTGTTTTGTGAGGTCACAGTGGGACTTTGACAACCGAAATCGAATCAGGTCATCCTTGAATCCAGGTGGACGTTTGTGCCAAATCGAAGAAATTCCCTCCAGGCGTTCCTGAGAATATTGCTCAAGAGAATGGGATCGACATACGTACGTTAAGACGGATGGATGGACAACCTGAAAACATAATGTGTATATAAAAACACATATTGCAATTGCAGTTGTTGGAAAACTGTAAACTAAAATTGTATATTTATGAGGGTGTAGTCTAGAGGGCCTCTGCTCCTCGTTAGATATCGCATTCACAAGAATGGACTGGACGGACGTACAGCATGTACGGACTTATAACCCGAAAACGTAAGACCTCCGGCCACGGCTGTTGCCGGCGCGGAGGCATAAAAAAAAAAGTTAAGCTAGAAACCTAACACTGTATGAAGTAGGGCTCTAATTTCTATTTCTAATTTGAACTCAGTTGTTTAGTTTAAAAACTTCAACAGTGGGAAAATTATTAAGAATGTGTGGGTAGTATTGGGCACTATAACAATACTTAAATAACGTGTAACTTCACATTAGAGTTGTATATATGCATGCAGGACACTAAAACATCGCCGTTACCTGAGGATTAAAATCATTGAAATTATTTTTCCCAGAGCTAATAACGGCTACCTTTTACAGCGCTGCTGAAACTTGGAAACCGAGTCTACAGCTAGGCTATACGTAGGCACAGTGGTGCTTTCAGCTAAATGCTCAAAATGAAAAGTTAACAGGCTTCCTGCTCTACCAACACATGTAGAATTGCCTCAAAAGAGAAGAAAATGAATTCATCATGTGGTTTGACATTATTAGAACCTGCATCCTCATCACAGCAGCCCCTCCCTCCTCTAACCTGGCTGACTAGGATGTCTCCTATCCTGCTGATGGTGAAGCCTCCCTCCGAGCTCCCCCCCTCCAGCTGGCTCTCCCTCTTCCTCTCCAGGAGGCGGAGGAGGTGCTGCGTGTGGAAGTCCAGGAGTTCGTCCAGAACGGGGAAGAGCTTCTCCACCGTCTGCAGCTCCAGCTGCAGCTCCTTCTGCAGGCCTTTGCTGAACACTTCTGACATGATGCGAAGCGTCCGGATGTGATGCATCTCCGTCTGCATCAGCTCTGAAGGACATGCAAGGAAGTGATGCTTAGTCAGAGAAATACATAAGCAGCACTCTGTATACCCTTTCTCAGATCTAGTCATCTACATTATTCTATCTCAGAGGTCAACAAACCGTTTCACAGAAGTCATGGCATGAATTTGTGGGACTGCATACCTTAGAAATATGCTTTTCAGAATAATTTCTATCTAAGTTATTTTCCACAAGTAGATTCTAATCAAAAGTTAGAGGCATCTCAAACAGGATGTATCTGAATGAATATTTAAATTAGGTAAATCTGTCGTCTCAATAGACCATTGAGACTTGTAGATGCAACTGAAACAAACTGAAGTGAAAGTTATTTAGACATGCTAATGCCAGTTTTTCTTTTACACTGTAGACCTCTGGACAAAAAGCATTATCCCAGTTCTTCCTCTACTTTAAGTGACCTAAAACCACATGTAGTCTACTCTTACCCACTGTTTCAAGTCATTTTCGTTATTTTTGATTAAAAAACAGTGGTAGCAGAGACGTAGATGAGACTAAGCTGGAGAAACACAGAACAGCTTCACTATTTAACCTCCTAAATATTTTCATTTATTTTCCATTGATTTCTTTCGGCAAATTCACACCAGAATAGCGGTGAAGTGCGGCCTGCGGCAAGCTGCCAGGCAATGTCTATGAAAAGCTGTAGCAGCCGCTCCCGAGCTCAGCGAGCTGCGGCCGTTTGATTCTGCAGTGAAGTGAGGCCAAACAAAAGTTGGAAAGTTTAACTTTTAGCGGCAAAGTGCGGCCAGAGAGGACCCGCAGCCAATCAGTAAACAGATCCTGTGACATGTTGACCTATGTTACAAAGAATTTCTTCCCGCCTGAAACACAAGAACTTCGCCGCTGCCTGGTGTGAAGTCAGCATTAAGATCCAATTAAAAAGCACGTTTTGGTTAATGAAATGTACCGTAGATGACGTCCTGTCTCTTCACCAGCTCTTTGTCCAGCTGCTGCACGTACTGCTGCTCCGCACATAAACTCCAGGAGTCGGCTTCCAGCTCCTTGGCCTCGGCCTCAAACTCCCCCATCAGCTGGCCGTCCATCATCTCCGTCCCTGCACCAACAACAACACAGCTCGCACTTAAGTTATATTTACTATTACATTGTATGGGTATTACACAGTTTGGGATTATTTTTCAAACAATTCTAACTTTCAGAGAAGAGGCTCCTTTTTTTTTTAAATATGTGTTTATGTTGCTCTAGTTGCTGTTTAAATTAAAGTAAAGTAAAGTTACTTCATAATAAAAGTAATTTAAATCAAGATCTGTGAAAATTTGCTATATCCCATTCATATACTATATATGTACTACATTTTATTTTCCTAAATGATTCACTGACAATGCAATTTTGTGTTCTGATTATTTCATTCTTTCACATAAGAAATAATTGAATTACTGTTACCGTAATATGAACATTATAAGAAAGTGCATTATCATTAATACCAGATATTCACTCAGTTTTCCAATCACAAGCTCAGAGTCTTAGATCCCAGCTGATCGGCAGCTGTATTGTGTAGTCAGATCAATGGTGTGTGTGTGTGTGTGTGTGTGTGTGTGTGTGTGTGTGTGTGTGTGTGTATTATTGACCTTCATCAGTGAGCGACTCCATGGACTCTGTGACCTGGTTGGTTCTGTTGAGTGAGTCAGTAGACTGGGAGAGATAGCGCAGGCCTTTAATGGGCATCTCGTCGAACACCGGACTGAATGGAGAGATGATAATAACAGAAAATATACAATCAGTTACAACCATCCATCCATCCATCCATCTTCAACCGCTTATCCGGGATCGGGTCGCGGGGGCAACAGCTCCAGCAGGGGACCCCAAACTTCCCTTTCCCGGGCCACATTAACCAGCTCTGACTGGGGGATCCCGAGGCGTTCCCAGGCCAGAGTAGAGATATAATCTCTCCACCTAGTCCTGGGTCTTCCCCGTGGTCTCCTCCCAGCTGGTCGTGCCTGGAACACCTCCCAAGGGAGGCGCCCAGGAGGCATCCGTGCTAGATGCCCGAACCACCTCAACTGGCTCCTTTCGACGCAAAGGAGCAAGGACTCTACTCCGAGTCCCTCACGGATGACTGAGCTTCTTACCCTATCTCTAAGGGAGACGCCAGCCACCCTCCTGAGGAAACCCATTTCGGCCGCTTGCACCCGCGACCTCGTTCTTTCGGTCATGACCCAACCCTCATGACCATAGGTGAGAGTAGGAACGAAGATTGAACGGTAGATCGAGAGCTTTGCCTTCCGGCTCAGCTCTCTTTTCGTCACAACGGTGCGGTAAAGCGAATGCAATACCGCCCCTGCTGCTCCGATTCTCCGACCAATCTCACGTTCCATCGTCCCCTCACTCGCGAACAAGACCCCGAGATACTTAAACTCCTTCACTTGGGGTAAGGACTCATTCCCTACCCGGAGTAGGCAAACCACCGGTTTCCTGCTGAGAACCATGGCCTCAGATTTAGAGGTGCTGATTCTCATCCCGACTGCGTCACACTCGGCTGCGAACCGATCCAGTGAGTGCTGGAGGTCGCAGACCGATGATGCCAACAGGACCACATCATCTGCAAAAAGCAGCGATGAGATCCTCAGCACACCGATCTGCAAACCCTCCTCCACCCGACTACGCCTCGATATCCTGTCCATGAATATCACGAACAGGATTGGTGACAAAGCGCAGCCCTGGCGGAGGCCAACCCCCACCGGAAACGAGTCCGATTTATTGCCGAGGATCCGAACACAGCTCTCGCAACCACAACCACAAACACCGATTAAGCTGTTTAAACACACTGTAGATGCAGTGATCAAATAAAGCGCGAACAAATCAAAAAGGGGCAAACCGCAAAATGGCCTCATTACAAAAGGTTAAATAGCAACAGAAACGTTTCATTTCATTTAAATAGAAATTATCGTTGCAAACAAACACATACACATACACACACACACACACACACACACACACACACACACACACACACACACACAGCAGCTCACCCAGCGATGTTGCTTATGGAGAGACTCTTGGAGAGGTTGTTGCCGTGGAAACCCATGAGGCTGGTGTGTCTCCGTGACGGGATCAGGGAGGAATGGTCTTCGGGGGACAAGATGGCAGACCAGGGGCGCTCCCTCGTCCCACCAGCTGGACCAGAGACAGATACATATTATAGTACTCATCACTGTGTACTATATACGAACAAGAAGTCTGGTTCTCATTTTTATTTATAAAGGACTCTTGCAAAAGCTCTACAGTAGTTACCCCTCAGGTAAATACTGAACTTTCACTACGTTGCACCTTAGAAATGAACTGAATTATAGAGGATTTTAAAACTTGAAGGTCTCATTCAACCTGGCGGATTTTAATCTTTTATCTAGCGATGTCCGTGATTGTCTCTGATGCTGTCTGTGCTTGTGTTATGTCTGTCTATGTTCTTCGTACGTTGTGCGCTTTGTTGTGTTTGGTTATGTTTCTTTCTCTCTGCTGTACTCAGGTCTCTCTTGCAAAAGAGATCTTGATCTCAATGAGATTACCTGATTAAATAAATGTTATATGCACACACACAGGAGAGTTAACGGTAGGCTGCAAACCTTCCAACATCCACAGGAGATCCTGAGACTGTCTTTGAGGAACTCCTTTATACTGGCTGTTTGTTTTTTTATTTTGCTCCCCAAATGTTCTCTATTACTTTTTTAGTATGTGTGTTGATACATGTTGATTTAAATTCAGTTCTTCTGTTACCCAAAAGATTTTCATTGAATCATTTTCATTCAATATTAATAAACCAACTTGCTTCGTGGCAAAACACTTGAAATTATCTACTGAGTTTGAGAAAAGTTGTAGAGAAGTCTAATGCTGTGTTCACACTACGAGCGACACAGAAACACACTATAAGTCATTTTCAATGGAAGCCGGTGACACGAAGCTACAAACTAACGGCAGACACTTGTCGCTGTGTGACGGGCGTGACGCGCTGCAAATAAAGTTGAGCTGGCCTCAACTTTTTTCAGCGGTCCAATGACGAGGTGAAGTGTCAATCAATCATACAATATGTTTTTGTTGTTAGCTAGTTCCCAGTGCTATTTGACAACACAACTACGTCAACATGTGCTTGAGCGACACTCTAATAGTGACTCGCCGACAATGCAGCTGGCCACAGTGGCTGTTTTGTTGCTTTTGTCGCTCGTAAGGTGAGCAAAGCTTAAGAGGCTAGAGAATAGGTTTAGTTCTTTAACTGATATAAAACAAAAAAATACTAAATCTGGAGATACTCGTGTTAATGTCCAATAGAGGCAATGTTTCTCTGGGAATTCTGCACAGATAGACTCACTTTGAATCATGGCACAGGAGCTAATAACACCATACTCTTTGTATTGCCCTCTTCTAGAGAGGAACCCTAATATTGACTGACTGATTCCCTTGATCTTACTACAGTCCTAAAACTTGCTGTGAGTGTACAAGAAGTAGAAATTAAGTTCAGAAACTTAAGGTTAGTAAAGCTACCTCCAGTCCAAATGATTGTGAAAACAACTCTTAATGTCAAAACAGCTTCAATGTGCTCTGGGATCAAATCTGCAGATGAAAAAAAGTTTAGTTTCATACTCACATTTGTTCCTCATGGTGACCGTAGGAAAAGAGCTTGAATCTGGTACTGCAAACTGCTGTTTGGGCAACTGGCCAGAGAAAACAAGAGAATAAAAGCATAAAACGAGGAGTTCAAATCAATATTAGCTGCAGGACGGCAGAATACAACAGAACCAGTTATGGAGCTACTCTCAGGGAACTTTACCTTCATCTTCACCTTGGCACAAACAGGCAGGCTGTCCCTGCAGCTCTTGTGGACGGAGGCATTACAGTCTGGAAAGAAAAGCAACAGAGTGCTCAGTTACAACACTTTGAGCGTGGTGGTGGTGGTGGTGGTGGGGGTGTTGAGGGTGTGTGGGAAAGGTGGGGGCTAGAGAAATTCTGACTGGTTTTCAGAGCCGGCCAGGAAACTCCACCAGACCACTAATGAAAGACAGACTGGAGCAGAGCATGTGATGCAATCGAGGGGTAATACTGCTCGTGGACGTAGGAGAAAAAAAGAGAGAGACAGGCTGAAGAATGACACACACACACACACACACACACACACACACACACACACACACACACACACACACACACACACACACACACACACACACACACACACACACACACACACACACACACACACACACACACACACACACACACACACACACACACACACACACACTGAATTGCATGGGAAAATTTCAATTATATAAACATTCCCAAATCACTATTTTGGAACAAAGGTCATCTTTCAAGATTGCTAAAATAAGATCTGCTCTGTAATCTGGTCCCGTTGAGTCAATGACAGACTTTTAATTCCCCTGAAACATACTTTAAATTTCATACTTTAGAATTATTTTGTACGAGTTGACTTTGATAGAGGAACAACCATCTCTAGTTTCCACTAACTTTCATAGAAGCATGTTTCCAATAGACAGAAGTGTTTTAAACAGACATGTTGCACAAGTGAAACCCACTAACAGACCTCGTCATCTATGCAAAATTGCATACAACATTTCCGCTCTTAGGATTACATCAACGCACTTACGCTCTGAGTCAGGGGGAGAAAATAATCCTGTGTACGTCAAAAAGAATAATAGAAAGGCAGCAACACTTCCCAGGTTAGGGAGAAGAGGAAGTGTATAAGAGATTTGGATAAAAGTATCTAGTAGATTATGTAATATCTAATTATGACCCGCGCAGTAAAACCAGCTCAAATTCCTGCAGTGTTTTTCTCCTCTTTAAATGCTTTTATTGGGTATTTTACTGCTTTTTGTGGACGTCTAACTGATTCCAGCTAATCTCAGACAAAGGATCACTGTATGTGTCTGTTGAATGAACACCAGCCAGACATCTGCGAGCGCAAACCTCCCGAAAAAAACACCCTCCGAACCGTCTGTGGCTCGGACAATCCGAACCAGACCGGCCGAACACAAAAAGAGCTGTTTTTCGCCGGTCTGAAGTGTATCTGAGGCAGATTGTGACCGTCGAGAGGGTCGCTGTGATCCATCGCAGAGCTGGTTTCTCCTTTTAAGGCTTTTTTTTTAAGCGTTGCGCCAAAGGCTTGTGCAATAAACTACATCCTCTTTAGGGCTGCTGCTGCTGCTGCTGTTTCAGTGGAAAACAATGCAAAAAAGTGTTTTGTTGTCTGTACTGAAAGTCTGACTGGGTTACATTAGAAGTAGCCCTTTAGAGAGTTTCACTACTTCAAACAAATCAAACAGACTCCGCTGTGCCGACTTTCTTTTTTCGACATTACAACACGCACGTTATACAACATTAATGATGTGAATTATTAACGTTTTCTGATGTTTTTCAAACTTTATTAACGTCAGCAAAAGAGTAAGCAAACCTAAAGTTTTTTGTCCAATCAAATTCTTTAACAATGTATGAGGATATACATCTATAAACTATATGATTCACAAGTACTGACGGAGCCTTTACAGTAAGTTCCCGAAAAGCATGATTCATGCCTGATGATGTATGTGCGCTACCAGCACTTGAAGTGGAAACAAATAAGTGCCAGAACTCCTCTTATTCACGTGTTGGCGTGTGTATCGGCCGGTATCAGCAATCTCTTGCAATTTATTCATTCATTATTTCTTTAAGCATGTTATACGGTGTCAGTCATAATCAGCTGTGGTTATATTGCTATATTATTATACTTGGGTTATGCATCTCCTATAGTAAGCCTATAATACTCCAATAATATTCCAACTGGAACATTATAGAGTTAAGGTGGTCTGTTTGTGTATATTTACCATAGTGTTAATATTTATAGTGCGTTATTTGTAGCCTTATTTGTAGGTATTATTCAGGTTTTAGGAGCAGTGTCCCAGTCACGATTCTCCAACATATTATGCAGCAGGATAAAGAGACACATTCTGAATTTCTACAGTGAATAAAAGATACTAGGAGATATTGGGTATGGTTTTTCTGACTTAAAACTATGCAATTTTACATAATTTTGGGCCATTATTATTACTAGTTAAATGATTATTTTATTATTTACACATGTCATAGCCTTCATCTGAACATTTAATTATTCTGGAAATGTTTCCCTAAAACAGCAGATTCAGAAAACCTTTAAATTAATTAATTATATTTGTTCACAAATAAAAAAAAAGTTATGACGAACAGTTCACTAATTATTTTTATAAAAGGACGTGAACATTGTATTGATAAATTACAGCACCCTCGTTCTTTTCTTCACAACTTATTTTTTCTACTTACAGTTTATTCACTGTTGTGTGTTGCCAGCATGTTCAGGGAGCTTAGCGTGTTTTCAAATTGAAAATTAATTCAAAATATTTTTTTCGATAATGGATCACATCAGTTAATGGGCTTTAATTAGACTTAAAGTAACAGGAGTCCTGATCACACAACACAAATTGGAACAAAAGAAACAAACTCACGTGTGCAGTGGAAAGCCTCCTTGCTGTTGAAAGCCTTATTGCACTGGAAGCACTGGGCGGCCTGGCCCGAGCTGACTGGTGTGAATAGATGACCATTAATCGCCTTCTTGTCCTTCTCCTTGCCCTCCTTGCTCTCCTTTTTATCTCGCTCCTTTTCCTGCACAGGTGGAAGTATCACAATTAAGAACATAACCATAGCAGGAGAAGGAGGTAATTACTTTAACTTTTATACCAGCCATTTACAGGTTTAGAGAAAAAAAAAGAGGCCTGTGCTGAGTTACCTGGAGAGTGACAAACAACATTAACAAACCTTCTCAGCATTCGGCCGGTTGCTAATGTTGAATTCCAATCTGACTCCAGCAGAGCAACATTATTGCTGATGTACGACACAGCGGGAGGCTTTGCATATTAAGTGATGCATTATTTATTCCGACACCAAATTGTCTCATTAAGAGACTAGTTTAAATGTAGTTCATCTTTGTTTCAGGGGAGTCTTTGCAGTTTTGCCTCATTTAAAAACAATGGGATTTTCCTTCTTAAAAACTGATAATTTGATATATTTGTACAGGATTACTGGTAGGGGTTTATAGTGCTGGAGATGATGCTAAGCAATGCATAACAACTGTGATTATAGTTATGGAAATAATTAGCTGTCAAAGTTGACACGATAATAATGCATTAACGGAAATTTGTTTTAACGCCACTAATTTCTTTAACGCATTTATGCAACTTTTATGTTGTAGAGTGAAGATACTGGCATCATATAAAACTACAAAATCTAAGGAATCCATTGGTACCAATCATGTCGTACTAGCTTGTCACGAAGGAGGTTAAATAACGCTCCAAACTTGCACAAAATTTTATTGAGGAAAAACTATTGTGGCCAATTTCAGTTTGCCATGTTATGATTTGAGCATATTTTTATGCTAAATGCAGTACCTGTGAGGGTTTCTGGACAATATTGGTTTTGTGTTGTTAATTGATTTCCAATAATAAATATGTATATACATTTGCATAAAGCAGCATATTTGCCCACTCCCATGTTGATAAGAGTATTAAATACTTGACAAATCTCCCTTTAAAGTACATTTTGAACAGATAAAAAATGTGTGATTAATTTGTGAATAATTGAGATTAACTGTGTATAATCGTGCGATTAATCACGATTAAATATTGTAATCGACTGACAGTCCTAGTAATAATAATATAATATTCCATATTGTGTTGTCTTCTCAGCTACTGTAAAATTCTTATTCAAACCATCTCATGATGAATGAGTAGGGAGGACTTTAGTGTGCTGAAACACACTTCTGCGGGATGCATGACGACTGATGGAGACACACTGTCTGGGAATCAAATCTTTGACCTTTCCATAACAGGCCGGTCTTTCTGTTGCCTCCGCGTGAATGGTCGAGGTCGTCCTCAGCTGTCGGTCATCTCTGTACACTGAGCTGAATCACAATCCCATAAAGTGACGGCGAGAAGAACAGAGCTCTTATTCTCTTGGACTTACATCACAGAGCCTCCACCCAAACCCAGAGGAAATGGGGGAAAATGGAGTTTCCATCTCGTTTTAATGGCCGGCCCTGGGCCTCTTGGTTTGAGGGGACCACAAAGCTCTGACACACTGGAGCTCAGTTTTGTTCACTTGCTTACGGCTGACTGGAACACAGCAAGCCTGCATGTTTTATTACAACACTTTCATTCTCACTTCCTGCAACAGCTGTCTAACCAACGGTGAAACACATCGACAAACTTCTACGAACTAGAGGCCTAATAAAGCATTTTTCACAACAGTAACCTTTCTAAGAATCGTTTTTTTTTATATATAAGATGCTTGATAACATCTAAGAAGAAATGCAAAAACAGTTATTGGAAAAACACAGACGATTCTCAGCACAATTCTGTAGGCTATAAGCGTTCACAACAGGAGAAGTAATCACTTGTGACGTCTCAACCAGGGATTTAAACAAAAAGACGTTCGAGTGAAATATACAGTAACAGGCAATGACTTCACTGGAAAAAGACGTCAGCCCAGAAGGCAACACCGGGCACTTTAAACATGATATTGTGACAGTCTCTTTCACTACAAATTTGACTGGGAAACCAGAGCACTCTCTCTTAGCCTACCTCCATCCAGCATTTCCATCTCATGGAGAAGCCATGGCTCCCTGTGAATCTCCTGAGCAACATCCCTGGCTGCGGCTGACGCTACTACCAGCACCGAGGCTCCATCAGAAAAGCTGCAATGAGGAAGTGACTGGCTCGCTACAGGAGGTTGCTATTTCTGCAATGACCCTACAGACGCTATGTCAAAACTGCTCAAACTACACCCCCCCCACCCTTTGCAGAACATTGCACAGAAACTGCCTGTGTCCAGCACATCCAAAAACAGGTCAGCTGACAATAGTGACAAATAAAATAAAAGGTAATTTATGACTTGATAGGAAGAAACAAAATTGCGAGAAGACAATGTTTTTTTTTACATTTGTTTTTAAAAGCCTCATCCAGTTGAATTCACAGCAGCAATGTGAAGTTTTAATGTGGTGTGCGACAGGTCTGTGGTTGCTGAGGTGGCCATTTTGGTTGTCACTGAATATACACACAGCACATTATGGGTGCAATCCAATAACCGGGTGCCAATTTGAACATCAAACCTTCGCTAATTGTCTCAGAGTCTGACAACCATGATCAATCATTTTCGACCTTTGACAGGGAGCGACCTGCCGCGGGCTCTGATTGTGATGATCTCCTTCAGAATCCTGTCACTTTAAAAGCAAAGAGACGCCTGAGGTTAGAGATGAGATTAGAAAACCGCAGCCAGCTCCGTCTTCCTGTTTTACTTCCTCTTCACCCCTCTGTGTCTCTCTGCAAGGGCTGAACAATTACAGACTGCAAACACAAGCTTAAGTGACTATATATAGCCCCTTTTAATCACAAATAGGACTATTTATCAGTGTCATTTTAAACTCTAAATATTCTATTTGCAAATCAGCTCAGCGGATGTCAAAATACAGGATGTCACTGCTGTGACTGTCAAAGTGCAATGCTGAGTTTTGTGAGTTCTAAATTGCAGTACTATGACTTTCAAATCATGTAGAGAGGTACCCATTTCTTTCACTAAAATGATTTTACCTGATAGACACAATCAGGATTCTTATTGCTCACAATGTAATAAGAAATGACTGGGAAAAAAAAGACCTTTGTCAGGTAAACAGCTTGACATGGTTCTGTGTAAGAAAAAAAAAGACGACCACATCTTTTACACCAGAGACAGACGTCTGTGACCAGAAAATGTTGCGGGCAAAATCTGAAAGGGAGGAAGTTACAAGAGACACTGACTTGCCCTGAAGCAAGACACGAAACCCACAACTGTTGGACTGGAGCTGTTCAGAGGCCAACAGAAGAAGATGCACAGGGCAGCTCCCAGTGTGACTGTGTGCTAACGTACGAACGTGGAGCAAAGCGAGCAGCCCGGTGTTCAGTCATCCTTGCTTGAAGGAATAAATGTGGAGAGAAGCCTCTGAAAGGAGGCTGAATAATGAACCACACTGCACACATGAGAAACAGTGTAGTAAATAGTGAAGTATACGCATCACGCGTTGTGCGTAGGGCACCAAGTGCCGGAGGGGGGACAAACAGCCTGGCCATAACTCTGCCGTTTGGCACCCAGGTGTCGCGGACCTCACAATAAAGACAGCTCAACTTTAGAGCTATATTTAGCCTCTTTCCCAGCAAGCTAGCATGACATGTTTGGTATCAACGGATTCATCAGAATCTCAACATTCATGATACCACTGTATGTCCACCATCTTAAAAACTGAAACCCGCAACGGCCTTCTAAAGACAGTAATGTTAATGCCAGTCAGATGATCCACCATCATTTTCAGAGGGTTAAAAGTAGGCCTAGTAAACCAAGAACGGAGGGGGAGAATAAAACCATTTTAAGATCATGGTGATCAATGAGACAACTAGAGTCTAATTAAAATATAACCACTGGTTCTATTTTTCACTTTTAGATGGTTAAAGGTCCAGTGTGGAGGATCTGGCGGTATCTAGCAGTGAGGTGAGGAGATTACAACCAACTGGAGCCTCCTCCGTGTGCCAAGTGTGTTGGAGAGCTACGGTGGCCGACGCGATGTGAAAATGGCCCTCTCTAGAGCCAGCGTTAGGTCATTTGGAGCAGAGCCAGTGTGTAGAGTGTGTGTGGGAGGTGAGTGGTGAAGCAAGAGAGAGACAGAGCGGCGGCGATGGAAGCGAGTAATGTTATCGACTCCGACCCAAGCAGGGAAAGTTAACAGAAAACATACTTGTTAATATTATATTCCATTTCTGCTAATAGATCTACATGTTACACACTGGTCCTTTAAATTATGTTAGAAACAGGTCTACCAGTGGGCTACAGTTAAATTTTTGGCCTACTCAATTTGATTTAAAAGATATATATCAGCTTACCTTGTTTATTTTCAATATGTAACTTGTGCATTCTAGTCAGATTGTTTGTCTCATAATCAAAGTCAATATGGTAGCTATATTATAAGCAGGTTAAGAGGCTATGTCAATCCTGTATACACATGTTTAAGAACCTTCCGGCAGGGCACACTTTGCAAGTGTACAAAACAAAAAGAGATGGAGGGGCACCCGCTAAAATCTTGCCTTAGGCAGCAAATTGGTCAGAGCCGGCACTGAATATACCTTTAAAGTCTCACCACCGTTTTATTAAGGATAATTAAAATGTTCCCTCACCCTGGTCTTCTTGTACATCTTGTTCTTGAGGTAGCTGAAGGTCCGGCTGACTTTCGTCACACTCTTTCCCTCAGTGTCGCTCCGCAGGGGGCCAGGCTCCTCCTCTGATATACTGGTACACATAAACACACACATACGTTCAGTTTTATTCTCAACCAGCTGCATTCACAAGGCTCACCTGTTAACACATTCCTAACATGCTTCTTTACAGCACTATAAAGGTTCCATGGAGAACCATTGCTGCTTACAAGAACCTCTCCACACAGTATTCTTTATAGGACTATAAAACTCCCAGCTGCAGTAAAAACCTTAAGAACTGTTTTCTGGTAACGTGCATGTGCAGAGCTGGACTGACCTGTATGCTAGTGACCCAGAGGCGCTGGAAAACGACCTCATACCTGGAAAGAAATGAGAGAGGAAGTCAGCGGTAGGCCAAAAGAGGTTTTTTTTTATTCACTGTATTTGTCTCAGGTGGAAATTCTCCTTCCTCTCGCTATTTAAGGAGGGGAAAATCTCTGTGTGGAGGTTGACCACACTAACCACCACATTAACCACCAGAATATACAGTAAGTGAATGAACTCACTGACCTAACGGTGACCTAACGGTAAACAGGAGGCGTTTCACGCGCGTTTTCGTCATCCGTCTCACTTGCGTCTGATAGAACAAATATGTTTCTGTTTTCTCAACCAGACACAAGCCAGAGTCTTGTCTATTTTCTTCTGTTTTAAGCATGTCACTACTGTGATTGTGTATCGGGCTGAGTGCTGACAAAACGCAGGTGACCCACAACTCAATACTGCGCCTGAACGCACCCTGTGTGTAGACACACACACAGAGAGCACTGAGGCTGCTGCTGCTGCTCTGCTAGTTCGCTGCTCACACCACGCCTCCTGTGTCGACAAGGTTCAGAGAATCATTCTTGTGAACAGAAGGTTGTTAGTTCCAGTCCTGGCTGCAAGAATAGGGCAGAGAATTGAATAATCCATGCCTTCCTGTCCTTCAACGACTACCTTTAATGTCCTTGAACAAGGTATTTAACATTTAGTTACTCTCCTGGAAGCTGCAGAGAAACCAAAAACAAAATGACTCTGGCAGTGATGAGGGCGGCCGGCACTGAGGCCAAAAGCTGAAGTTGAAGTGCTGCCTTTTGATCCAGAGCCATTAATGGCTGCTAGATACTGGCTCTAAAAATACCTGGCTGCATCCAACCTCATGAACTCTCAAAATACAAAGTACATTTTTTTTTTTCCTGGAAGAAATTATTATTTTACATAGACCAGAAACCATTGATAAAGTATTAATTATCAATCTAAATATTGTTTATAGATGCTTTACAAAGTACTTATTAACCATTTAACAAGATATTCTCATCATCAGTTGCAACTTTATAATAGCTATCAAAATAATGTTTATAGACGGCTTATTAACTATTAACAAAGTGTTATAAATATCTCTCTATCTATTTATGTATGTTTTATAAACAATAAAGTGATCAAATAACATAAATTATAACATTACGAATAATTAGTAAACATTAATTATCATTTTGTTGTGTGTTAACAGTAAAATAATTATTAACAAAGATTAATTAACTGTCTATTTACCATTTATAAATGATGGTGATTATAAAGTGTTATCCGTGTATTTCCTGGCTCTGTTGACTGCCAAATTGTTGAAATTGTTTAAATTAATCTCTGACCTAGTTGTATTTTATCTGATTGTGCATAATATACATCAAAAAATTATAATTAAAGGTGTTATTGAAATATGTTTTTAGAGCTTTTAGAAATGTGCCGAATAAAAGTATGACTTTTCCTGAAAAAAATTATTATGATTGTGAATTAATAATTTAAAAAATGTTGACGGGTCCAAAATGAATGTTTTGTTTATCTCTGTGGAAGATATCTGACGATTCCCAATTCTAATAAGGCTTGTGAGCCAATAGTAAAACAATGTTGGTATCATGTGGTATCTTGGGTCGTCAGTTAATGTGGAAAAAACGGATAAATGTCTGATACTGACGGTGAGTGCCTGGCAACGACTTGTTGTGAAGTGAATGCACCTGAATAAGGGAGGGAGAGTGCGACATCTAGTGGCTCAATGTTATCAAAAGCATCTTTAAAACATGTAATCAAAGCGTACGCTGCAGTCTTTGCCAAATAATCACCACAGAGTCTCTACTTATTTGGTATCAGTTAAACAAAAGCGTGCATCTTTTCTAGGGAACAACTCTGCTTCCTTCTAGACAATCGTTTCTCCCCAATATTTTGAAGTACATGCAAATATGCAAAGCACTACTCGCCAGCTCTGCATCAGGAAGTCAAACTCAACTAACAGTATAATGAGGGCCTGGAAGAGACAGAGAACACTAATGGAAAGGAAAGGGAAGGCTTAGAGTCTTTGACTAAAGGTGACAGACTCACATTTATCTGGAGGGAAGTTCACCTGCACCTTTATGACTAGTATTTTTCCTCTTTCTCTGGTGATTGTGTTTCATTTTTGCATAGAGACAAAATAAAGACTAATCTCAGTAAAGGTCAGCTAAACACTGGGCTGGGTAGGGGACAGGAGAAGGTCTTGTTTAATGTCATCAACAGGAATTATTATTATTATTCTAATACACATTCATACAAGCGGCTCAATAGCAGCAGTAATTATTGTTTTTGTCATAAAAATGTTTGTTGCAGCTGAAATTTTGAGCTTCAGCATCTAGTTGTGTTCAGGGTTAAGTGCATTTTTTTGTTTCTGCAAAAGTTTAAATAATACAGAGAGCACTCCCCCACTGTGAAACTGTAAAGGATGAGAGGTCGCACCTAATTTCTTAGGATATTCAATATAATCCATTATGTGTATTTTGTGATGAAATATCATAATTTTGTTTTCCTTCTTCTGACCAAGGTCTCAGTGTGGGCACATGGGTGCAAAAATCTGGGTACTTAGCCAACTACTAGTTCAATAACATTTGAGAGTGTCTGAGATCGTTAATGTATTCCTTGATCAAAACACAAATGTTTTTTTTTGTCTGCATCGCTTATCACGATGTGAACTGGACCCTTTCAGCAGGATGAGCCATCATTACTTTTATATTCACATAGTGAATAAAGAGGCGAAGACCCTCCCTTCTGATGGACCCCCATGGGACCTTATTTTGTAAAAAATATGAACGGTAGTCAACAGCGAAGGACAAATCATTTTTTGATCCCATTTGAATTGCACCATGAATTAAACGTATGATGTTTGTCAATTTAAAAGATTATTTTGCAAGTCAGGAAAGTCGCAGGTTGTTGTAAAACTGTTGAAGTAAAAGACTGAAAATACGTAATTAGAAAGACGAAATTGCGTAGTGACGTCTCTCTCTCTGGCGCTACGATGCCTATGTGTTTCCTACTGGGATGTACTCACACTAGCAACGGGTCTCGCTCGTTCTTTCGCTTCCCGGCTGGATAAACAAATCAGGTAACGTTTCATCTGTTGGTGGGACATAGCTCAGTTAGCTAGCTAGCTAGTGTTGGTGACGTATGTTGTGCGAGACAAGAGATGTAGTTCACTGAGCAGTTTCACACAAAACTAAATGATACTACGACAAACCTACGACAAACTGAGACTTTCTTGACTTTATCTTATGTTTAAAATTGACAACCATCATAAGTGTGCATTCATGCCACAATTCAAACGGTATCAAAACATTATTTGTCTCTCGCCGTTGACTACTGTTCATATTTTTTCCAAAATAAGGTCCCATGGGGTCCAGCAGAAGGGGTTGGGACTTCGCCTCTCAATAGTAATTGCACCTTTGACTCTGGGTTACAGTCCTTTGAGGGAGATCCTGGACACTAACAGGAACAACTACTGCTCTGTCTCTGACATCACAGCTATTTTCTACTGCAGCTATGTTACTTACTCAAGTTATCCTCATCATCGCTAGATGAGGAGTCCCCATAAACGAACTGAGACTTAGATTTGTTGAGGATGGGGGAAAGGTGAAAAGAGAAGGAAATTCGCCTCTTACGTCTCAGGTGTCCCACTGTTGGGGGGGTTGAGCAGGAAGGAAAGAACCACAGCAGGAACTTATTAAAATAAGACATTTTATAATAACAGTGAGGATGGGGGATAGGAGGTAGAAATGTCAAGATAAAGGGAAAACTTTAATAGCTGACATGTTAACTGGTGAATAAATCTTTTAAAAGGCCCTGCACACTCACACAGGTGTTGGTTGAAGGTGGGTGGAGCTGTGCTGGAATTGCGTCACAAAACTTAATGAACCAATGAGAATGATAAAGGTGTAACCTCTCCCACCCTAACAGGTATAACAAAGGCTGTGTAGGTGGCACCGTGGGTGTGCCGGGCCGTTAAATAATTGAGACAATGGCTCTGTATTTAACTCTCTTTAACTCTTTAACTTCCTCACCTCACCTACCTAGATAACTTCCATCTACACGTCTAGCTTTTTCTCCAACATTGTTGGAACTGGTTTAAGAATGGCTGACAACATAATGAAATCTACATTTTGTGTTATTTGGTAAGTTTCTCATTGCACCATAAAATAACTGTGCTCCTTCTGCACGCTCTGAGCTTAGAAATATGAGCATGTCAAGTACAGTTTGAAGCAAATTTACCACTTTATTGACTCATTTGGTATGCTCCACTTGTAATTTTGATATATTATGATTTTAAAGCAGGATAATAGAAAGGGGATTTATTGATAAAAAGGTCACGGATGTTCAATGTTACAAGTAATGGCCGTGATCTGGGTCTGTAATTGTGATGTGATCACTGAGGGTAAAACAGAAAAAAGCAGCCGTCACGACTTGTCACTCACCATCAGTGTCTCTCTGGCTGATGGCGAGCATGGATACAGACTTGGTGAGGGGCAGGGTCATGGGAGGACAGCTGTTTCGCAGAGGCCGATACCGCCTCGATTTCTGAAGCAAGAGACACAAAAACTTGGGTCAAACACAGTAACCAGGCAGAGATAACGTGGGACGAAACATTAACCGGTCACGAAACTGGAAACAGGAACGATCGACTAAAAAGGGAAACTACTGTACATGAATGATTTGTTGAAGTTTGTGTTCACAATTTGTTTTAAATTCAATGAGAGAAGCCCCCTCAGGAAAGTAGTCATGTTTATTAATTCTTGCTAATCCCCAAACTGACAAAGTTCCCCAGACTGTTTATAAGTCGTGTTTATGTACAAAGCTTTACAAATCCATTTTCCCTCTCGTGTGAATTAGGGTGTTTTTGAGGATCCCTCTGGGGCCGACTGCGTGACAGTATGAAGATATGACATCTAAAGGACAAATGTGTATGATGTGTGTGTGTGTTAGCTGACCGGTTCTCGTATTCTGCCGTGCTCCCCCAGCTCCTCCTGCTCCTCTGTCAGAGAAACAAGGGAGCCCCTGTCGTCGCTGTCATGGCGAGGCATCCTTGAAGGCTGCAGGATTCGGGGCCCCTGAGTGGCGGGGCCCCTCAGCTCTTCCTGGACCCCGCTGAGCCCCTCCAGGCTGTAGCTGTGTGGAGAAAACAGAAAGGCAGAGGTGACCTCAAAAGAAGAGGGAATGACTGTGCTGAACACATACGCTCCACTAGTCTCTCATTCATCACAGCTCTCTGGGTTACACACAGCTACTACTGCTGCAACAAACACACACAGACGTGCACACACACACACCTGTTGACACGCACACACACACAGCTGGTCCTGCACAGTGTTTAGCCAGCTGAGTTATCACTGAGCTCCGGAGAAGATTTACAGCTGAAGCAGCGGCGAATGTCTTCCAACATCAGCATCAGCATAGAGAGCTCCGCGGCTGTGATTTACAATCCCAATTACATCGATCTATGACTGGAAATAAGAGGCCTTGAGAAATCCAATACAATGATTATGGAGAGGAAAACTACAGCTACATTTCAGGATGAGCTATGCCACTGTACGCGGCCGCAGCTCTATTCGCTCCAGGACAGACTCCGTGATAGTTAAAGCTCCCGCAGTAAATCTCTCTTATCTCCAGCTCGTGGCTTCGTATGGCACTCCATTATCCAGCAAATCATCAGTCCAACACATTCAAACTAAACTGGACCAAAAGAATCATGACTTGGTGATTATCGGTGACCAGCGTAGAGCAGCACTCACCTAATCCTCAGGGCTGTGAATGTAGATGACTATATCTGTCATATTAAGGCCTGCTTCCTGCCGGTATTATTATATACTATCCTACTGAGCCACGAGTTCCTCGGTACTGAAACATGAATAACACCAGCAGCTGTTACAGCTCTCTACTGTAGGAAGCTACTTACTGACTGACTGGGCAGGGCATTCACACACTCACAAAACCACATGCACGCACGCCCACAAAAACGGCAAATGCAAATTGAGCAGCATGTAAATACACCCTATTCAAACAAGGTCATGTGAAGAAAAAACAAAAACCATCACGCACAAACACAGTGTACCTGAGGGAACTAACTACTTCCACACCGTGGCTGTTGGGAGCATCAGGAGGGCACCAGCTGAGGTGTGAGTGTGAGGTGGAGGGGTTAGTAAGGGGAAGACTGGAAAAGAGGATAAAAAAGGGGTGATAGGAAGCAAGTAAATGAGGAGGAAGTGAAAAGGACGGAGCTACAGTACAGTGACGTGTGAAGAGAGTGATAATGTTCCCGGCACAAGTGAACTACTGCTCAGTAAGTCAGCCGATTTCACACTGGTGAGCATAAACCCTGTAAATGTTTCATGTACAAGTTCATTTCCTGCTGCAGTGTTGTGGTAATATCAATAGCTGACAGGAAATAAACTTGAACCTAAACAGTTTCCCAGAAATGCATTATAGCCTATGTACTATCAACGCGGCTGTAACCACCGCTGTGGTAGCCACTGCTTGCTTCAATGTGAAAGATGTGACCCGCTGGTTAGAGCCGTGGTCTCTGACCATAAGAGCCAGGTCTTAACTAGAGCCTGATAGGTACTGTGAAAAACAGCCTGACATTATTGGCCATTATTAGCTAAACACAGATATATCTGTATCGGCATACATGTCACCTGATATGTGACTTTTCAGCACATAAATATTAAAGATAAAGTGTGTTTTAGGCCATTTAGAAACTGTTTGTCCACCACAGAGCACTGACAAAATATTACAGGAGAACCAGGTCAAAATATTTCAGAAATCACTTAATGATTGTCTGACCTCAAAAACCATCTACTGACCTACTCTAACCCTAACTACTAACCACTGGCACAGAGTACAGGGAAAGGATTGAAGGGATAGTTCGGTGTTTTGGAGTGGGGTTGTATGAGGTATTTATCTATAGTCAGTGTAATACCTACAGTCGATGCCGGTCGGAAAATAATCGTGATCGCAATATTGATCAAAATAATCGTGATTATGATTTTTTGCCATTATCGAAAAGCCCTTAAGTGTATGCTATATTTACAATATTTTCACCACTTATCTTGCTATCAGACAGCCCTTTCTGACGGGGTAACAGAAGTCGTTGTATCCATCTATGCTCTTGATAATGCCACCAGACTCCATTGAAAAAAACTCAGTAATTTGACCTGTCATAACACGGGGGGATGCTGGTCTACCGCTGCCTCGATTGGTTACTTTGTTTGTTTGTGTTATTGTGTGAGTTTGGTGAATCCGAACTAACCAAAGTCACACAATAACACAAACTAACCAATCGAGGCAGCAATAGACCAGCAACCGTCGGAAACATAGACTGTATAGCTGTCTCACGGTAAAGTAAACCGGCGAAAATATTCTAAACATAGCATGGACTTAAACTTTTTTTTAGCTGAGCCTTTCTTTTAAATGGCTAAAATCCGTTTTGCTGCTGGCCCCATCCACAGCAGTACATTGCTTTGGTTCTGTACGCTAACTCCTGTCTGCTTCTCCAAGCTGGGGGCGTGCCGACCGTCATCTCAGATCACTTGATGCTGAATGATACATGGTTCTTCTCCACACCTGACTCCCCCTCGCCTCAAACGCAACAATTCTGCATAACACAAGCAGCAACCTCCATCATGTTTTACTGCTGTGGCACACTGTCTCCTCCAAAACTCTTCTGATGCCTTTACAGTCTTGAAAAATTCCCCAGAGGAATGTATTACACCAAAAAAAAAATCCTCTGTTCTCAATCTTTCGCCAATTCAGACCTCTGAGCCTCCAGAGCTAAACTCTGCTCTTTCTGTGCGGCTGCTTGTTATTACCGCTGCAATACAAAACACCAGTGTGTCTCAACCATCTATTTGCCACAGCATTTCTCTCACACATTCCAACGGGTGAAAAGAGAGGAACATTTTTCAGCCTGCAGGGATGGAGCACAATGCAGCAGGAGTTCAGCAAGCACACGTTAAAAAGTGGGGAGATCCACAAAAGGCTACACCTACATGAATTTTCCATAGCACGTCACCTAGTCATCATTTTAACATCACATGAACTGATGAATGGGATTTATTAGTACCTTCTCCTGTGAAAGGTCGGCTTCCTCTCACCAGGGCTACGGATGGAGCTGAAGGTGATGGATGAGAGAGAGAGAGACGGGGGGAGTGGTGGATGATGGGTGAGATGAGAGGATGGCAGGTCAATATGAACATAATGAATGGATGAATGAACTATTTTATTTGCTGATGGAACCATAATCTTTTTATTAGGTTGGATATATATGGGCACTATCGTGTGTGTGTGTGTGTGTGTGTATGAAGCTCTGAGGCACAGGCCACCATGTTGGAGGAGTGATGGCGTTTCTTCAGAATAATGATCTTAAAGGAATAGTTTGACATTTCGGGAAATACGATGATTTGCTTTCTTGCCGAGAGTTAGATGAGAACACTGATACCACGGTCAGATCTGTCTGACCGTGGTATCAGTGTTCTATTATTAGATCTATTAAATACGAAGGTGGAACCAGGAGATGGTTAGCTTAGCTTAGCACAAAGACTGGAAACAAGGGGAAACAGCTAGCCTGGCTTCTGCCCCACAAAATCCACCTATCAGCTAATCTAAAGGTCACTTCGTTAAGCAGCCATTTTACTGCGAATTATGTGACAAACTATTTCTTGGCCGGGAGCAGTGACCTCCTGGATTCTCTCACAGTGACATAAAAACTCAAGGAATTTACTGCACCCGGCCAAGAAATGGTCCCATGCATAACCCACCGTAAAAATAAATAACAATAATTGTCTTTTTTACACTTTTTGTACAGATTTGACGAACAAAGTATAACGGGGCTATGCCATTGTTCCAACGGACCACTACTCCGTAACCCCAATTGTCAAAAAATTTCCCAACAGCCCGTTATCCTGAACAGAAGCACTAAAGACTACAGAGTATGACTAGTAAGACTAATTACTATGCAGAGTGACATCATCGGACTTCCCGATCACAATATTTTTTATTTTTAAGCACGACCCGCCCTACTCTGCCTCTGGTTGTTTTACCCTAATCCTAACTAATCTCACTCCTCATGCCTAAACCTAACCAAGAAACCCAACCAACGAAGACATTCAAGGCTACGAACAATTTGAGGCAGAGTGGTGTTCATGTACGATAACATATTTCTGCATATAATTAGCCATGTGCTTCTGTTTGTTGCACGGAGAGTGTGTAATTTTGGAGCAATGGGAAGTTCCCGAGATAAAATGTTAATTAGTGAGCTTTAGTGGTAGGTTGAAAGCTGTTTCCCCGTTTCCAGCTATAGCTTCAAATTTATCCTACAGACGCCATCTTCTCATCTAACTCTCAACAAGAGAGCAAGTTATTTCCCAAAATGTCAAAATGACGGCATGTGTTTGTTTCACTAATTACTCTTGTTGCATTCATTTTTTTTCATCGCTTTACATGTACAAGATACTTCTAGAGTCACAGAAATGTCCCTATAGTCCTTATGCTTCAAGCAGCATGCACGTGTAGCATCAAGAGGTCACGTATTATAAATGTTTTGACTTAAACACTTGACATGCTTCTTATGTGCTTGTGTTTATCTACAAAGGGCACCACCAGTCAAACAATTCTTCCTCTTCAGAAAGACTACAGATGAAAGCTTGGTGATAATGTCTGTTTGTGCCCAACCTGGATATCATAAAAATAGCAGCTGATAAAAGTCTAAAGAAGTTGTTTCTCTGTGTTTACGCCAACGTGGTGGCACAGGTCTTTTATTGCCTGGCAGCTACTCTGCAGAGAGTTCATGACAGGCCGCTGTTCTAGCATAGAAGGCAAAATGCATGTCACGGTCTTTTTGTTAATGTGCTCTGCATTAGTGTTCTTAGTGTGTCAATGTGAACGTGAAGTAATACGTGTCAACTGAGTCTTTGTGTGTATGCATCTGTGCGCGTACAATTTTGGTAGCTCCCTACCAACACCAGATAAATGGCAACACAGCTGCTCTCAGCGGGAGGAGGAAACATTCAACATGAGCCACAGAGAGGGAGTGACATCATCTGGTCTACTGACATCTACTGACTAACACCAGACTAACACCAGCAGTCAATTCAACAACGTAATCAGAAATTCTTCATCTTAAAGAATCGAATATAATCTGCCCCGCTTCCCAGTCTCACCTCCTCTGGTTCATCTCTGCGTCTCCTCCGTTGTTCTTTCCAGGACCCCAGCTGTGGCGGCGAAGAGGCGACAGGGAGCGGATGCTGTTCCGGAGGATACAAGAGCGCCGCGGCACCTCCGTCACTCTGTCTTTGGCTTCTTCTTCAGCTTCTCCCGCTCCTCCTCCTCCTTCTCCAACACCACCAACACCACCACCACCACCGCTATCCAGTCCTGCAGTGATAGCAGCCCCAGTCCTGATGCCCTCCTCTGGGCTCCAGCTGCATCCCAGGCCCTGGCTGCCCTCGGGACTGGAGCTTGACGGGCCGACGCTGGCGGTGTCGTCTGTGGAGGAACAGGAGGCGGAAACCTCGCTGGCGCTGTCTCCTCCTGTCACTGGATCATCATTCTGCAGACATACAAGAATAAATATATATATAGATATTATTATTATTATTGAAAAGCCTCACTGGTTATCATCATGTGCTAATGGGTAAAAAAGTGACAGTTTATCATGAGGCTTCATTCATTCAAAAATGAGGGAACTCTTATGAAATGTTGATTGATTTATTATGTCAGGGACCAGATGTGGGTAAAAGTAGCTGCTTTCTCTTAAGTAGTCACTTGATAGTTAATTAAAATTTTGTTAATAGTTATTTTACTGTTAACAAACCATGACATTATAATAATGTTTATTAATTATTAGTAATGCTATAATTTTTGATATTTTATCACTTTATTGTGGCACCCATTTTACACTTTATATACTACATTTAGTTAATAATTACAAAACTATTTTTAAACCTTTAAGAAATCATCTGTAAAACATCAATAAACATTACATATATAGACCAGATATTTCTAACACTTTGTTAATGGTTAATAATTAGTTTGTAAACCGTCTATAAACATTATTTGGATGGTTATTATAAAGTTGCAACTGATGATTATACTCGTTAAATGGTTAATAAATACTTTGTAAAGCATCTATAAACATGATTTAGATAGATAGTTATTACTTTGTTAATGGCTCATAATTGGTTTCTGGTCCAACTATCTATAATGTGTTTATAGATGTTTTACAAATAATTTCTTAAAGGTTTAAAAATCATTTGGTAATCATTAACTAATACTTAATATAGTATATACAATTTTATAATGTGTGCAACAATAAACTGTTAATAAACAGTTTACTAATGTAATCAGAATATAATTGTTATCGTCTCTTATCAGATATGATACAATAAAGAATTTATAAAGTAATTATTTCATATTACACAAGCTAATGATAAAATAACATAAATTATAACATAACTAATAATTCGTAAATATTATTATCATCATTTCATTGTTGGTTAACAGTAAAATTACTACTAACTAAGTTTAATTAACGAGGAAGACAGCCCTAAACAGAATATAAAAATAGAGTAGGATACAGCAGTATAGAACAGAATACAACAGAACAGATGTCCTTCAAATTATTGTTAATTATCAAGTTGTATATCCATCAGCAGTTCTTTGCCGAAGCATGCGATGAATTAGGAGAATGCTGGAGAGCTATTTAACCCGCAGGAATGGGATATAATGAGGACCAAATGGCAGGGCTTAGGGATAATGAGCCAGAGCCACTTTATAGCAACGCTGACATTAAAACAAACACCAATAAATGACGGCAACAAACCTTTCCCAGGAAAATGTTGTATAAGTTATATACAGTCTTTTCATCATCGTTAACGGGACTGTCTTAGTGATTCAAAGCAAAGGCAGTTGTTTATTAGTTAGTTAGTTTGTTTATTTAATTAATATGCATCTTTGCAAATGAAAAAATGCCCAAATTTGCTAGGTATTGTCCTACTTATCTGACTGTAACATAAGCAATGAATAACGCCATGAAAACAAATATGTTCTTGGTAAATATTCTTTAGCCTGGGCCTGGTGGGAAAGAGCTCCTGCATGCACACACACACCCACACCCACACACACACACACATACGCACAGGTATGGGATAGTCCATTAAGAGTTCATTTGTAGGTGTGAGCTTTAACTGGGCCTATTGTGCTGCCAGCTGCAGCGAAAGAGACGAGCATAGAGCTGCTTCTGTTGGAGAGCCGGGAATGAAAGATCTGCTTTATGCTGCGGACACGGCTTCCTGTGGGAGTGAGAGGACGCATGAGTGAACGCGTGTATGTGTGTCTATACGTTGCATGTGACTGCAGTGTGTGTTTGTGAGTCACATGACTTTAGCTTTAGAGCTAGGATGAAGAATTCAGCTGAGTTTTGACCTGTTTTTTGTATTTTAGGCTCTCAGATGATGCTCGTATCCTTCCATACACATTACAATTAGTGAGCATTTAAAGTTACACTTTCTTGCTCAAGGGCACATGGACATGACACATGCTCAACTGACATGTTACCGGGATCATTAGGAGTTACGAAACAGTCTCTCTGGCCATTATTCTACAGCTTGTAGATGTATCATGCAAAAGAAAGAGAATTTCCCTCCAGAGAGCAGTGAAGACATTAATCCTCTCTTACTGAAGCTGAATTTAACCGCTGTGCTCTTTGTGTAGAATCAAAGCCAGTGGACTTCATGGCTCATTTCGCCCGTCCCTGTCCATCTACAGTCTCCTAAACCCTCAGCATCATACTGTATACTCACAGGCAGCTAATAATTCTCAGCGCTGACGTTTCTCCATTGTTGTTTACAACAAAAAGGACATTCGGTGTGCATTACCATGAGCACGTTTCAAGTGCTCAATGCTGCAGAAACCGAGAGATACGAGCATTTCGGCGTTAACCAAAGGGGTGCCTGAGCTTCAAACGGACTTTCAACAGCAGCGGAGTGACAGCAGGGACCACGGCTCGCACTTCCCCAGCAGCAGTGCGGAGCTGCCGGCTTAAAAAGATGCTTAGTAGATGTTTGGCATCTCAGCCTCGGGGTGCTGACAAATAAAAAGCCGAGCACTGACTGACAAAATAGCTACATCTAATCCCTATAGGGTTAGTTGCAGGGGGGGCAAACACAAGCTATATTCTTGCTGTTCAGAGTGAGTGAACTGGATGTTTGGACCGCAGCCAGTAGAGGGTTTGGTGGAAGTGGTCGAACCCTGAATTAACGGCTAAATCAATATGTTTTCTATTATTTTTACATTTATTTATTGATTGTTTTGCAGTTTGAAACACAAATAAGAATGATGTTGTTGTTTTTTGGCATTTTTTCCAATATATTTTATGTTGTTTTTTTTGTTCTAGTTAATTGCTGGCCCTCAAATATTCCCACCTGAAACAGGGATTTGAACAACCGCCCTCCTCCCCTCATACAAACATTCATTGTTCATAATGAACTCAACATTGATTTCCAATAAGTGGATTAAGGGATTTTCTAATGCGATAGACCTAGCAAACCTCCAGTCATTAGTCCAGCCACAAAGAGAAAACGGTGAGTCTGACCTTTCTGAAGACGCTGTCATATCCCGGCTCTGCGTTCAGGAGGCTTTCTATGTCGCTGCCAGAGTCTCTGTGAGCTGTGGAGGGACAGCTGGTGGCACTGCTGGTTCTACTGGGCAAACTGGGAAACGCTGAGGACTGTGAAGAACCTGAAAGACACAACAAAAAATAATGTGTTAATGAAATATAGCAGGTTGAAAACACAGAGAGCAGTCTTAAGTAGAAAACTGTTTAACTTGAAGGGTACCAGGAGAAATCTTGACATTTTAATCAGAAAGACATTCTTGGTACAACGTGATTAAAGTTCAAATCCATTTAACTTGGTATTTTCTCAACGAGAGCGTTCAGCTGTTAAACTGAAAAGCACCAGGTTTCCAAAATAATATGTTTTCACTCCCTCTTCTAAAACATAAGCGGGTCTGTTAGACATCAGTGAAAAGACTTCTGGGAATCTGAGAAGGTGTGAAAAGCCCGGCGGATCAATGGCCGCCTGTCCTGACTAAAGCTGTCTGTGCTGAACTGCAGAGGCAAACAACTAGTGTTTGTGTGTTTGAAAGGTCTGAGAGCAGAGCTGAACGAAAAATCTCACTCGGCGAAAATGACAACTGAAAATGCTATTGATGTACTGCAAAACAACTTTCGTGACAGAGCATTAGTTACCTTGGGCCCAACTGGACACTGATGTTTACAGAGACAAATACTTTTTGCAGTATTTTGTGTCAGTCATTTTCACTTCAGCATAAACAGGAAGGTAATCCAGACACAATCTTAGCCTTTATTATAGTGGCTAAATCATTAAAAAAAGCCAACATGTGAGGGCGCCTGGGTTAGCTCAGTTGGTAGAGCGGGCGTCCATGTATTAAGGCTTGGTCCTGACTGCGGCGGCCCGGGTTCGAATCCGGCCTGTGGCCCTTTCCGCATCCACTCTCTCTCTCCCCCCTTTCAAGACTCTATCCACTGTCCTGTCATAAAAATGGAAAATGCCCCCAAAAAAATAACTATAAAAAAAAAAAAAAAAAAAAAGCCAACATGTTGTGGCCTCACCTATATAGTATCATCCACCAATGGGAGGCACTCACATGACCTGGATAATAATACACTTTTCCCACCAAAATTAGCACGTATATGCAGGTTTTTTAAACACAGTCTATAAATAAGCGATAGACTCCTCTCCCATTGCGAATATGCCGTGCCGTTGCACTGGCCCTTTCTGTTTTTATTCCTGCAGTGTCACGTTCGATGTCATGGTCAGCACTGGGAGCAGGGTTAGTAAACACCGAAATGTTACGGTGGTTACTTCTTTTTTTATATGTTACTTATTCTAGTCTCTCTTTCAAACTCTCAAACCAGAGTTGGTGATTGTTGGAACCGTGGAAAGACTAACAAGGACAGCTTTGATGAGTTTTATTTTGTTTCTGTCGAGTTTGAATGAAATGCGTTTTTTTATGACGATCAGCGAGGTAAAATTATTGTCTGGTGGCTTCGAGGAGAGCGAATTAAAGCGGCAGTAGGCAGAATGTTTTTTGCATCATTGTAATTCAAGTGCTCTGAGAGAAAACTAGACTTCTGCACCTCCTCATGGCTCTGTTTTCAGGCTTTAAAAAATAGCCTGTGACAGGAGACTTTGACCAATCACAGGTCATTTCAGAGAGAGAGAGTGTTCCTATTGTCTGTTCATTCAACGGAGGCAGCTGTCAATCACTCGAAAACTCAGATCAAACGGTCAAATTAGGCAACGCTGATCAAATATGAATCAATATTCTATTACTGTAATACCTATTTCTCTCCTCAAATGTTTTCAGAAACATCTTGTAGTGTACTGTTTAGCTGTAAAATGAGAACGTTTGCTCCGGCTGGTGGGCGGTGCTTGGTATTTACTCAACTGATCTCAACTTGGCTGCTGAGCACAAACTTTCTCATTTTACAGCTAAACAGTACACTACAAGATGTTTCTGAAAACATTTGAGGTGAGAAATAGGCATTACAGTAACAGAATATTGATTCATATTTGATCAGCGCTGCTTAGTTTGACCTTTTGGTCGGAGTTTGCGAGTGATTGACAGCCGGCTCATGGACGGCAAGACTCCAGCTCGGCTCTGATTGGCTTATTTCCTCCGGTCTGTGAAAACTTGCAGATGACTGAAGTGTCTAGCCGTGGAGTAGTCACGATTCCTAATTCTAATTGCATATTAACTAAGATTTTGCCTGGTTTGCCTTCATGTTTGTCCTGTTTTCCCCGTTTTCCAAGAGCAGCCGGCACGTTTTTGATCTGCGGTTGAGTACACAGAGCAACCAGTTATCTCTCTCCTCGTTTTCACTTCAGTTAACAGTTGTTTGATCAGGAGCAATTAAAGATGTCACGCAGACAGTTTCAAGCCCAGTGTGTGCAAACATCAGCCACACTGATGTGTAGTTGAGTAAGTCACTTCCCCACCTGAATCATAGCCAGCGACCTGCCACATTAAATATCTTCCACGAAAACAACTTTAAACCCTTGGCCTAAGATCCCGGTGTTTCTCATCAAGTCCCAGTGAGAGGTATTCAACAGCAACCCACCATGAGCCATTTTGGGGTTTAGACACACTATTAAACACACAGATGTTTTTTTGTTTTTTTAAAGACTCCTTGTTGAATAACAAGAAATCCACCCTAAAGTCTGCACACAGTACAACGAATCTTATGCAACAGCACTGTGGCGCTGCTGTGTTTCTGTACATGTAAGGACATGTACAGATAATATCCCAGGCCAAACTAAAAGAGGAAGATTGCGGATGTATAATAGTAGGCTTACTTTAGCCAGATGCCAAGAACAACTGGATGACATCATTGACTGAGCTTGTTATTTTGCGTCATTTCTGATGTCTATTTCTGCCAGAGAAAGCGGAAGTTATTTTTTATCCCTCAGGAACATTTTCCCTGTGCTCATATGAGCAAAGAGGAAGTTCCTGGTGTGCCTGGATCCTGTGTGAAAATATCTAGAATAACGAATTAATGGTGTTACAGAATAAAGGTATGCACCAATGGCAGACATCAAACGCAGTTGATCTCTGGTTTAGAGGTGTAATAAAATATCGATACACATGAGTATCGCGATATTATGTTTTACTGTATTGATTCTCCAAAACGCTGTACCAATTTTTAGTTGACCTCTTAAAAACTCTGCCACTATTCTGTCTTTTGGAGGTTGTCGCAGCCTCAGTTATTGAAGGTACTGGCATCATATGAAACTAGAAAACCTAATGAATCCATTGGTATCAAGCATGCCATACTTGCATGTAGCGAAGAACATTAAATAACACTCCAAAGTTATGCTAAATTTTGGTGTGGAAAAACTGACATGGCCATTTTCAAAGGGGTCCCTTGACCTCTGACCTCAATATATGTGAATGAAAATGGGTTTAGTATGGGTACACATGAGTCTCCCCTTTACGGACATGCCCACTTTATGAGACTCCAATTTAAACGCTGTTTGTGGTTAGCTTTATACTGACCGTTGAGGTGTTTTAATGGAGACAAATGGCAGATCCTTCTGAGACTCGCAGGATCACTGACTTTACTGTCTTTCAGAGGTAGTAGTGGGCTCAGGTTTAGAGCAAGAGTGAAGATACTGGTATCACATTAAACTAAAAAACCTAAGGAGTCTATTGGTTAAAGACGTGCCCACTTTATGATAATCACATGCAGTTATGGGCAAAAACAATGCAGTTTTTTGCATGCAGTATAAATGGTATTTTCACCTATTCTAAAATGGTCTATTTGAATATTTCTGCATGTAGCCATTTCACACACATATGGTGTTGTGTCTTTATAGTACGAATAAAATTTGATTTGAAAAAAATCGTATTGTAATATATTGAATTGTTACCCCTGTATCATGATACAAATCATATCACCAGATTCTTGCCAATACACAGCCCTATTGTGGCCGTAGCGAGTGGGCACTGTAGGAATCCCGAGGCTGAACATTGAACTGCGGTCAGCTGCTCGGAGGACGGGGCCGTCAGGGGGTCGGGAGATGGGACACAGTGGTCAGTGACAGAGCGCTTCATTTTAGCAAGAATCTGTTATACTTCATTAACAAACGAGCAAAGTCACAGACTTCCTGCAACTGATTAACTGCTGACCTCTAAACACATGCATGCAATAGCATGAAAACGTCAGTGGGCTGCTACTCACTGACTGAAAGACGGCTAAGCCCAAGAAGAAGTCAGGAAGGATCAAGGTCTTCAGGATCACAATATCGACCAGCACGTTACACAGACGATGTAAAACACATCACAGTAGGGCTGCAACTAACGATTATTTTCATTGTTGATGAATCTGTCGATTATTTTCTGGATTGATAGATTAGTTGTTTGGTTTATAAAATGGTGAAAAATGGTGAAAAATGACGATCAGTGTTTCCCAAAGCCCAAAATGACATCCTCAAAACTGTCACAGAGGAGTAAAGAAACCAGATAATATTCACACTTAAGAAGATGGAATCAGAGAATTTGTACTTTTTTTTCTTTAAAAAGTACTCAAACCGATCAATCGATAATCAAAATAGTTGCAGATTAATTTAATAGTGCAATAATAATAGTGCAGCTCTAAACCACATGATACCATTATTTAAATCAGCAACTCTCAAGTATCTGTAAATTTCCATATATTTGTTCCGATATTGAGCCGTTGATTTCGCTCATTAACACCCTCTTAACCTCGGAGGACGAACTAATCAGCAATCATTTGATTGAAATGAAAACTTACTTTTCCAAAGTGTTATAAAAAAATATCAATAAAGTCTCATTACGGGGCTTGAAAGGAGTTGAGGAGCTGAGTTTTGTAATCAGAGGTGTCAGCGGTTTAAATCTTATTTAGGAAATTAATGTCTCCATATTTGCATCCAACACTGTCGAGCTGCATGAATCAAGCAGCAGAGGGAGGAGGCCACAATATGACAGATGCAGGGCTATTTCTGTTTTCCTCTCTCAAGAAAAAAGTATTTCTGCAGTAGAAAGGTCTGGAACTACAGTTCTACCTGTCAAATCAGCAGAGATACACACAGGGTCTTAAAGAAGGGGGTGTCATACAGACGGCCACTGCATGACATCATCAAAAGTAGGTTTCCTTTACAACACAGTGGACACCCCAAACATGAAAAAAACTACACTGACCTTTGACCCCAAGTGCTGCAGCAGCGCTTAACCTTGACCAAGGTGTTTTTTACCCTTTGTTCTAACGTCACAAGCCCACGATGAATGGAGAGAATCCCAAAATGTAAATGTGAGATGGGAGCGAGTATGTTTGTTTGCATTGGGGGAGTGGTAAGTGGTGGTGACAGAAGTGGATGCTGGGAGTTTTTCTCGGACTCCACCTCCTCACACCTGTCCCCCAAAACTAGCAGGGGACTGTGAGCTTTGACAGCTGTCTTACTCCCTCTGTTTCAAACAGAGCCGCACACACACACACCCACCCACACACACATATATACAACAGAAGCACAGAGAACAGGTGTAAAGCCCTCTGATGACTCGATGGTGGGTGGTTGAGGTTGCTGGTTGAATGTGAATCAGCTCACGCACCTGTAGATATCACTTTGACTGATATGAAACAGGTTTTTTATCATTCGTTTGACTTTAATTTAGAGAGACTAATGAGGTCAACACAGAAAAAAACTCCCTTTCTAGAATACCACCAGTACAGGCAACCAAAGGCAAAAAGGTCATAATCACATGACCCTGATAGAGTAGTTATACACTGTACATACATAATACTATATATAAATATATCACTATACTGTCATGCACTTCTCACAGCTGAGTAGAAGTTGCCATGCTTATGCTGTAACTACTCACGTCAATCACAATGTATTACTTGCAATCCAAAACAGTTACTGTTTTTTGGGCATTTCAATGCAGTTAAAAAAAACTATGAGAGGAAAAAGAAAAAGGAAGCCGGGCTGAACTCAGGAGGAGAAATGTCTATTGTTTGATGAATGCGGCAGAAGAAAAATTGCAAAGGAGATATGATCCAAACAAATCATCCCGTCTGAAATAATGAATGTTGGTAAGAAATAACCGACAAGATAAAGTATCCATCGGGCCTCCCCGTCTCAAAACACTCTTCTCTGCACATTTTCGTACTATTAGTGGAGATAAGTCGGCGCTGAGGCTACCTTAAGTGTTTCCCTAAGTGCAGATTTTATCGCCACTTACAGATAAAACCTTATTTATTTTTCCGTATACTCTTATATTTCCCCTGTCCTGTATTTTCTAAGGACGTGACGTGTTAAATTTGTGCAACTGGGCTGACTTTTTTTGCAGATAGAGGATTTTTGCTTGACAGTAGATAGTAAGCGAAGCTGAGAAACCACTGGGGGCTGACCACACTGGATGCACTTTGAGCAACTTCTTTTTTTGTTAAAGCCCGAAGTAGAAGTAGAGCAGCCAGGTGTGTTTTCCTGTTGTAACTAAGTAAACTGAGTCAGCTACTGTATCACCCAATGTTCAATGTTCTAGTCTGAGCAAAACACATTCACAACATTAAACGATTATTATAACAAATGTTCTTTTTTTAATACAATTTTGTCTGCTGACATATACAGTAGCCTGCCATTTCTCACTGAAATAAGAAATCTGTCCTCTGCTGTCTTCCTTGCACACATTTGAGCGTGAACACTACTTAACCAAACTGTAATTTATCTAAACCTTCACTGTGATTCATTGTAACCCAGCATTTCCTACCCTATATCTTTGTTTACTCTTCTCACTGTATGATTTTTGCCTCGTATCACAGGCACACCCAGCGTGTCTCCTCCTATATAAATAAGGGTTACTGAATGGAGTCGGGCTAAACAGAACACGGCTTCACCCATGATATATGAAATACCATGCAACATTACAACCAACACTTTACAGCAGCAGCATGAGGCTTTAAGCAAACCATGGGCATCCGGGCACACTACCAAAATGTGGCCTTCCAAAATTGCATTAACCAGCTATATTATGGGATGTAGATCCAGGTCCATCATACACCACAGACAATACACAGCATGTTCTGAAGCTGAGGCTTTGCACAAACTTGTAAATCAAGTGCTCTCGGGTCCCCTCGATGCTGTCTTTGCTGCTATGTCTGAGCTTTGTAAAGCCAAACTTTGTACAATATATCACTTAAAGGTCTTATTGATAACATTTTTAGACAAGTATTTTATTAAATAATACATCCCCAGAGCTTTTAGAAATGTGCAGAATAAAAGTATGGCTGTTCCTAAAAAAAATAATATTATGACTGTGAATTAATAATAAAAAATGTTTTGATGGGTCCAAAATTAATGTTTTGTTTATCTCTGTGGAAGATATCTGACATTTGGTTCCCACTTCTACCAAGGCTTGTGAGCCAATAGTAAAACAAAGTTGGTATCATGTGGTATCTCTGGGTCGTCGGTTAGAGTGGAAAAAATGGCTGAGTGACGGCAAGTGCCTGGCAACGACTTGTTGTGAAGTCAATGCAATGGAACAGGGGAGAGAGGATGCGACATCTAATGGTTGAATGTTATCAATAGCAGCTTTAATATTACATACAGGCTTTAGATATTAACATATAGAATGAACAAGCAAGAAGTAATTGACCACACACACATTGACTGACACTTGTAACCCTCAAGCAGAGCAGAGGATCACTGAGGTCTCAACCCTGACCTTGACCTGGGTGGTTTAGCAAGTCCAATTTCCAGGGTCATCCCATTTACACTGACCTTTGACACCAACAAAAGAAGGTCAACCCTTCCAACTTCCTACCTCACTATCCATCCATCCAGTATCTGTAACCGCTTATCCTATTCAGGGTCGCTGGGGGGCTGGAGCAGACAACCATTCACGCTCACATCCACACCTACGGGCAATTAAGAGTCATCAATTAACCTAACCTGCATGTCTTTAGACTGTGGGAGGAAGCCAAAGAACCCGGAGAAAACCCACACCAACACAGGGAGAACATGCTCCTACCTCACTAGTCTGGTTTAATAATCACAAGTACAGTATCATGTAGAGCATAATTGTATTCTATTCCATAACCAAACATTATTTGTAGTCTTCTGAGTTTGGTGCCATATCTGAAATCAGTCACTGATACACTATTCCAATAGGCATGCTATCAGCTCTGGGAGGCTGTACTTAGACACTGCAGAGTTTGTGATTGAGCTAAATGCTAATGTCAGCAGCTCTGGAGACCATGAATAACTCTCCATAATGACAAGACAATCTGACCGTCCAACTGACTGCCCGCCATTGCCAACCCTAGAGCCATGCCGCTAGCATGGCTAAAATTTTAATCGGGTCAATTGAGACATGTACATGTGTATATGCAATAGACACCGCATTTTTCTCTCTCTTGTGGGAATTGTTGATTATATTTTATTATTTTCTGCTGATATGAGTGAATGGTGGATTAGAGATTTACCAGACAGTCAATCAGTTTGTTGTCAATGCTCCTGTTACTACCTGGTGTTACTAACCTGACTACACCAGAGAGAGAGAGAGAGTGGATGAAGGAGTCGGATGAGTTTAGTGAAGGATAGAAAGTCATTTCCACCTATCAGGAAGTGATGTCAACTTCTCCCAGCTGCTGCAGAGGAAATCCCACCCTCACCCACCCTTCTATTTTATTTCCGTTTTGTCACTCCTGTTTTTTCTTTCTTTGTCATTCTCTGTGTTTCCTTTCTTTCCCTCAGTCTTTCTTCACCTCATCCATTAAAAAACCTTTTTCCACTCTTTCTCTGTCTGACAGACTGATGTTCCATCTGTTTTCCACCGCAGATAAAAGGCAGTTTGTTCTCATCGATCTGCTGGTCATGTTTTATTGAGACTGGTCTCTCCGCAGACAGACTCATTTTATAGAGGTCAGAGAATCCTGTTTTCCTATCTGGCTGTGGCTGCTGCCCATACATACAATACATTTTTGTCAACATCTACAAATATGCTGATTAAGATTTATTTTCCCCCATATACTGACTGAAAAATATTACAGCTGCAACAGTAACAATCATTCGTTTGCTTCAATGACGAGTGAGCTAATGCTGTTTTTAGCCACTCTAGCAGCGTGGCTCTAGGGATGGCACAGTCGGTTGATTTGGTTTGATTTTTATTTTGGGTATAAAAGAAAAAGATAGCGGACATAAAAACATCGTTGGATGTTTAGTCAGACCCGGAGGGTAGCACATAAAAGTGTAATGCACCACTTATTTCCAATGTGGACCTTAGTGTTAAGATAATACATACACATCAAATACATCACATCTGTAACATCAATCTAGTTACAATAAATTGCAATGTTTTACGCTTTGGTCCAGACAGAAATATCTGAACAACTAATGGACCGACTGATTCAAATTTAGTACACACATTCATGGCCTAACGACTCTGGTGATCACCTGACCTGACTGCTCAGCTAGCGCCACCATGAGGTCAAACTTTTAATTTGTCTAATATTTTGGTTTATGACCAAATACTTACAAAACGTATTACATTACTTTATGTTTTGTGCTAATTAGCAAATTTTATGGTGAGATGGTAAACTAACATGGCGAACATTGTAAATATAACCTATCATCAGCATGCTAACATTATAATTAATTGTAAACATGTTAACATGCTTACATTAGCATTTAGCACCACTTTACAGCCTTAAAGATCTGCTGGCTTGGTTTAACCACTGAAAGACATCTATAAAAAAAAAAATAATGATCTAAAATTAAATTAAAGGTGCCAATGGCCGTTGGTCGAGACGGCGTTATCAGCTGTAACCGCCGTATGAGAGCAGTGCAGAGGTGGCCGTGAGCTAGCCAGTGGGGCACACTCACATGTAGGAACATGCACTAAAAGCATGTGCTGCCAACCTGGCTATGTCACCAAAGCCCAGAGAAGCTCTGATTACAACACACACAGAGGGAGAGAGACTTCATTCTCTGCTCAGGTAGACATTACTCCTCTTATCTTTACATAGCAAATAGCTGCTTGCTGCTATATTAATGCTCTGGATATCATATAGAGAACCTTTAAACTGGATTGAAGAAAAGCTGCTTGTAAGACATGCAAAAAAAGCCAAGATAATATCTAGACATGTTTAACTATGAGTAACCGACTGTTAGCTAAACTAGCGCTTCCACTGCTGCTGAGCTTACATCACATCCAGGTTTCTACAGTCCATCCTGCTGTTTCTCTGAGACACCACTGGCACTAATATCAATTAGCTCTGTTGCAGGTACTGGATCACTTCCAAAAACACTATAGGGTCAACTGGAATACAAAAAGGGTCAACTGGAACACTACCAACTCTCCGTGCCCGTGGCGTGTATCCACGTCCTTGTGTACATGCTGTTAGAGGTTCAAACTGGGTCCTGCTCATCAAAAACTCCCCACACAACCTTAAAGTCATTTTACTCGTACACTCCACAGATGTTTACTATACTTATATTCAGCTGTCTTCTGTCTTAGAGTAAGGACGTACTTATACAGTGTCTTAGAGAAAAGTCTGCCCTTGTCCTGTGGATGTTCTTTTTAAAAGAGGTACTCTTAATTACCTAATTTAAAAAAAAAAAAAAAGAGCTTAAGTAGTCTCTCAGCATCTCCAAGGTTTCGATTATCATTACAGCACTAAGACAGTCCAGCCACGTTTCACAGGTGACAAATGTATCAGTACATTTACCACGCAACCCACAACTCTAGACCCCATGTTGGTTAATGAAACAGCTCGAAGTTATACAGCTATCACATTTGTGTTAGCTATTAACAGTAGTTACCACTCGCATCATGTTTACAGTATATGTCTGTGTTTTAGAGCAGGATGATGGTTTATGTGTGGTTTCAGAATTCTTCCTCAAATTTTACTGCAGGGTAAAACATTTAATACTTGAAATTCTTTGGCATGAAACTGGCAAAACAATCAAAGATATTAAATATTGACACAAAAATACTATCAGAGACTGTCAGAGGCTTGCAGATTTCCCCACTGTGGGACTTATAAAGGAATATCTCTCTTATTTTCACTCCAAAAACACCAGTATCTGGCTGCAAAATCTCATATTGGTCAGTCTTGACTTGGCGTTTCAGACCAACTAAATGTGTCTGATGGTCCCAATTTCCTCTTTTGAGTTAGAAGAAAAATGGCAGACAGAGTGGCTTTTTAAGCTGTACTTTTCCAGTATTTAATCCAAAAAGAAAAAAACATTGCCAAATGCTTTGTAGTGCCTTTTTTTGTGTCATTGACGCTTCAACCAGACGGTTTTTACTATCACTTCAAACAAATGGGCTTCATAGGACAAAGGACACAGATATCTTCCAATGTTAACATTAATACATAAATGAGCCACTTCTACACATTTGTCACTGATGGGAAAGCCTTGCAGTGTGGCAATCCCCTTAAATAAAAAAATTAAATAAAGCACAGAAACATGCATAAAAAAAGGCTGGTTGAATTCACACCCCACTACCCTGACAAGAGAGGTTCAATCATTAGCAGCTGAGAGCAACTCTTACCTGAGTGTTGAGTGTTGCAGGGCTGATGGAACGACGCCTCTCTGTCTCGGTGGATCTACAGAGAAACAGGAAGACACTGAATCAGCCTCAGCAACATGTGACCGTCACCCACAAAGAAATAATGATGCAGACCAGCGTGTCAGTTAGGAAGTGTCGCTCGGTACACAGGATGGGAGGTAACGATAAGACACTCTTCAGAACACAGCAGACTTAAAGAGTACTCATCGGGTTTAGTAGCTACGCTCCATCGCCTAGAGGAACTGTTTGGAAAGATCTAAATTTGGTCTGTTTTTCAGCCTTCAGGACTCGCAGTTACACTGACACCAACTTTAACACACTGACACACACACACACACACTGCCTGTCAGAGATCTGCGGTTGGCTGTAAACACACAACGCTGGGGCTCTGCTTCCTTTGTGGTCTGAGTGTCTATACAACAGCTGTGTGTGTGTGTGTGTGTGTGTGTGTGTGTGTGTGTGTGTGTGTGTGTGTTGTGTGTGTGAGTGTGCGCGTGTGAGAGGGCTGGTTTTAGCTACAAAAAGCCACAGGCAGCCCCCTCTTCGCAGGCGACACAAAAGCTTCGACAGTTTGGCCGAAGCTGTGCACTTTTGACTGACAGCTCTGGATGGGAAGCTAACAGAGACTCAGAGAAGCTCATTGTGTTTTAATGAACTCCATCAACGGCACGCAGATAAAGATGATGAGCTCTGATTTTGAATGTGTCGGAGTAAACTAAAAACAGATGAATAATCGATTAGCAAAGACAGATTGCCGAGGCTAAGCTCTCCAGCAGAGACCCTGAAGACGTGGCTCTTTTTAGGGGTCAAGTGATTTGTGAACTGAGCTGTAATGGAGTATAGACGGTACCTCCTTAAAGATGTTTATGACCTGTCCTCCTTCAATGGTTTGTTTCTTTCTTTCTACTCCTACTGTAGCCTGTTTCCTCCCCTCCTTAATTCTTCCCATTGAACTCCGAACCCCGGTAAACCCAGGTTAAGCCTGGCTCAGATCAGCAGGCTTTAGCATGGCCCTTTAAACTTGGCTGTGTAAGAGTTGTACAAAGGAACCTCCAGACGCAGTATAAACAGATCTCTAATCTAAAAGCCACAACCTTTAATCTGAAAGAGGAACAAAACAAAGATGCTGTTCCACCAAGTCAACTCTTGAGTTTCAGTTACACCACCGTACTGATGCTGTATTTTTGTCCTTCCAGTCACTCTATGAATCCCCTTGAATCCTTTTATCGGATCAGTGAGAATAAACAGTCTTTTGGGTCATTAACATAGTCGACCTTGTCAGGGCTGCAAATAGACATTATTTTCATTGTCGATTAATCTGTTGATTATTTTCCTGATTAATCGATTAGTTGTTTGGTCTATAAAATGTCAGAAAATGGTGAAAAATGTCGGTCAGTGTTTCCCATTCCATTCCCATGCCCATTTGGGAATGACTGCTCTATATAGAAGTTTTCATTGTAGGAGGCAGAGTCCACCATTCCCACACGGGGACTCAAAATTACCGACCTACGCACTATAAGACAATGTCACTAAAACAGAGACTGCTACAAATAAAAAGGGGAAAAGAAGTCCAAACTGAACTGGAGCACATACACACTGCAGTTTGTTGAGTAAATTGGGGAACTGAGACAGAAACAAAAAAGAGACAAGTCAGAAGGTTAAAAACAAATCAAGAATCAACACAGAGGATGGATGAGTGGATCCCAACCAAGCAGCAAGGTCGACCCTCCCAGAATGCTTTGGGGGTGAGGGGGCTGAGCTCAATTTCTAAACAACTAACCCTCAACTGTCTCAGAGTGCACTATTGGCAAGCCTGCTGAGACCAAGAGAAACACTGAGCTCTGTTGTCCAGGCCTGGGAGTGGCGAGTGTGCGTGTGTGTGTGACCATAAACTTTTGCATTCCTGCAAACACAGCGACAGGCACTTGCATACCAACTGGCACCGTCTACATGCACCTCCATCAGCCAACAGTGGTGTTGCATGCACGGACACTTATTACAAACACGCGTGCGATTTTTTTTCACTCGTCAAGTCTCACATGCACACAACGAAATCCCCTCCACACACACACACACACACACAGATGCGTGCACAGACAGCACACACAGGCCTTTTCTTTTCTCACAGCTGTGTTCAGATATCAAACAGAGCCCACTGAGAGAGAACAAACACGCTGACGAGGAAAGATTAGCTGGTCACAGAGGGCGCCAGTACACACAGACACAAACACACACACACACACACACACACACACGCATAAGTGTATGCACAGGTTCCGCTCAGAAGTGAGATGATTGCCAGTGATTGCAACAAATTACCAAAGGCTACATGGCTTGACCTGACAGCAGCGCAGTGACAGCAGAACTTCAAATAGAAACAAAGGATCCTGAATAAAATACAGATTAAAGGAAACAGCGTTTTAATAAACTGTTTACACGCTGTGAGCCACCAGAGCTGCTTCGGTGTGCTTTGGCACCGATTATAATATGAACTGAACTCTGAGGCATGATGGGATATGAAGTGGATATTTCGCCCAGGGGGTGGACATGTGTGGAAGATCCAGAGACAGTTCAAAAAGGAAACGGTGCAGTGAGAGTCTCCTGTATCTGTGTCATGTAGGGCCTCGCCCTGCCTCGCCCACTGGTCCTGAGTCTATTACGTCCAATGGGAGAAGTGAACGTGAACACAGATTATGACTGATTCTTTCGCCCCATAGCCACCAAACTAAATATTGGACCCATTTTTCACGGGCCACATATCCTCCAAACATTCTTACACTAAAATGTCATTTCTCTGTCTCAGCAACACATTCTCGCTGGCCTTCACGTTCACAAACGCCCTAGCTAACTAATTTTCGTAATGCTAAATATGACTGGTAGCTGTGTAAATATCTAAAGCTAGCAAAAGAAAATATGAGCGCTGTCAAAGTTAACGCGATAATAATGCCTTAACGCAAATTAGTTTTAACGCCACTAATTTCTTTAATGCATTTAATGATTTTTAGGTTGTAGCGGGCTCAAATTCAAGATACTGGTATCATATGAAACCCAGAAAACCTAAGGAATCCTTTGGTACCAACCATATCATACTGGCTTGGCGCAAAGGAGGCTAAATAACGCTCAAAACCAATACTAAATTTTGGCGAGGAAAAACGGTCATGGCCATTTTCAAAGGGGTCCCTTGACCTCTGATATCAAGATATGTGAATGGGGGCAACACGCCATAACCACGTCCACTTAGGACACAGGAAGTGTAAAGCATTTCAAACCACTGGCAGAGCTTCATCCATCATCTTTGTTATAGAACATCTTTGGCTGTACTTGCTCTTAATGCATATTATACATTTACTCATGTGTTTCCTTTATTTTGGCAGTGCGATGCAGTTCATATTATTTGGTGAAATGGGACCTTGTGTCTGCAGAATAAAAGAATACAAACACAGAATCAACTTCTTCTTTCAAATCAAAATCATTGAGTTCAGTGACGGCAGTCACGGCAGTTACAGAAACCCCGAAGCTGCCACAAAAGTAATTTGCCTCTTGATTTGTACCGGACAAAATGTCCTCACCTCTTTCATCTTCTTTCCAGAAAGAAGCACTATGGATGAAAAAGTAGGGTTGGACATTTAGTCCAGTGCAAACCAAGAGGCACAAGGTGACAGCAAGTTAGGCCGCCAGCCATTTCACTCGTCAGCCAGCCATGCATTTATCAAACAAGTGTTCCAGCCAGTTAGCAGGCCTGCAAACCAGCCAGTGAAGAGCCGACCCCGGCCCAGAGTCTGAACGGCCGAGAGCATATTTGTAGCGTCGGGGGAATCTAAACTGTACCCAGTAAAAACACATCTGGTTTAAAAATAAAAAGGCGGACGGGTCTGTGTACGCCGGGGCAGGCAGGACTTGGACGGCTGCCTCGTTTCTAAACAGGCAGGCAGCCAGAGAGGTTCCGCAGCATTGAAGGATGCCACGGCTGACTGAGCGACTGTTTCCAGTCAAGTATGTATATACGGTTTGATCCCTCAGGGGCGGCTGGCACGGCAGACCTGAGGGCAAGGCTATTCTCCGATGCACCTTGGAAGTACAATTCAACTTACCTAACAGGATAGAAGCAACCTGTCAGACAATAAACCCAACTGCTACACAGGATTTTTTGGGGGGTTTTATTTAACATTTTAAGACCAATTGTGAAGTGCCTCCTTTATTGAAATCCTTTTCTCTAACCTGAGGTCAGAGGTCATGGTCAGTAACAGAATAGTACACAAGTGGAGCTGACAGGGCCAGGGTTTTGCTCAAGAACATTTCAGCACAGTGGAGAACGGAATTAATGTCTTTTGAGCCACTACTTGGATTGTGTTATTCATGATTTCCTTTGAGATCATCAGTGCAATAATCTTCATCATCAACAATATTACAAGCAAAAGGGGTCATGTGTCAGAGGTTGCAGCACCTTGACAACAGAAGGAAAAACTATTCCTGCGACCATAATACTATCAAGAATGTTAGAAATTTGCCTAAATAAGTGCTCAAAAAAGGAAATGATTAGTAGTTTGCCAGCCTGTTTGAAGTGCATGTTTGCCATCTACCTGCAGAATCACATGTGCTGGTATGTAGTGTATTACTACGTTAGTTAGTATAGAGGCTGATTCACAGTTACTGTACTTGGTAAGAGGAGTGATGATGTGTTTTGTGACTGCAGGCCAGGAGAGATGCTGGGATGTGAAACGCTGCTTGGAATGAAGTCATTTGGCCGAATGCCTGTTTCCATCCGAGGCCAGAGGAAACCGTTAGCCCGCCGCTGCCTTTTTCCCACCATCATATCTCTCTCACTTTTCCCTCTTCCGCTCTCTCTCTCTCACTTTCTCACACACCCTCTCTCTCTCATCCTCACTATTGCACCCCTCGGGTGAAAAGAAGAGCTGACATCAGGACCAAGTTTAGAAAGTGATAATAGACTAAAGAGAGGTGTTACATATACCAGAGCAATGCACTTCATAGATATTTTCCTCTCAGTACCTCCCAGTCTGCTCCGCTCTGCTTCTGGATGTCACAACCAGCAGACAGCATGACGGCCTACATGACGTACTGGAGGACATGTCAAATGTCTACGGTTGTGTAGGTCATAGTTTAGTTTATGCATGATACATAATAGTCCAGCTATTAGTCAGTGGTTATTAGTTTAGATTATAGTTAATACTCATCAAGCAATTGGGAATAGTTCAGTTTTGAGTCATTGGCTTAGTCTGTGTCTGACTAAAATGGAAGGAGTCTCTGTCTGTACGACTGTCCTATGATTTTCTCAACAAACGTTCATCCGATTGGCTTCACACTTGGCGGGTTTGTTGCCGAGGACCCAGGAAAGAAGTGCAGAATCGAGTACGAGCTCTTGAGATCTACTGGACATATTTATTAGTAGTGCGTTATGTACACACTGTGTGTAGTGTATTGAGAGGGTACCCATATTAACTGTTAAAACGCCAGTGGGGCAAGCTCACATGCACTAACATGCACTAAAAGCATGCACGAGTGGCTCGGCTATGACAACAAAGCACAGAGAAGCTCTGATTACAACACACACAGAGGGAGAGTGACTTCATTCTCTGCTCAGGTAGACATTACTCCTCTGTATCTTTACATAACAATTAATTGTTTGCTGCTATATTAACGCTCTAGATAACGAACTTAGCAACTGTTACTCCACTGAATGGCATGCTGGGTACAGCCTGTTCTCCGTCGATGTTTGTGAGCACATGTACTCTAGCATTGCTAGGGGATGCAACTATGTCATGGCAGGTATATTACTCAGGACCAAAAGGAAGCGCAGTGTCGAGTGTGAAATTGTTTGGATGAGCGGTTCTCGAGAAAGCCGCAAGCAGCCATACCGGAGGCCGAGCAATCAGCTGTTTCGAACAGACACATTTTGAACGGGCACTGCACTAGTTAAATCAATCCAGTCTTGTTTATTTGATGGTTATTAGCTTTGTTTAGTATGGATTCCAAGTTTTGTCCCCTTTATATTAAGTTAGTCAAGTCATGTACATTTTTTATAGCCCAATATCACAAATCCTAAATTTGCCTCAAGGGCTTTACAATCAGTACAGCATACACCCTCTGTCCTTAGCCTCTGGATTCATATAAGATAGAAGACTCATATAAGGAAAAACGCCTGGACGGAGAGACTGCAATAAATGTTGTGTGTACTGCATAGACTAATATAATGAAATTACAGTATGGACAACTTAGATTAGTGTTTCCCAGACTTTTTTATTCTGGGGACCCATTTTTAAAAGAAATGACAAACCATCTTTACCTAATTCACAACAGTCCTTATCTATAAATTGTGAGAAGAGTGAATTTGTGTGCTGACCATTTTTACTGCCATTTCTACATCACCTTATACTATCTTGAATAGGCAAACCAGTCATTTTTAGGAGATATCCGTTTGATAAATCACAAGTTTGTTGAGTTTATGAACGCATTATTGAAAACAAATACACGTTAAATGCATTTAGGCGGAGTTAACAGGCCATCTCATTCTTTTCATTTCCTCTCATCAGTTAAACAAACAGAATGCACGCTAGCCTTTCATATTAGATTCAATGTTATAAGTAGGCTTCAATTATCAGAGCAATACCAACATTCAGGCTCTCTCATGTGGCTCAGTGGCTTACTGCAGATATAAATCTTAAATAAACGAGGCAGAAGAAGAAATTTAGCAAATTGATTTGGCGACACTAATAAAATCTGCTGTATAGTTTTATCATAGTCCGATGACATTCACTCTTCTTTAGTTTCTCGTGACTTCACTGTTTTAGCTACAAAGAAAACAAGAGAGTCACAGTGGGGCTCTGAGCTAAACGCCAGCACCACGTAAGTTATTATAATTCATTATGAGGGGGCTTTTTTATGTTGATCCATTAAATTGTTGTTGAGATATTTCAGTCTGAACCAAACCGTCATGCTGCTAGCGTGGCTAAAAAAGTAGAGGCTGGTGATTTGATAAACAGGAGGGACAGAGCAGAACAACATCAGAAAAGAAAAAGAAAAGAATAAAATCAGTCTTAAGATCTGTATCATCTACCTAACTCTATGGGTTGTACATTTATAGATATTTTTCAGAGGCATCTGTAATCATTAACATCTGATCCACTAATGAACTAAACCTGCATCAGGTGCATCACTGTCTATTAGAAGGGAACTTATCAAGATTAAAACCACAACACGTCTTCCAACAACCAACAGGACCAACTAGCTGTCCTACAGCCAAAAGAAAATGCAGAGGCACAGTGGAAAAATGGCGTAAAGGATTCTATATATGTAGAGCCATTTGAGGCTTTGAATAGCACTATAGGGTGCTATAAAGATCCCATTTAGAAAGATCCCAAAGAACATCCAGATCAAATGGTTTGACACATAACCTTTATGGTAGAGTAACAGGACCTTTGAGAGAGAGAAATGTCCAAACTTTAAACTGTGACAGGACATCAGTGGACTTTATCTTCTGTTTTTAGCTTTATGGTTTTTAAGTACTCGTCCTTCCAAGTACCCACCATCCTGACCAAATAATCCCAGAAAGACCTTAAAACTGTCTGAGCCTCATTAACTTTCATACAGTTATTCCACAGAGATGGATGGAGTGCAGGCATCCGTCTTGGCGTTACAAGCAGCATACCCATGCGCCGTACACCCAGAAACCACACTCCACCCCGAAATAATCAGCACTCTGTGTCTGGAGGGCCGCTATCAACAACCATGTAATCATCTCCCAGGGTGCAACACAGCAAAAACCCGTCACAACATCTCTGGCAGACGACTGCAGGTTTGCACAAACATGTCGAAGCACTTCGCTTGCACAGTTATGATTATGTTTTACTTCTGAAATAACTTTTTTTCCCCGGACAGCTTTTGAGAATAAGTGTGAACAGGCCTTTAAACACAATCTGTCTGAGGAGCTTAATGTGCTAAATCACTTCATGAATCTCTCTTTAATTAGACTTTAACTAGACTAGACTTTAATTTTATGTAATAATGTCATTATCTTTGACCTCCCTTTTATGGTTTACTTTTACGATTGCAGTCCTGCTTTTATATTTCTTACCTTGCTTTTATTGCGTTTGCCATAATTTTTTATCTGTTTGAAGCACTTAACAACAGTGTTTTCAAAGTCTCTGTTCAAATGACTGTTATTACTGTAGCAGCAGTAGCAGTATTATCATACCAAGCAACTTTTTTTTAAAGTATGGATAGGTAGCCTACCTTTATTAACACCACGTCTACAGCTCTCTCTCCTTTGGCACAGAGGCTGTACCTCCGCTTGTGTCGTTCGTACATTTTCCCCTTAAATATCCAGAGCAGATTTACCAAACAGAAGAAAAATCCAGCAGGAACACAGTTGAGGAGAGCTGAAGCTGTCTGCTAAGCTTCACATCTGGCCACAGAGGCAGCCTTCTACCAGACTCCAGCTCTACTCCCTCCCTCCCTCCTTCCCCTCTTCCCTCCCTCCTTCTCATCTTCCCTCCCTCCCTTTTCTTTTCCTTTCCTCTGTCGCCTCTCAACTTCTCTCCTGACTCATGCCTTTGCTCTCTCTCTCTCTCTCTGTATTCTTTCTCTCTCTTTCTCAGCGAGCCTGTGAACGTCACTCTCTCTCATCCCGTAAATCAGCCAGCCAAACTAGTTAATTGTTACAGCGTGACAGATGACAGTGGGGCTTTATTACTTCACTTAATGTGATTCAACCATCACAATTTATGCTGTTGAGACTCAACACCCCCCCTGCTGGAGGAGGGTGTACTTGAGGCCACCCGTGAGGCGCCCTCTGGGTGTGATTGCACCTTCCTCAGATGATAGATATGGCAGCGCTGTAGGCGTAAAAAAAAAAAAAAAAAAAAGGTCTCACTTGCCTATTCATCCACGAGGGGCAGAGCTAGAATTGGCCAGTTACTCACCAGTGCAGATTGCACCTCAGATTTCCCCCCGCATGTTGTCTGGCAATCATCCATACAAGGCGCACTAAGCCTGATATATTCAAATGCGGACACGGACGTGCACACATTTCTGTATATACACTCTGGGTGTCTGTGTACAAAGGCGTGTTCCCCGTGTCCAGATTGGGAAATGTATGTGGATCCTCAAAGCTACTCAGATATGTAAAGTATCACTTTGGCTTAAGAAGGAAATGAAAGAACTTTATTACGTAACTATAAACAGTTTCTCTACTAGGAAGAGAAAGAATGCAACTAAGGGAGAAATTGCTGCCTCTCTGCCACTCTCCTCGACAGCAGGTGGAAAATTATGTCATCAAGGCTCCGCAAGTTGTCGCGGTGCACCTCTGAATTTTTGTAACTATGCGCGGACTGTGTGCGCTGCGCCTTTCATTTCAAAATGGATACCTTCGAGGGAAGACTGGCCGAGCAGTTTCGCCTATTCAGACATCTCTACAACTGTTCATTGAGAGACCACAGGGGAACGATGGGGAACTTAAGCCGTTGTATCAATTTATGCTCTCGCCAAAGCAACCAGACAACCAAAGCAACTGTAATTTTACCTCGCAGAACACGGTTGCTGGATTACCGCTGCCTCCAAAGTTAAACCTTTCTTTTAGGTGGCTAAAATAAGTTTTGCTGCCGGCCCCCATCCACAGCAGTACATTGCTTTGGTTCTGTTCGGTAACTCCTGTCTGTTTCTCCAAACTGGGGGCGTGCCGACCGTCATCTACTGTAGGTAATACAGTGACTATGGATAAGTGCCTCATACAACCTCACTTCAAAAACACCCAAACTGTCCCTTTAAGGTTGCTCTTATCCATTAGATCTCTTGTATTAGCGTGTTCTTATGCTCCTTTATAAAAATATAAAAGAAATAATTTTCGTCACAATTTGTCATTATGATTAATGATGACAAACATAACAAGTAGGATATATTCCAATTATAAATGTGTGTCCACACCATCTCAAAAATCAGCCTGCACACTGTGGTTGAGCACCTCCAGTATAATATTTAGAGCCATGTAAACGTGTGCTAGTCTCTACAGTCTGTGGGTCGTCCCTGACATATGAATCCAGCCTTGACCTCGGGTCCCGCCCTCATTGTAGCTGGCCAGCAGCACAAAAAGCCATGAATCCTGGCAGCCATAAACAAATCAAATTCTCCCCTAATCCAAACAGTGACCTTCCCGGAGCACCAGGTGTCTCAGAGTTCAAGGGAGATGCTGCAATCGATCCGTTGAACCAAATGAGCCACAGCGTTTGCACAGGAAATATAAACTTTGAATATAAACTGCTGTTTGGTGGATTTGAAAACTCGTTCCGCATTATGAGGAGGTGAAACAGCATACAAACACAAACACACTAACTCTCTCTCTCACACATACATAAGGACTTGTAACTTAACTTTTTTCACACTCTTCTCTACATTGTCCTGTATTCTTCAACAACCAGAGGGTCAATTGTCAACTGTAGTAATTCATAAGACTGGCAGTTTTTAAAGTCCTATTCACAAAATATTTTGCATTAATTCTCCATATTCACATCTCATCTATCTTCACTGGGAGGAGCAAAGGAACTGTGCAGTGCAAGTGAAAACACAAATCTTATCGAGCTATAGGGGTTTGTGACACATTCATATCAGTGAAAAAATACTGAAATACTCCATTGTCTTTTGGTTTTTTACTTCTGTATTAACAGAGCAAATTATTCCTACAGATTCGGCCTATATAGCAGATCAGTCAAGTCAGAAAAAATACAGGGTTACTATATTATAAGGCTGCACAATTAATCAAATATTAATCATGATCATGATTTTGGCTTCCCACAATAAAATGGCTGCTGCAAGCGCACCCGACAGCGGCAGCCTGTGAAAAACGTTCCTGAATGTTGCGGCTGCAGTCCAGAGTAGAAGAGTAACATACTGTTTAATACTCGTTTTGCCCGTCATTACAAAAATGCACTGCATTCAGGTGAAGAAGAACCTCATTTTAAGTTTTATTTTGAATGCAAAGATTTGTACATTAGCATGAATGTAGCACAACATGGAATTGAAAGTGCAATAAAAATATTCTGTCCCTAAAAATGTATGAGTAATCGTGATCTCAATATTGATCAAAATAATCGTGATTATAATTGTGGCCATAATCGTGCAGCCTTACTATATTATGGTTCATATTGTTTGAATTATATTGTTAGCGCTGCCTTTTCTAGCTCTTGGCAGGATGGCAGCACATTTAGTAGGTGTTGCTGTGACTTCCCTGTTTGTGTCTATGTCGATATATATTCCATTCCACTTATCGAATTTATCTCATGCTCATGTCTTAAGGTCAGGATTCACAGCTGCTGATGAAAGCCATGGTATAAGAGCACTATGAACATATATATACAACTATATTCTAAAATATGAAATGCAGAAGATATATGTAATATATGCTGAATTAACCAGCACTAAATTATCTGCAGTCTCAATAGCTTACATTTTGTCAAAACATTGACACACTCTTTGTTTAATGACTTCATTAACCTTTCATCTCATTTCGGGCTGCTAGTTGTTGCTGCTGACATTTAGAGTCTGTTATCCAGTCGGTTTTATTCTCTGCGGGAGTTTTAGACTCCTCTCACATTACAAACTGTTTCACATATTATGGTATAAGTGTAATATGAATCATGATGGTTGTTCCAACGATAGTTATTATTCTTATAAAAGCGTTTCACACACTTCTAACACATCTATATATTACTATGATTCAAATAGTGTAAAGTAAAATGCAAAAAGATAAGTTCTGAGGATGCATCTGCAGTAACTTCACAGTTTGTTCAACACCAGCATGACTCCAAATTGCCTGCTCATCATAGAAATTACAGGAGATTTCAACGGGATCAAATGGCAGGTCATTAAATTCTCCCTCTGGTCAACAGGGGAAAAACTCCAATGACGCCATTGAGGCTACATCGCCCTCTGCTGGCGACCCCAGCCTCCTGCAGACTGTGTGTATATCCTCCTGCAGTCAAACATCTGGCATTCAAAACAAGCCACTGACCTAGACCGCAACCCAGGAATAAGCAGAGCCACTCCAGTCTATGGCTGCTGAGGAATCTGTCAGTCAGCAACATTTTCAGAGTAAAGCCTTGTGTACTGAACATCACATCCGTGTGCTCAGTGGCTGAGCTGAGGCGGTAAATGAACTGCATAACATGACTCCCACAGGATGAGGGAGGGAGGGAGATCCTGTTGGATTCTACAGTCAAGTAAATGTAAATAAATGAGGTCAACAGGTAATATAATTCTTGTTGAATGACTGCACTAACCAAAAATACAAAAAAAAAAAAAACAGAAGTCTCAAATTTTACTCAGGAAGTAAAAATGTTCCAGACGGCTTTATTACTGAACTCTCTGCTAATCTCTAGTTGGCACATCATGCAGCTTGTAAGCAAGTTCCTATTTTCCTTTTACCCAAAAACTGTTGGCGTACTGTTAGAGATATTTGGCAGCTCCTGGCTATTCCTACCAAATATCATAAAAAGAGTTCAATTTTGAATAAAAATGTTAAATATTGTTAATGTTTAAGCAAACAGAAAAACTTTGATTATTCTGCACTAATGGCCTGTGTGTACTCTAGGTACATTCCACATAATAACTTGTGTATGTTTCTATTCATGAATATTTCTCATTAAATTCTGCAGATGAAAAGTGCAAGTTTAATTTTGCCTTAAGTCTACAGATGCATGGTTTCTACAAAATTGTTAACAATGGAAATCAGTCACTCCTCCATAAATTGAGCACTGGATTGAAATCATGACACAGCAACACATTACAAGTTATCAATTAGTCATATTCAGACTCTCACTATGATCTTGTCTTGTAACATGTTCAACATGTATACTCAATGTACCTGTCTGATAAAACCCACTGTATGTCACGCAAATTCGTTTGAACACCACAATTTGCGATTTTTAGGTTGTAGTGGGCTCAAAGCTAGAGTGAAGATACTGTCGAAGGAGGCTAAATAACGCTCTGAACTTGCGCTAAATTTTGGCAAGGAAAAACTGGCATGGCCATTTTCAAAGTGGTCCCCTTACTTCTCATTTCAATATATGTGAAGGAAAATGGGTTCTATGGGTACCCATGAGGTCTCCCCTTTACAGACATGCCCACTTTATGATAATCACATGCAGTTTGGGGCAAGTCAGAATCAAGTCAGCAAACTGACACACTGACAGCTGTTATTGCCTGTTGGGCTTGAGTTTACCATGTTATGATTTTAGCATACTTTTTATGCTAAATGTAGTACCTGTGAGGGTTTCTGGACAATATTTGTCATTGTTTTGTGTTGTTAATTGATTTCCAATAATAAATATATACATACATTTGCATAAAGCTAACATATTTGCCCACTCCCATGTTGAAAGGAGTATTAAATATTTGACAAATTTACCTTTAAGGTACATTTTGAACAGAAAGGATCTCTTGATGTAAATATTTGTCACATTGCCTTAACTGCTAGACTTTTTACAAACATAAAAGACACAAGGTTTACCCGCTATATTAACAGTGAAGTTGAGAGTAACTTGAGATTTTTTTTGTTCAGAATAAATCTTGCATCTTGATGGAATTAATCAAATTCACAGACCCTTTTCACAGCAGACATATTGACTTGTCATAGCAGGAGGAGCACAGTTGGATCTAATAGCATTGCAATTAAGGATGTTTTTAGTTACCCCTGTGTTTGACAAGTCAAAGTATCTGCTGTGAAAAAGGTCTATTCAACTTTAGTTTCCCGTCACACTTCACCCCTGAACAGGTAATGACTCAGGAACTGAGCTCGGTCGCCTGTTTGTTCACAACATCTTTGTGCCAAAGGTTGCTTTGGGTGTTTCAAAGAGTTTGGCAAACAATGACTCATCCAGGACTCATGTTAATCAAACCTACAACAAAGCAGAGCTTGATATCAGACAACAGTAGAGACTCACCATGGAGAAGTCTGTTTCCTCTGAGGGGCCATTTTCTTCCTCCCCTGCACCAATTACAGCCTCTTCAGACATGATGACTTCTACCTCTGGAGAAATGCACACAACACAATGCAATCAGTCCAATAGCAAATCCTCCAAATACAGGAATCAATAACAAGTGTTTAGAGCGAAGGGAAGTGAGACTTGTCTATCCTCACTGCCGACACACTGAGGAGTTTGACTGCGTAGTGATGTAGCAGCTTGGGTCTATAGTTATTTATGTGCTATTACAACTTTCCTGAAAGGAACATTTCCCATCAGGACAATAACCATTTGAATGTAAAATATGTATGATTGATTGATTGATATGAATTAATTATACATAATCTTTGATTATAAAAACAGAAACCAAGTAGCCCATTGGTGGTACTGTATGATTATCTGTGATGGATTAAAGGAATACATCTTGGAAGGCTTGTGTAAGTCAACATGACTGCTAGAGGGAGTGGAAAAGTCTCAGAAACGACTCTCCTTAAAAAAGAACCACTTCTGACTTTCTTGTGTTTTTAAAGGTGCAGTGTGTAGGATTTGGTGGCATCTAATGGTGTGGTTGCAGATTGCAACCAACTCAGTACGCCTCCGCCCACTCCTCCCTTTCCAAGACTGCGGTAACGTCAAGGAGGGTGAAAACAGGCGATGTCACGCGTCATCAGCGTGTCATATCATTAGGGTGCAACACATGCGCAGTAAATTTTGGTCTGCACTCGCCGAAATTGAGCCACTAGCAACGCACGACCGCAGCTCCAGTTACACTGTGTATGTGTCATACCCCATAGCTCAAGATCGTGTCCCAGCCTCTTTCAATAAGCCTTGGGTAATGTGAGCCGCTAAGTGCAAAACCGTGGTAATGCCATTCGCCTCGCTCAGAGACTATCCTTACCATAATAACACTACCGCCTTGTTTCCGCATACTTTTGTGTACGTATGCGAGTCAACCGGAAGTTCATTCATTCCTATGGGAACCACATAGTGATCTCTGATGTATTTGCGAAACTCCTTTTTTTTCTTTGGTCCGTAATTTGACTTGAGTATGTTGAAAATTTTCAATTTTTGCGATACATAACGCACAGACAGTATGCACCTATGCAATAGCACCTAGCATGTTATGCTACCTTCCTGTGGAAATTAGCGAATTAATAACCTGATTGATGAATGTAATACAGCTCTATTTATAAACATTTTCTCATTGAAAAGTTCGACGGCATATTTAGCAGTTTTGTGAACTATTTTGTTAAAAGACGTATGAACCACTGTATGCACTCTATGTTAGACAGCTAGCATGCTACCAATGTCTGGACGGCAGAAAAACAGACAGTAACTCAGATATAAAAACACTGTTTTATATCTATGTAGTAACGTCTCTCCCATATCTGTCGTGGTGTTTCTGTCAATTAATGCATTTCCTTGCGTTGAACACTAGGGGTTGTAATCCGGATCCAGATTTATGGACCCAAAAGAAAGCCTATGGAAACGAGGCGTACTTTAGGAGCAACGGAAGTCAGACGGCTGCTGGCGGTACCACGGTTTTGCACTCTGCGGCTCTCGTTACCGCAGTTTCACAAGCGTGTTGGAGAAATATGGTGGCCATCAGGTAATGTAAAAACGCCAAAGGCTCTCTCTAGAGACAGTGTTTGGTTTGTCCGTTCTGGGCTACTGTAGAAACATGGCGGAGCAACATGGCAGACTATGTGAAGAGGACCTGCTCTCTATGTAGATATGAAGGGCTCATTCTAAGCTAACGAAAACACAACGATTCTCAGTTTCAGGAGATTAAACACTAATGAAAACACTGTTATGAATATTATATTCCATTTCTGCTAATAGCTCCTCTGAAATGTGACATACTGTTACTTTAAGCGTCCACTAGAATCCATTTTGAATATTCACGTCTTTATTTCCAAACCGTGAAACAACAGAGAGCTTGTCTCTGATCTACAGTATGATGTTACCTGATGCTCGGCCACTGTCAGGCTGTAAATATATCCCCTTGTTCATAATGACACCCCAGTCTCTGCGTGACGCACAGCACCAACCTTGCCCTTGACCTCTCTTTATTGGACTTGGGTCCAGTACAATTATTCCTGATGAGTGAAAATTGCCGACAGAGGAGTGCTGGAAGTTCACTTAGAGAAGAGAGAGAGAGACTCTGCTGGCCTCACTTCCTGCTCCACACTCACATCAGCTGGCTTGTGTATGTTTGCTTTAGAGAACCCAGCCTTCTAGCTGTGCGTCTGAGCCTCGGTCACATGCACCGGTAATGTGACTGTGACATGCAGTATGCTGTTGCCAGAGTGTGCCTGTGTGCACGAGATGAAGACTAACAGAGAACATATGAATATAAAAAGAAATGTCATGGCCTAAGGTATCAAAGATATAAACCGGCTCATTGTTTCCGGTTATGTAACATGTCACAATGCCTCCCAAAATGATTGTGCCATTGTCACATTTTAGGGAAAGTGTATTTCTAGTTTTAATTAAAAAATGAAATCCTGAAAGCTAAATCCTCATTAGAAAGACAATTAGCAGCAAATCAGCAGAAAGCCAAAAGCAAAGGATGTCTTCATAACAGCAATATATCACAACAGGATGTCACACAAAAACACTATTATGGTGAGCTACACTGCATTTAGCTTTGCAGAGCTATTCCCATTAATCACCAGAGGAAGGCTGAATCTGATTTAGCGTATTTGTTTAAGGATAAGACTTTGACAAACATATTGCCCCGTGATGTATGTGAGTGTGTGGAAGCAGAATAAACTTGAACTGAAGCTGAAATAAATCAGTATTTTGCCCACCTTGAACTGCACCGTTGTGGCTTTGTGATGCTCCATCCACGGCGTCAGGAGTCTTTGGAGTTTCAGTCGTCTCATTCTCAACATGAGGCCCACTGGTTGCTTCGTTGTTTGGAGAAGGGGGCTCTACTTCCAAGGCATCTGAAAGTGGAGCAACACCTTGTGACGAAGATACACTGATCTTATCCTCTGAGTGCCGTAATCCCTCATCAGGTGACCTCTCATCTGCTGTCATCTCTGAATTATCCTGTTGAGGTTGCTGTAGCACCAACTGCACATCTCCACTCTTTCCAGCTGCAGATTCATCACCGGTCTCTGCTGACTGATGGTCTCCATCAACAATCACTTCACTTTCTCCTCCAACAGATGGACTATGTTCAAATAAATCTCTACTGGTGACCTCTGATGCCGAATGCCCAATCCCTGCATTCACTTCAGCGCTGTCGGCCTCTCTGCTTTCACCTCCATCGACCTTCATCACGGGAGCGTCCCCGCTCTCTGACAATGCTGGACCCAACGACAGATCCTCTTTGGAAAGTTCTGGGGCGAGTTTGTCTCCTGTCCCCTCAGAATTCAAAGCCTCCATTGTCTGGCGGCCGGGCGACAGTTGCGATTCAGGCTCAGTGCCAGTCTGGCTGCAGTCTGCACTGACAGTGCCCGGCTCCAAGGGGAGCCCTGCGTCCACGGTTAGTGCGAGTTCATTGCTTTCACCAGGTTTTGAATCATTTGGTTCCTCCATCTTGAATCCTGTTTCAGGACAGATTTGCAGCAACTCCTGATCCTCTATACTGACATTGTCCTGAGTGGGGTGGAATATATCTGTCGTGGAGCTTCCGACTGATTTGAAACTGCCGTCATCGTCGCTGGAGAGGCCGTGGGTCGTCCCTGAATCATGATCAGCGTGTCTACTGCTGGAGCTGGGCGTCATTTCAGGTGACGGCTCAGGTGATGGATTTGTTTGTAAATCTTCCATGGAGTTACCAGCAGTCCAACAATCAGCTCTATTGGCAGGTTCGTCCACAGGCAAACTTTCAACACTGTGTCCAGGTTGAGGTTCAGCCATGTCTTCACCATCTAGCTCTTCACCACTCGCTGCTCCGGTACAATTCACAGAATGACAGCCAGTTTGTGGAGCCGAGCCCCACTGCTGCTCCGTAGTGTAATCCCTGCCAGCTGTTTCCTGGTTTTGTTCCATGTTGTTTATGTCTGGTGGAGGTTCCCCCTCGTGGAGGCCTTCTATCAAGAGACGTGGAGCAGCAGATTCAGGCTCCTTGATTACATCACCGCAGTCTGTCAGCGATGGGTTGGGAAGGTCCCCTGGGGTTGATACAGCGTCTGTTAACCCCTCACTCTCTGTTTTCTCCTCATCTAAAGACAGTCCGTCGCAGATCTCCTGGCTAAGTTTCCCACTAGTTCCTCCTTCCTGACAGCACTCCTTCATTTCAGAATCAGAGGTGTCAGATACTGAACCCTCTGATGACGGGGATTGGCCCATGATCGAAGCTTTTGTGTCTCCACCGGGCGTTATTAGCTGTGCCGACTCTGAGTTGGTCTCCTCCTCCCTCCTTCTAGCTGTGCTGTCCTCTGCTTCCTGCTCTGATCTGTCCTTTCCCTTCGTGGTCTCCTGTCCTTCCCAGATCACAGCCTCTCCTCTATCAGTTTCCTCTGCCTGTTTATCACAACCTGCTGGTGGTGGGATTCCCACAGTGAGGATCTCCCCTCCTTCCTGGCTCTGTGCTCCTTCACTCCTGTCACGCAAACTCAAAGTCTGGGTGGAAACAACAGGCTGCTCCCTTCCCTCCTGCTCCGTTTGGCAGTAATCTCTCCCAGTGTTTGAACTAAGACACACCCAGTCCGCTGGGGGGCCGAGGCCATGCTCCTGGGGCCGGGTTTCTGACGTTGGACAAGTCACAGACAAACTCCAGTCTCTCTCTGCGTTCCCACTCTCACCATGTCCACAATCACTATTGCGGCTTTCCACTGAGCAGTTTTCCACCCAGCTCCCTCCTGTTGTTGTATCCAGGCACTGTGATGCTGTAGCAGGCAGCTGTAGTCGCTCCAGACAGGTTATCTCTGTTCCTACTCCATCACAACATTCAGCAGCCGTGTGCAGGGAATCAAACTTCAGCTCCAGTACAGAAACTCCCTGCAGAATACAGAAAAGGAGGAGGATAAACGTTAGCTTTTCCCCTCAGTGAAACCAACAGAGCAGCTCTTTAGTTCTTATCAATCGCCAACTCTGTGATTGCATAAGGTGTTCCACCGGTTATACAAACGAAGCTTGAAGGTTAAAAAAAATGAGGGCAGTGAAAAGACAAACAATCCAACAATGTTCAGCAGCAGCGGAGCAGCGGAGCTCCTGGATGAAGTCAACGTGAGTAGAGATAGCGTGCTAAAAGGGCAGTGTGCGGCGTGACTCACCTTGGCATGGAGATGGCATATCAAGTGCAGCAGCTGCTCCACGCTCCTCTGAAGGGTCGGAGGGTTGTGGCCGGGGTTGTTTCTCAGCGTCAGAGTGTGTGTGTTCAGCGCGGGGAGGTGGCAAACTACCCGGGCGTCCGTAGGCACCAGCTGGACAGTCTCGGTCCCTTTGTCCGTCTCAGCCCTGCCGTGAAATAAACACTTAGATCATCCCGAACGGCCCTTCAGCGTGATTGGCTAACGCGGCTAAAAACTGCTTTCAAGAGAAGGTTTTAACAGTGATGTCAGCCGATCTGCACTCCCCCCCTTTTCTGTCGATAATCCACGTGCTTGTTTTTTTTTTCCAGAGTGGGAAAGTCCATCGGTCAAACACTGTTGTTGTTATGTTAGTCTATTCTAGCAGGTAATCAATGTATTAACTTATAGAGATGCTGTCAAGTGATAAAAGTTCTAGACCCTGTGGCCAGTCAACCAAAAATGTTACTTTCCTCCTCTGTAGTAAAATACACCCAACTTGAAGACCACTCCTACTGGATAAGCTTTCCAAAAAAACTTCACTCCCCCTGCTGCATTTGCTCAAAGTGCTGAAGGTAAAAAAAAGTATGAGCCGTGTTTTTGTTCATATAGTGCTGTAAAGGGGAGACACCTCCCAGTCAGAGCAGATCTGCTTGCGTAATCCTGGGTGGGTTGCTCTAGCTGCGAGGCCCGGCGGGCGGCTGAGGTCACCAGCCAGGCTGCTAGTGACTTCACTTTTCATGAGGGAAATGTAATTACCAACACATAAAGGGGGGAGCTGTAAGTTGTAAAGCAACTCTAGTGCATGCTTGGCAATGAGCGAGCTCACTAAGTGGTAGTCGTCTTTCAGCTTGTGGCGTCTTCATTTTGAGTTAAGTGAAAACTATTCTGCGGCAGATAAGTAGAGTGCTTAAAAGACATAAAAAAGGGTCCATTTCCTCTTTAAGCCGTGTGTCGCAGTCCATTTACCAAGAAGCTGTTTTTTTTTTTTTGCCCTGCAGTTTAATGTTTCACTAGAAAGGGATGAGAAGAATCTGACCTCACTAGTCACTCAGTAGAAAAAAGGCATTATTAGGGATAATACCTGACAACTGTGAAAAGAACTTATACATCCTCTTGCTGTTAAACTCTGTTGAGGCAACACTGCACTGAGTGTGTGGATTAAAGTAAAGTTACACATAGTGAGATGTTGTGGAGAGGTATTACAACAGGTCAGGTCAGTAGACACAGGAGTCCACAACTTTTCAGTTTGCCAGCTGCAGCTGAAAGCGCTAAGATAGGCTCCAGTGGGCTTCGGGGTGATGCTCTTTGGATACTTCTATTGTTACGTGAAGACAACAGGCAAACAAAGTTGGCCTAAAGAGCCTAGAGGAACCACGCCATGATCTGCCCTGTGATATATTAACATGAGTGTGTTTGCACAGAGACGAGGGCAATGTTCACTGAAACTCTGAGCCGCTATCGTAGTGTTGTCTTTTCTATACTTTACTCTTCTCTTTTATTGTTTTCGAATTATGCTGAAACTGAAAAGCACTTACTGCGCGAGGAGCTCGTGGAGGCGTTCGTGTCCTCGCTGGGCCGCAACGTCGGAGGGTGTGTGGCCTTGCCTGTTGGCCAATCGCAGGGCTTCTCTCGCTCCGGACTGCTGCAGCAAGAAGTGCGTAACCCGAAAAAGACCTCGACGTGCTGAGAAATGCAGCAGAGTCTCCTGAGGATTCAGGTCTGAGGAAGAAAAATACAGAAAATAAAACACAAAAGTTCAGAAAGAATCAAACAAATAGAGAAAGAAACAGAGAAAGACAGAGGAGAGCAGCGGTCCAGGCAGTTACTTTGTGGTGCGGTAGCTGACATACCATCGCTTGCTGCAGCTTGGCAACACCACGGCGTCGTCTAATTAAACCAGTACAGTGTCCACAGTGACCCAGTAAACAACAGACCTTTACACATTTACAGAATGATAAAACCACAGCTCGTCTGTGTCTGTCTTCAACAGTGGATCAACACACATATTTGGAAACCAATCATGTCATTTTTGGATTAAAGCCATCATTCCAATTGACCTTTCATATTTTCTGTCTCTATAATATAAAGTGCTTGTATTCTAGTCAGTGTAGAAAAGCCTCTGGAGCAGCATCTGTGTGATAATAAAGCTATCATAGCAGCAACAACGTTAATTATGCATGTGACTAAATCAAACTGCGCCATTTCATTCCAGCAGAGGTGAGCAACACTAAGTGCATCACGCTCCCATTTTTAATTTAAGGCCATTATTGGCCTCATGTAACAATGCAGCTCCTAATAACACCATCAAACACTGGAACCCTCCCCTTTACACATCCACAAAGACAATAATGGAGATTCATGGACACACACACACACCCATCTTTCTGCCAAAGCAACAGGAACTCAGACAGACTCCCTTTAGCATTACAGCCAGGATGAGTGGCTGTTGGTTATTCCAGAGAGCCATCTCAAATTGAATCTGTATAATTAAATCTATCTCTGCATTTACTGGGAAAGATTATTAAAACATTTCCGGGTCTACAGGAGTTGCCCAATCTTTTTTTGTTAGTATTAATATATTTTACTGGCCGACCACTGGCACATTTATTGCCAATTTAAAAGGGCATCCTGTGATAAGGGGTAAGCTTGTTTAAAAGAGTCCTGGAGTTCTATAAATGGTAATTTCACAATAAAAATGTGGAACGTACAGATTATTTTGAGAGAAATAAAAACCTTCACAAGTTTAAGCTTGTAAATTAGAAGACAACAGTCTGTGCTATGTTAGGGGGTTCGACGTGGTGTGGTGGTGTGAAAAGCCTCTACTCCAGAAACCAGATGTCTTGTATTGCAGAGTCAGTACACTGCAAACAGAATGCAGCTGCTCTGTGGTTATTCATAACAGCAGAAAGTGCAGGAATGAGAAAGATAAAACATCGACAGTACTGTTGCTAAGTCCAGATTTCTCTGGGCAGAATGTTTCTTCACTGTTATGAGAAAGATTGTGTTTTACTCTTAAGCTTTCATTTGTCTCTGCCCTGAGGTTTTTCTTCCTCCAGAGTCCATACATAAAACCAGATATTTATTTGAGCCAACAGGGACAACTCATGTTTTTTTTCAGTTAGACACAGACAAACGTTGTAAGATAAAATAAAAAAAACAGTTGGAAACTGCAACAGATGAGTGGAAGGGGCAGAAAACATATTTTACTTTCTGCTCTCAGCATCAGAATAACCATTAGACAACATTTACAACGCTGGTTGTGTCTGCTGATGAGAGGTTTCACTCCATTTACCGCGGGCCACTCTGAACCAGCCTGCCCTGATGAATCTCAAGCTAATGGGTCAGATGTAATGCTCCATTTGGCCGGGTTGGTGCCCGACTGGAATGAGAGCTGCCAAATGGCGGCAGCTTTACTGCTGGGTTTGACGGTGGTTCCTCAAAACCGGCTGCCATAACATCCACGACACTATGGCATCTGGGAGGGTCAGCTGAGATATACATGCAGTTAACAGCTATTTACCGCAGAACAGGAATCCCCAACAAGCAGTATGTTGGGTCACCATGAGCCACCAAAATGGCTTCACTGCTCCTTGGCAGAATCCGTAGCCAACTGGCAGCTTCACTAGCTATGCAATGTGTTTCTCACTTGTCCAGTCAAATTACTCAACCAAAACTAACTGTTGTTTAACTATAACAAACTTGAGGCTGCAACAATTATTTTAATTATCTATCAATCCCTTTATTATTTTTTGATTAATTCATTCATTATTTGGCTTTAAAAAATGTCAGAAAACAAGTTTGTGTCCAACCAACAGTCCCAAACCTAAAAATATTAAATTTAAAGGTCTTATTGATAACATTTTTATGTACAGTGGATGAATATTATTAAAAAAAAATGCTTTTAGAAAGGTGCCAAATAAAAGTATGGCTTTTACTGAAAAAAACAAATATTGTGAATTAATCACTTTAAACATTTTGGCGGATCCAAAATGAGTGTTTTGTTCATCTCTTTGGAGGATATCTGACGTTCCATTCCCACTTCTAACAAGGATTGTGAGCCAATAGTAAAACGACGTTGGTATAATGTGGTATCTCTGGGTCGTCAGTTAGTGTGGAAAAAATGGATAAATGGCTGAGATTGACGGTAAGTGCCCGGCAACAACTTGTTGTGAAGTAAACGGGGGAGGGAGAATACGACATCTAGTGGCTGATTGTTATCAATGTTATCAATTGTACCTTTAAAAGAAATAAAGCAGGAGAAGGCAGCAAATCCCGAAATCTGAGAAGTCTTGACCAGCAAATACTGGTGTGGCTCTACGGATGACAATGTCAGACGATCAGTCGGTGCACAACTTTGGTCTAGACTGAAAAATCTAAAAAATTATTGAATGAATTGCCGTGATCCCTTCAGGATGAGATGAAATAATTTTTTTAATTTGTCCAATAGTTTGGTTTATGACCAAATAGAGTGCAACAGGAATGAGTCCTTAAACCTGGAAATGAGTTAGAATTTTTGCAATTCTGGCTCCCTCGTCTGGAAACAATGGGTTTTTTGAATGGGTTTTTAGTTAGATGCCTGAAATAAGGTCTGTGTTTAACACAAGCTACAGAGATTTTAACGTTTTGTTCATAATAAAACACCCCACTCTTAACCGTCTTAAAAAAGGTGGTTGCTAACAAGAGGCTATATGAGACTACTTAATGTCATCACGCTGACTTGCCCGCCTTTACATCCTTGTTCATTAAAATCATAAAAGTGGTGTTCATTTGTAGAGATTATCAGCACGTTAGCTTTGTCATTGTCAGCATGCTAGCATGATTATTTTAGCATTTAGCACAAAGAAGTGCTGTGCCTACAGTAAGTACAGCCTTGCAGAGCTGCTAGCATGGCTGTAGACTTGTTGATGTTAACAATTAATACACAAAAAACAACCAAACCACCAATCAAACTTAAAAGCTGAGTGCAATCCATATCGCATATAATTAGGATAAATACGTTGAGGAGATTTTACCATTTGTATTTGTTGAGATTGCAGATCACTAAGTCATTTGCTGAAATGGTATTGATTGACAAACCATAGGCTAGAGATAATTTGACACTGAAACTGTTCAACACCAGTAAATTAGCTGGGGGGCAGCTCACCATTTTCATTGACATGCCCAGCCTCTTCAGGTGAAGTGATTTTCCACCGAGGACAATAAATGGCTGGCTGTGGTGAGATCAGTGACTGCTGCGTGTCCACAGCGTGAAGGATGACTGAGATAAACCACCGTCACCTCCACCTATAGTCTGCTGCTATCCATCATCTGACAGATCTGATAAATGGAGAGCAGAGTTGCACTCCTCTTCCCCTACCCGCAGTTCACCGCAGCCGAGCGTATTGTATTGAAGCGGTGACATATTGTGAAGCAGAGCCTATTAGAGCGCACATCACTCACCGCAGCAGGCAGCCGCCTTCCACATCAACAACGTGACAACTGACTTCAATGCAAAGGACTCTGTGTGTGTGTGTGTCCATCTCTAAAAAGCTGTATCACTTTTTCACAACAGTAACAAGCAGATTTTACCTAATCGGTAGGGTGTCATTACTGAAAATTTGATTTGATGATTTTTCTTTTCAGGCTCCAAACAAACAATGAATAAAACATTTTAAGGACTGTGTTGGGCTTTCAATCTCCACTTTACATTTATTGAGTCCTCATTTTTGTCAGAAATCCTGCTGGTTCGGTCTAATATCCAAGTCCAAGTTAAACTATAAGCTATTATCTTAACAAAAGCCAGAGGCAGAGGCAGCGCTCTAACTACTCCCAAAAGTCTTGTTTACGCTGCTTCACAGAGAGCAATTACCTCACAGAGTTTATCATCGACATCAGCTCGTTTGGCTTCCTTTAACTGATTAAAGTCATCAGAGTCAATGGCTGGAGAAAATTGCCACTTTAATTTTAATAAAAATGTATGTTTGTTTGAACTGACATAGCTATTCCTCACAACCCAAACTGCAGTGTGGCCCGGGCTGCAGCACAGAGATACCCAGCTCCGTTTGATCACGCTAATACCGCAGTCAGACGACAGTCCGTATAGAAACGTGATTCATGTTCATGTCTGTCTGTTAATATAAGCTGCCAACTAACACCACATTGACACCAGCTTTCTATTTGCGATTGCAGAGAGATGTGTATGGCCTCCGTTATTTCCACTGAGTGTCAAGCAGTGCTTAATAGAAGATTACAAGAAAATCTATCGTTCAGTGATTTAGAAAGAGAGACAGATGGATATTGCATTGGATTTCACCAGTTGATAAACACCACAACAACAGACGGACGAATTATACGCAATCCGGCCGTATTGGGTTTTAATTATATCCCCCAGTAACTGTGTTTACATTCTTTTATTCACAATTTTATATACAATGACGGTGAGCTCTGCATGTACTTATATAACCGGAGTTACATTACACCCAGATAACGTCTATTTCACATTGTGTCATTACTGATTAGGTGACTAATGCAGTGCAAGTGCCTCAATCACTTGAAGGTGCAGTGTGTAGGATTTGGCGCCATCTAGCGGTGAGGTTGCAGATTGCAAGCAACTGAAACTTCTCCAAAGTGCCAAGCGTGCAGGAGAACTACGGTGGCCAACGCAAAAATGTGAAAACGTGAACATCTAGAGCCAGTGTTTGGGTTTGTCCGCTCTGTGCTACTTTAGAAACATGGCGGCCGGCTCCGTGAAGAGAGGACCCAGTCCGTATGTAGATATGAACGGCTCATTCTAAGGTAACAAAAACACAACGACTCGAAAAAGTCTACTAAGAGGCTATAGACGAATCCAGGTTATTGGCGAAAACTGCCATTACTGCAGTGGCAGCTCACTTGTAAACCTGCTTATAACACTATGATGTGTGTAAAAGATTTCATTTTAAAGCACCTTTGCCAAGAAATCTGCCCAGGAGATCCTATAGAATCTGTTACATGTTGAAATGTCATTACAATAAAGGTTATAATCTAGAAAATTTGAATTTTTCAAATGATTAGTCCAGTTTTAATAGACAGTCAGATGTCTTTTCATGGCTGTGCTGTTATCAGCTGCTCCAACAACAAACTGAGACTTTAAGGAAAAAAACATGAAGTAGAAGCCAGAAGCCTTTGCTCCATGAAATCAACTTTCATAAATCTCCATTAAATCCTCCTCATGTTTCCAGTGTATTTTGAGCAGCTTGCTGACAACCAGGAACCGCTAAAAACTGTGCAAACTGCACACTCAGGGCCAATGGTGAGCCACTACCCAGCAGCATATCTCTAGCTAGCTTGGTACTGCGTTAGCTGGCAGAAATTCCACTTATATTATTATAGCATCATGTGTTTCTGATTTTTATCAAAAGATGCATTTCTAAAGAAATCGTGGAGTTTGAGGATTTCAATCATAAGCTAGCAAGTAGTTCCTGCTGGGTTTTGTTGGTTAACCTACTCCACACAGAACTTTCACATACAGACTGTGGAGGTCAGACAGAAGCCGTGCTTAATGTCAGTGTAAAATGTGTTCAGTTCCACTGCAGTAGTGGTTGCTGATCACATAAATCAGCTGCCAGATTAGTCTATAAAGGTAGAAGTTAAACAGGAGTCACTTCTACTAATTAGCAGTAGGACACACAGACACACACAGAACATGGAAAAACTTCATTATAATATAACGTTAGGTGTCAATATGCACTCTCCTGCACCAATCAGTAACTATTTCTCGTTTTGACAGGTAACTGGCCCTCTTAGGCTAAGAAGCACTGATTTGAAAATGCTGAGTGATCAGTCTTCCTAGTTTCATTAGCCCGATTTCGACCGCAGGAATTTTCCCCCGGAAGTAAGAATCTTTTCTGGACCTCATTCCGTTTTGACCGCAGGGACCATGGACTAAATTAAGTTCCGGGGACATTTTATGGGGCCTTTCAACCCCACAAAAAGGCTCTAGTCGGGGGTAGTACTTTCTGAAAGTATTGGAACTTTGCAGGGATGACCATCGCTGATTGGTAAAACACACACACACACACACACACACACACACACACACACACACACACACACACACACACACACACACACACACACACACACACAGCACCGCTGCTTCAACTTGCTTCATTCATAAACAAGGAAGTACTCTAGTATCAATATAGGAGCATTTTAGGACAAGGGGAGAGCATTTCTCTTTGTTTGATAACATTAAAAGTAAAGTTAGGCTCTGCAGTCGGGTTCCCGACTCATTAAAACAAAAAGAAGGAGAGAATAAAGAGAGAGAGAGTGAGATTGCGAGGGTGAGCGGTAACGTTAGAAGAGGGAGACAAAAACAGTTGTTTTCTCATTTTTTCATGGCGGCTACGTTCTAAAGCACAAATAAATAACCATCAAACACTCAACAGATGATTTACTGTGGAGTAGTTTAATTTTCCTCCGCTGCGTTTCATTCATTATATCCATCGTGCATCAGTAAATATAAGCAGCAGTAAATATTGTTGCAGTGAGAGAAAAACTAATGTATATTTTTTTCTAAGGTTTATTTTTTTCCAATATGTTTTTGAGATGAAACAGGTGGACACACTGAACTGCAGAGTGCAGAGTGTGTTTACCGCTGTGACCACCAGCTGTCCTCATCCCATGTCATGTTGCTTTTTTTCAGCAGACTAATGTGCCTAATGCCACGGTGGTAACGCAGACAACAGTGAGCTGAAAGAGCCTTTTTGTTCCTGGAAAAGTAGTTCCAGGGACTAAAAGTCCTGGGAACTTTTAATGGAAACCCGGCTATTGATATCTGATCAACACTGTGAACTACATTGCATGTGACACATAGACAAACACACAAACAGAGGTGCCATGTGTGTCATTATGTGCTGTAAAACTATAATTTGCCAGTATGTTTCTGCATCAGTGCAGAGACATACTGTCTGCCCCTTGGACATTTTATTGTGAGGAAATGACACGTTACAAACAGTCCAGTCTCACCAGTGCTGTTGGTTAGTTTGTTCCCCAGTAAGCTCCATCCCGGAGGCAGCACAAGGTGGTGAAGGGCCAGCGCCAGGCTCTCATCCAGACGCTCACACTCCTCCAGAGGAATCTGACACTCGTCCAGCATCAGCGCCCCGTCGAGGCCATCAGCCCGGCCCGCCGTGCTCACCTGTGTGGAGGGCGATTACAAAGATGAGTCAAGTTTTACAGAGGAGGAGCTGAGGCTTAGTTTACTGGAAGTACTAGCTTTAAGACGCTCAGCCTAAGAGCATTAACCACATGCCTGAAATGTAAGATGTAAATGCAGGAAGACACATTCACGTGCATCTATCAGTACTGAGCTCAATTTGGGGCTGTGCCGTGTTGACAAAAACAAATCATATTCAGATTAAATTGAGTGCCCAAGACAGTTACATTATCTTGTCCTCCTCCTTGGCAAAGCAAATTTTATATTACATTGCTATGGGATGATAAATTGCGCTGAAAAGAATTCATTAATTGAATACCAAAGACTGCGAGGCATCAATCTTTGCCATGAAAGAAACAATAACATGGCAATCTTTTGTCTTACTGTCACTTTGCCCACATTGCTGTATCAATTGTCACCAATGGTAACCACTTTCCTCCTGCTCTGTGACAAGCCTCAGTCTGTGTGGTTGTTTAACGGCTGCTCATTTGGAAACGACTAGTCATGTTGCTCACCAGGAACTGGGCCATGTCAAAAGCCAAATCCTGGACAAAGCTGAATCGATGCTCGGCCAATGGAGCCACGCGACCCCGACAGGGCTTCAGGTCCTCGGGGGACTCGGGGGGGCCTCGGCTGACTGAACACAAGGTGACCAACACCACCTCGCAACAGTCGTGAGCTACAAGAGGAAGGACACAGAAAGACAGTGTGAGGAGAAAGAGGAGGAGGTGACAAAGGAAAGAGAATAAACATAAATAAATATACTGTAGTTTTAAAACGTTTTTCACAATACACAAATAAATTGGTTAAATTCTATATTATCTGTCTGTCTGTGTGTATGGCTAAATCCCCCATGTGTTTAAAATGTGCCTTTTATAAAGTTGAGTGTGTTTTGGGCATAAGTTACTTGTCCCTGTGTTTTAACCTAGTTGCGGCTAGCAAGGTGACTTTAGCGTCATAGGAACAACACAGTAAAGTATAACAACAATACAATTAATAATAAACTGTGAACTGTGCTATTAAAAGTGCAACATTTGCGGCCTGTGGGAAAAAATAAAATAGTCATTAGGAAGAAAAAGGGCTGAGGAGCAAGATACTAGTGGATGCTAGCTAGCTATATAGCTACCATGCTAGCAGTGCTAACTCTCAGAGGACTCATCTAACAAACCCTTTTTACTTATCGTTCCCAAATGAATCAGATTCACAAACCCTTTTGACATATCACAGTAGAAAAAGCACAGGTTTATATTATAAAATTGATGATGAATTCCATTCAACAGCTGCCTGCTTCCTGGTGTTGTGCATGCTGGCTCCCTGTCAAAGCTTACTACTGTAGGACACTTGAATACTACAGAGCCATTGTCAGCAGTTAGGCGGATAGGAAGGTGGGGTCCAATGCAGCCCAGGGATATATTTTTCTACCTTTTTGCCATCCTCAAAGTGTCTAGTAAACAATTTTTTATGTTCCAAACTCAAAATACTGTCCAAAGGGTTCTTTACAGCCATCTTGGATTTTCAATGAAAATTGTAAATCAACATAACTGTTTAACCAGACATCATACAGGGACAAACAACCACATTTTTCTGTGTAATTTTGACATGAGGAATTGATTGAGAGCGTTATTGTCATGATTTTAACAAGTTAGATACATTAAAACTTGAAAAATATGAAAAAGTAAGATTATTGGTGCCTTCAAATTAAACTTACAATACGTGGCGTTCCAGTGGTTAAGTCGTGAAGAGCACCGCTGCTAAGCAACGGCAATATTAACGTTACTGTCGGCGTCTAGAAACCACAGTCTAAAAATTTAGCAAGCTAGCAAGTGGGTAACATTATGCAGTAAATGCAAAGGCATAATGAGAGAGGAAAAAGATGAGCCCATTGGGAATATCAACATTTTCCTCAGATGTTTTATAAAATTTACGAAGAAAAACAATATACGACTAAAATGACAATATATTCTCTTATTATGCACCGAAAAGTTAACTTCCATGACCTCCGTCATTTCTGACAACGTCAATTAACACATCACAAGTCGTAAACTCAGAGCTTTCAGAAACTTTCCACTTACGAGGTTGTGAATACCACAAGAGGGGGCCGTTCATATGGACTCTTCTTGTGAACACGGTAAACACGACCCCATTTGAAGGCCCCATTGAATACAACAGAGCCATCGTTAATGATTTTAGTAACACCTGTGCTTTTTCTGTTTTGACAAGTCAAAACGTCTGCTGAGAAAAAGTTCTAATAGCGAATTGATGCAATTTGCCCAACTAAGGGGAAGACGGCGGAGGGTATGTTTTACCTCTAAAAGGTACGGTTAAGTATTTTGTTAGTGCTACTTGTGTCAAACGGTGGAGACTCATTTTGAGACAATAATATGTTAAAGTCCCTCCCTCCAGGAAAACTGTCCCACTCTGCATTAACTACCTCGCCAAGAAAAATTAGATTGGCAGTAGAAATGTATCTGTGAGCAGCTAAAAACCATGAATAAACAGTGAGTCTGAGATGTTCGTTCAAAGACCAAGCTTGTTTGCATAAATTTTCTATTTCAGCCAAGTTTATCAGGCTAAAGATTGGCAACAATATTTTAGTCATGGCAAAATTGTATAATAAGAACCGCTCATTAACAATAATCAGCTATAATACAGTGCAGATTTGCACCGCTGACTTCAATCAAACCCTAATTAATACCAATAAATCTGAATATTATTTTACTTAATGAAACGTGTTTCAAATTATCTCACTAATACCTATTCAGCAGTCACAAATCAAACTGTACCTGTCAACAAACGAACAACACAACATTGTTATCAGTCAAATGAAAATTAATGCAAATGAGTTTTCAGTTGTCACAACAGAAAGAATGAACAAAGAGGAGTGTAGTCCGCGTACAGGGTCAGTGTCAAAACACAACTAACAGGGAATAAAGGCTCCGATGAATGCCTTGTAAGTGCATGCAGCGCTGACAACTCTGCTTCTAATTTACAAAACATGGCCTTCTGCATCAATTTACTTCCTCCCCAAATGTCAAGTCACACGCTGTGGATGCAGGACTTGTCGTTCTGCTCTTTAAAAACAAATCAACCTGAGCTGACCTCTTGATAGCGCGCTCTGCATCTGGAACTACCATATCAGACCCATTTAGTCAACACACCTTCTTTCATTTACTCTGTGTCACTGTTGTTTGGTCGCTACAAACCAACGCACTTGGCAGCTCCACTTGAATATAAACGATCAAATGCCTTGCTCAGTGGCACCTCAATCCAAGCCAAAGTAGTGATTCAGTGCGTCTGTAGCCATTTTCCCAGGCCACTTGGGAATTCTATCCCACGACCTTCTGCTTGGTCACAGGACGGGTCCGTCGGAGCTCAGTGTGTGCACTGATGGAGGGAGCAGCGAAGCAGAGCTAATCTGTTAGTAGAGAGTAACACCTCCTCCTCCCCCCCCTCTGATGGCTGCAATTCAGCCGAGCTCTTAACAAGATAACGCCGTTTAACATGATCCGCCTTCTTTTCTCCTGTCTGCAATGCAAACAATGAGTTCAACAATTTCTTCTATATTTGTCACAGCAGCTCATATTTGACGCCTTTCCCAACATTGTGCTACCATCCATGTTTATTACAGGGTCACAAGTATTCTGTATTTTTACCACCCATTGTTCTGTGTACGGTGACCTTTGACCCTTGATTTCCATGCTGCCTTGTTGCTCGTTCACCTCACAGGAAGTATCTCTGACTTCAGCACTGGCTATATACTGTACGTTCAATTCTGCAAGTAGACTAAGGGGGATGTGAAGTGATGAATGAGCCAGGCTCTAGAAAAAGTCAAATGAGGTGATTCCTCTCTATCTCTCTCTCTCTCTCTCTCTAACACACAACATTAGTTTAAAAACCGGGACAGCGGGGCTGGATGATTAATCATTTATTACTTCGACTTTCTTCCACAGCTATAATAACTCCTGACTGCCCTCTGCTTTCTGTGTGATGTGAGGGAAGAATAATACCATCCCGCTCTTAAATATCATTTTATTTTGAAATATTTCGGCATGCTTTAGCACCCCTTAATGTTCAGTTGGGCTATAGCACAATGATGGCTATGGAGGATTGATCAATACAGGAGATCTGACAGTTTTCACTATCGGTGATTGTGATAATCTTTTTAGACTGCATTTTGACTCTATCTCGTATTTTAGTGGCCTGAAACATTCAGGTCTGCCATGATGCTACTTTCACAGTTTTTATTTACCGACAGTATTCAGGGTAATCTAAAGGGTATCTGCTATCTGCTATCAGTTAACACAGACAGACAATAGATTTAACATGTATCAGATACTGTAGGTGGAGCTGCCTTCCCACAGGTCCGTTAGAGGTGACAGGGAGAGGATGCAAGGCATTGCGGGTGGGCGGGGTGGCTTACCGGGACACAGCGCCTGCAAGGTGTCATGACTGCTCCTTAAGGTGCTGGTCAGGTGCCTCTGTGTGCTGCCAGCAAACAGCAGGAAGTAATCCACGCCCTCCTCATCATCCACAGCCAGCTCTTCATCAGCGAGCTGCACTGTGATAACACAGCGGCCCTGCAGAGAGAGAGAGAGAGAGAGAGAGAGAGAGAGAGAGAGAGAGAGAGAGAGAGAGAGAGAGAGAGAGAGATTGACGGGAATAGGGAGGAAGCAAGAAAAAAACAGATATTTAGAGGGAGATATAAGTACGTTTGAAAGAATTTCATACTTTAAAAAAGTGGAGGGAACGAGTAAATCTGACTGTTGTGTTGCACCATATTTCTCAAAGTAATATCCAATATTTCTAATATCTCTTCATCTATTGATTTGCCAATATACAGTACTTGCTTACTTTTACTGATGGTCAGTTGAACCATTGTGTGAAAGAAGCTAATTTTCTATCAAGTCTTAATTAAGACTAGGGATGCATCGATACCGATACTGGACATCGGGCCGACTCAAATAGCTGGATCGGGTATCGGTGACAACGGGGACAATCTATTCCATTCAATTCTATGTTTATATACTATATACGTATACAGTATTATATACTGGAATTTTGATTCTTGTTTAAGTTTTGACCAATGCATTATAAATGTTTACACTTGAATATATTTTATTTACCAGGTTGCTGGTGCAAAATGTATTATTTAAATAATAATCAATTCAGTAAATGTATATCTATGTATTTATTTGTTACATTTTTTGTTTTACAAAGTTAGGCCTGTTTAAGTTAAGCCTGATGTTGCCTTACACATGAAAGAATGATCCCAGTCATTTCCACACAGTGAGGCATACAGCTTATTAATTAAACACTGGTATCGGATCTGTACTCCTATCGACTGATACCCAAAGCCCAGGTATCACTAACGGTATCGGGACTGAAAAAGTCGGATCGGTGCATCCCTAATTAAGACATATTTCATGCTGACAGCTTTTAATAAATGTGTTAATACACTGCGAATGCATTTCGATTACAAATACCACATTGGGAGCTAGTTGGGGATGCAGTATGTCCAATGTGCACAGAAATACTCAACAACACAAATGCATCCTTACATAATTTAAAACAGCCTAGATAGTGTGTGTGTGTGTGTGTGTGTGTGTGTGTGTGTGTGTGTGTGTGTGTGTGTGTGTGTGTGTGTGTGTGTGTGTGTGGCATGACAAACTCCAAACAACTCCGACAATTAAACCCACAACTACGGCGAAAAGTACTAATTCTAATCTAACTCAAATGTGCATGTTTATCAGTCTCCTGTAGATAAAACCCAAAGTGATCAGGAGACTGTGTCTAATCACAGTTGGTCACTTGCATGTACCATGCATTTAAGACAAATGCTGATACCAGATGTGAATTACAATCCTTCACCACTGGATCTAGTTACAGATTGGATATCTGGATGCCAAATCTTAACGGGGCCGCGGCGTAAAACTCTGTGTGGAGGCTGCCAGTTCTCTTAGCACCACACTTGTTTACAACAATTACACAAATGCCTCAAAGTTAATACGGTCATTATTTATTGATTTAAGGGAGGCAGCAGACAGCGCTGAAACATGGAGGAGCAGCTCGACTGTCTACCGACTCAGTGAGCGGGCACCGTCGGGTTCAGGCCACGGAGGAGGACGATGAAACAGTTTTACAAAAGGAGGATGCAACATGATTAACAGCTTCTGTATTAGTGCTTTATATCAACTAATCCAGCTTTTCAGCCCCCATGGAACATTAATCAAGGTCTATGTTCTTTTCCAGAGCCCTACTTTATGCTGGCAGTTTTATTCTTCTGCAGCAGTTATGGGTTAAAAAGAATTATTGAGTACCAAATCACTTTCCACTGTGAAAAACCCAAAGCAGACATTCGCTGTGCATGTGGCTTGAGAAGGAGCGACTCAGCCTTTATAGAGATTGTACGACACATTTTGTATCTTTGCAACACCGAAAACACAAGAGCATGTCTGGCTAACTAGCTTGCTAGTAGTAACCAGTGGGCTAGTGAAGCCAATGCAGAAGTGTCTTAAACGTGCATTCTTTCTAATAACCAGCAGGGGGCGACTCCTCTGGTTGCAAAAAGAAGTCTGATTGTATAGAAGTCTATGAGAAAATGAGCCTACTTCTCACTTGATTTATTCAGTAATCAGTAGTCAGTAGTAGTCAGTAAACATTGTAAACATGAGTTTATGGTCTCAGTCGCTAGTTTAAAGTCTTCTTCAATACAGCATGATGTTCATTTAGTAAATTATGGTCCCATTTAGAGTCAAATAGACGATAAAGCACGGTATGCTTTAGGGCGTGGCTACCTTGTGATTGACAGGTCGCTACCACGGCGTTGTCCGGTCTGGGAGTTGTCCTTGTTTTCGTCTTAGAACTTTAACCTTTTCACAGCGTGTTTTCAGTTCATGAAAGTGAATTATAACCTTTTTGGTCGACTAAAAATGTCTTATTTAGTGTTCAGTTGCAGAACCTCTTGTGTCACCTCTGGTTGAAAAAAAAAAGATGGCGACGGCCAAAATACCGAACAGGAGGCTTCAATACAGCAGTCCACAAACCAATGGATGATGTCACGGTGACTACGTCCACTTCTTATATACAGTCTATGGTTGTAACTAAGCCTCAATTCCTAAGCTAAGGAGCACATCATGAACTAACTACATTAATTGTGACATTACAGGTTACATTAAAAAAAAGCTCAGTTCATGACTAGTTCATGCACTGCGTAGTATTTCCACACTGTGTGGAAGCCGGTTCTGAAAGCTATCAGAGACAGAGAGTAGGCGACGTTAGTAGCTGTGTCCTGCTCTTATTGGATTTGGGGAACTTTATACTCCTGCAGCCAAGCCAACATTACCCGAAATAGCGTCAGGCTTTTAACACACTATCAGGCACAACAAATGCATGTTTATCACCCCTTTTACAAGATTCTTGTTTTAAAACGACTCAGTTTAAAACATGTAAAAGTCAGCGATAGTTGTCATTTCAGCCAGCAAAATCAATGGTTGTCAGCATAAAATGAGAAGCTGCCTTTGTCTACCTATGTATGAAATATTGTTTCAAAATGTTCTGAGCATTTTGAGTGGTAAATTTGCCCCCGTTATCATTATAAACTTGCTCATGTGCAAATAATTCCAATGTGAAAATACAGACTCTATTGTGCGATCTGCACACTTTTTTTCTAAACTGACAATTGGCTATGTTGTGGCTGGATTGTTGTGGGCAATAATGTGGTGTCATCTGAGGACAGGCTGAGGAGGAGGAGAAGCAACAAAAAATAGGGATATTGTTCTAAATTAGCTGTTTTCCACTGGGGGACTGCAGCTTGTTGACACCGAGGAGGAATAATGGGACATTTCATCCCACTTCATCTGACCAGTGTTGCAATCTTTTCACCGGTCCCGTCCAACATGAACAGCCTGACGCGGTGGCCAGCGCCGAGGAGAGCTTAACAGTCGGGGTTAAACGTGCTTCCTCCTTCTCTTATAAAGCGGTAGCCTCAGGGTCTTGTTCCTTACAGGGGGGGATCAGCAGGTTGACAGCAGCGAGGCTAACCAGCAGCCTTGGGATTGGCAGGTCTCTGTTTGGCAAGCCACCGCTGCTGCTGCTGAGCAATGTGAGGGGGAAAAATGTGTTCAAAGGCGACCACATAGCCCAGAGGCCACAGGAAGAGAAACAGCCTGCAGTAACCTTTGGAGAGCTGGGACTAAATACATTGACTTGCAGCATTAGGGATGCGGGCTTTGCTATGCACAGAGAGTCTCAGCTTTAACGAGCAGAGCAGACATAAATGAGTTGTAGATGGGTGGAAGCCAGCAGGCATGACATTCTCTCCATTAACAGCTCATCTCTTATCCACCAGCCCCAGATTGGAAATTAGGGTTTGGGATTGGTACCTCAGTGGATTTGTGAGTTTGCAGTGTAAATGAAAATGTTTAAATGTGAAAGTAAGAAAGTTCCACATTCTCACTATGGACTAAAGAAAAGCAAAAGGAGAAATTGTTCTTTTCTACTGCTGAAGGCCGGTGTCTATATCACTTTAATCACAATATCAACCTGCTGCATTTGGCACATTTAGCAGGAAAATACATTTTACCACCAAAATTAGTATCCATCCATGAATAACACCAAAAGCTACTGATTTTTTTTAACCCGCTGAGACCTGCAATCCCGACCAACTTTACTGTCTTTCAGAGGCGGTAGCAGGTTCAGTTTTAGAGCTAGAGTGAAGCTACATATATCATATGAAGCTAGAAAAACTAGAACTAGGAATCCATTGGTATCAGCCCTTTCATGCTAGCTCGTCGGGACAGAGGCTAAATAACGCTCTAAAGTTAGGCTAAATTTTGGCGAGGAAAAACTGGCACGACCATTTTCAAAGGGGTCCCTTGACCTCTGACTTCAAGATATGTGAATGAAAATGTGTTCTATGGGTACCCACGAGTCTCCCCTTTACAGACATGCCCACTTTATGATGATCACATGCAGTTTGGGGCAAAAACCATGCAGTTTTTCTAATGCAGTTTAAATGTGTTATTTTCGCCTATTCTAAAAATGGTGCATTTGAATATTTCTGCATACTGGGGTCCCTAAACAGTCTTGGAATTGCATAAATGGAGTATCACTGGAAAGCTGAGACTATTGTGGATCCAATGAGCCTAATTACATTCATGTGTGATGATGTTATTCTTCATAGTAGCCATTTCATTGTAGTGAAGTCATAAAATCACGTCGACATAATACGTTTTCACTCTCCTCCCGGTACTTTTTACCTCCTCAGTTATGATTGCTTGTAATCAATCTGCTGTCTATGAGTTCAAACTTATTTGAATAAAAAAAAGTGAGAGTAGAGAGCAGATTAGAATATCAACTAAATAAGATCATTGTCAGTCCTTCTGGAGGCAAATGTGTCGGCGGGGGGTGGAGGCGGAGAAACAGAGATGTGAAACATCTGCTGGAGACTGCAGGAAGCACAGCTGCACACAGCGACCTTTGTAAAACAAGCACACACTCATAAACGGAAGCTAAAGCTACTGACAATAAGTCTAATAATAACAATAACTGAAATGCAAAATAGAAAAATTCTCTCACGCGTCTGGTTTAATTTAGAAAAACAAATCAGCGGCTTTAAAGCCTTGTGACGTGCGCACAAATGGCTGTCTTTCAGCCACGCCGTATGACTGTGCTCTCTGCTGGTAATAAGTACTTAACAAAGTGACCTGCTGGGGTATTGACCTGCTAATCATGGCGCTTCAGCGGGGAACAGGCAACTATTAAGCAACATCAAAAGAACAGCTGGAGGCTATGAACCCAGCCCCCACTTCTTAAATATGCACGTGTGTGAGCGCAACTGCATCCTGCAACTGTACTGGGTTCAAGTCTCAAGGTAAGGAAGGCAGCGTTTCAGTGATTTTAGGCCTTCACACATACGGTTATGAATTCTCACTAAAGCTGCTTTTAATGATTCATTTAGAAACGTATTATGCAGTCTAAATGAATGTTTATCCCCCTGGCTGGATTTTGACTATATAGGCAGCACAATGTGGAAGTTATTGCTCCACTTCAGCACCCAAACTAATTGTCAAGACATCCCATGGCACCTCGAAGATTTTTCTCTCATCATTAATTACTGAAAATGCAATACCTTTCTAGCTTTTACTCAGTCCTGTTGCATGGAAACTGCCATAATAACAATAAAGAAATATGGACAGCACGTCACATTTGATGTCCCGTAAAGAGCTGGCGTGATAAGAAAAAGTTAAAGGTTTATGGCTACACTTTCCTGACGGTGTGATTCATCCCTGCTGACATTCACAAAGCAGAATATTGCAACCTTTACCGTGGTTTAACCCGGAAACAAGGCTGCTGCTTTTGTTCCCACTAGACAATTTAGAAGACAATTTATGGAAATCGTACGAACTCACCTGCAAGTTTCGGGAGACAAAACACATATTAAAATCAGCTCTTCTTCACAAATGACTAAATTGCCAGAGCATTTACAAATCAAACTACACACATCCTCCAATTTACAAAGGCTGCTGACATCTAGGCCCTGTTCAGACCTGGTATTAACATACGTCCTCAGTGATCCGATTACAAGTGGACAGCTCTAAATATAGGGGTAAACGCACTCAAGACGCATTGAGGATGCATTGAGATCCGATTGCTAAGACCACATTCAGAGGTGGTTTGGGCCACATATGGCCACATTCTTTTAGTAGTGTGTCTGCAAATGTGTCCTGGGCCACATCAAGGACCTCCAACTCAACTGATGTCCTGCTAGGATCCGCGGGTCTCTGCGCTCCTCATGTGAACAGCCAGGCAGACGCGAGCGCTTGGCTACCTTGTGCATGGAAAATGGCTTCTGTGCTCTTCTGTATCCTGTCGGTACAACTGTATTTTATTAAAATATATCGTATCTATAGGCTACAAATCTACAGACTATCAGACTAGACACGCAATGTGCATTATTATCATACTGTCGGAGATATGCTTTGCACGGAGCTGAGATCTGCCCACACACTCGCTCGTTCGCTCTCATCCCCTCTCTGAAGTTCTGTACCCCGCCGTTGCTTGGCAAAGGCAGCGGTGTCGGCGGCATAGAGATTCCCGGGTACCGCTGGTACAATAACCTTTTATTTTGATGTTAAAAAAATTAACCCGAATTCACGAATATGTACAATATTACTACAGATATTCCTGTAATATTACGTCACAACGTCTGCTGTATTAGCCATGTGTTTACTACATGTTTATTTGCAAAATAGAGCGGAGAAGTGAGATCCGATTACAAGTGGTCACTCAAGACGCATGTGGAGACGCATTCTAATGCCAGGTGTGAACAGACGTCTTAGAGCTGCCCACTTGTGATTGGATCACTCAGGACGCGTGTTAATGCCAGGTCCGAACAGGGCCTAGAGCATCCTTCATCCCTGCAGCGGTGCAGCTGCAGACCATCACGTAGCAGCAGAGAGGTCACAGGTTCTATTAGCACAACTGAACGTGTCCTGTGTTAGAGACTGAACCTCTACCTGCTCATCTAATTGTGAGCCACTCTGGAAAACATTGTCTGCTCAATGCCAAGAATGTAAATATCATGTTTACTCACAGTCAGAGCAGCAGCAAGGACAACTCAGGAGCTTCCACAAGTCATCCTCTGCCCAACAAATCTTTACCCATCCCTTCCTCATTAAATGTAATTTTTTGGTCAAAGTAATGTTGCAAGAACACAAAAGGTCTTGACTTCCTAACTACTGGTTGTTTCTACAGAAATTTAGACTTCCTAACTGGGGTAGAGCAGGTCGTCCACCAATCGGAAGGTCGGTTGTTCGATCCTCGGCTGCTCCGGGTCACATGTCGATGTATCCTTGAGCAATACACTTAACCCCAAATTGCTCCCGAAGGCATAGCCATCGGTGTGTGAATGAGTATTTAGATCAGATCCTGATGGGCAAAGTTGGCCCCATGGCAGCCTCTGCCATCAGTGAATGAATGTGTGTGTGTGAATGGGTGAATGCTGACATGTAGTGTAAAGCGCTTTGAGTGGTCGGAGGACTAGAAAAGCAGAAATGAGTCCTAAAACCCAGAAATGAGTAAGCATTTTAGCACTTCCGGTTCCCTCGTCTGGAAGTCAATGGGTTTTTAGTTAAATGATTGAAATAAGGTGTGTTAACACAAGCTTAAGAGATTTTAACATTTTGTTCTACGACATAAAATACATCAATAAATACCCCACTCGTGAATTTTTAAGCTTTTACGTGTCTTAAAAAGGCGGTTGCTAACAAGCGGCTAAATGAGACTAATAAACGTCATCACGCCGACTCGTCCGGCGTTACAGCCTCGTATACACTCGCGCTCAGGCGACCGTGGTGTAGTTTGTTTATATCCCAACGTTAGCTTTCTACTTCTGGCGACTGCATTTATACTTAAAAAATCAGAAAAGTTAATTTGTGGAGATTATCTTGCTAAACAAAACGTGTAAGTATCATAAATGTTTGCCACAGAGCTTATTTTCTGCAATAATCCAATACCCAATGGAACAATCCCATTGGGTTTTTGTTGAGGGAACCCAGGGCGATGCTAACTTCCTGGTTGGCCAACAAAAATACGTCATCCCCGGAACACTCTATTACACTCCGACTACTTAACCCCTATGAGTTATCTTACTGGGAATTGCTGTGATAAGTGTCTAAGACCTGATGTCTAATGAGGCCTGACTGCCCGCATGGTTCCACTGAGGAGTTGGACTGTAAATCACAGATAAGGTTGTCTGGCTGGTTAATGTGTGGCAGCCACTCTAGTCTTAAGAGACACACAAACACACATACACAAACACACATGTCTCTGACTTATCTCATTTCCTGTGTGCCTTCCTCACCTGCTAGTGATAGGGAACCCGTGCAACCACACACAGACACTCTGATCTAACATCAAAGAATACAGGTGCCATGATGGAAGACTGAAGATATTTTAGGTCAGGTTATTTAAGAGCAATTCTCAGAGTTATAAATGAGCTCCAAATGGTCATTATAAGAAAAAGGACAACAGGAAATTGCCTGAGGCCATCGGGTTGTAAGGTGCTTGTTTCTCTCCAACTGAAGGGGGGAATCAGGCATCTTGGGGCTTTACTCACAAGTGAGAGTGAGAGGGATCAGGAGATTGACCGCTTGTTAGGGGCACCGGGTGCAGATAACCTGTGATGACAACCAGGAATATCAGCCACAAAGCAAAGCTTTCAGTTTATAAATTGATCCTCACCTACTATATAGTAGCAAGCTATGGCTTATAAACTGCTTAAGAACAGTGCTACTGCATGGTGAAGGCCTTTTACTTCTTTGTCAGCCATCCTATAGACGAGGACAAAAGAATCTTTGCAGTACAACTTGTTCTTTTACACAAACATTTAAACTCACAATTAACAAGAAGGAATCCATCAATCAAGAGGTTGCGTGTCCACTTTGCACAAAGCGCCAAGCTCTTTGCTGTAATTACCTGCTCAACTATAGATTTGGACAAATGGCACATGTCCAGGTAAACTAGGCCTCAATTTGTCCTTTTCGGAATAATTGTTTAAGTTCCAAGTCCCCTAAGAGGATCAGTACCTGTTCTTTGATCCAACTGTGATGGTTGCTATTTGATCCAAAATCTGAGCCGCGAAAAAAGGTGTAGCTTTGACAATGTAGATGTTCTTTTTAGTTTAATGAGGAAGAAAATCACATGAACTGGTGCAGCAACACACTGACACTTTAAAAAAACAAATTGCTTTGGATAAAAAGATGTGAGTTTCATGGTGTCATATCAGTAGTCTTGTTTTTGTATCATCTTCCTGATAATTTATCTGGGTCTATTTTTGTAATATCACCAGTCCACCAAGTGGTTCACATTTCATTTAACTGATAACATGCAAAACATGACCACTAAATACACAATAGAGGACAGTAAGCCAAGTGCAAACGGTTATAAATGTTTGCCAGCAGTCAGCAAACATTAATAGCCAGTTGATTTGCATGCAGCCTGATGTTGTGTTCTCCACTATCTGGCCCTGTGCACACCCACACACTTGTTTTCAGTTGTTCCAGTTAATTAGACCTGTTCTCAGGTTGGAGCTATTCCAGGAATTACACCAGGTCATCTAAACTCCATAATTAAGTACTAATAAGGGTATTAAAGGTGTAGCTTGTCCCGCCCTAACAGGTGCAACAAACGCACTTTCAGGTACACACCTACAGTACACAGTCCCGAGAGGAGGTCTAATCAATGGGTGAGTGGACGAGCAGTGTGTTGAGACAAACTGTGTGCTCTGGAGAAATAGCTTCTAGTATGAATAATGATACTTACATAGAGTGGAGCTTGCTGTGGATTGAGTTTCATGTCCCTGGACACTGTAAAGACAAGATCAAATTAGAGGTTATAGCTTTGCGGTAAGTTAATATACTGTATACATAAACAAAGTGATGTGTTGGGGCAATGCAACAAGCTGTCAACACAACATTAACATATTACAACTTAATGAAGTTGATTTGTGTTAGATACTTATTTAGCAGCAGACATGGAGCAACATTAGCATTCATCTGAAGTCATGTTTCTGGCTTCATAACAAATTAAAGGGATGGTTTGAGTGTTTTGAAATGGGATTGTATGAGGTACTAATCCATAGTCAGTGTCCCCTAGTTTGGAGAAGCAGACGGCAGTTACCACACAGAAGCAAAGCAATGTACTGCTGTGGACAGGGCCGGCAGCAAAACGTATTTTAGCCACCTAAAAGAAATCAATATCAGTTTAAGTGTACGCTATATTTAGAATATTTTCTCCTCTTTATCTTACCGTCAGACAGCTATACAGTTAATGTTTCCGACGGGGAACTGAAGCTGTTATCTATGCTCTTGCCAAAGCAACCAGACTCCAATGAAAAAAATTTAAATTTTACCTCGCAGAACATAGGAATTGCTGGTCTACCGCTGCCTCGATCGGTTAGTTTGTTTGTGTTATTTTTGTGTTACTTTGGTTAGCTCGGATTCACCAAAGTCACACAATAGCACAAACAAACTAACCGATCGAGGCAGCGTTCTGCGAAGTAAAATTACAGTGTTTTTCCAATGGAATCTGGTGGCTTTGGCAAGAGCATAGATAGATACAACGACTTCAGTTCCTCGTCGGAAAGGGCTGTCTGACGGCAGGGTAAAGTGGTGAAAATATTCTAAATATATCGTACACTGATATTGATTTTTTTAGGTGAGGCTTTCTTTTAGGTGGCTAAAATATGTTTTGCTGCTGGCCCCGTCCAAAGCATACATTTCTTTGCTTCCATGCTGGTACTCCTGTCTGCTTCTCCAAACTCGTGGCATGCCAACTGTCATCTACCGTAGGTAAGGACTATGGATAAGTACCTCATACAACCCCACTTCAAAACACCCAAACTATTCCTTTAAGTCCAATACTCGCTCTCCTTTTAGCTCTGTGAAGTGTGAAAAACGTTAAATGAGCCAGTATTGTGTTTTGCTGGAATAAAACCCTGCAAACAAATTGCTCTAGATAACACAACACTTGACATCAGGGTTTTGTTTGGATTTGTTTTTGCCCCTCCACAAAATGCATGTATATCAGCTCTAGCAGCATCAGAACATTGTTGCTGACAAGGTGACAGTTAAGCTTGACCCTGGCAGTAGTCCCAACACTCTGTGGGAAGTTAATAGTGCATGAGAACTGAACAGACACACACTGAATCACACACGGGAACACATACACACACTCATCATCCAACCAAAACTGCCAAGTCTCTATTTGTGCTTGTTTATTCAAAGACAGCAATGATGACAAGCTGTTTGTGTGCTCCTGCCTCATCACCCTTTAGTTCTTCACCAAGCAAAGAAAAAAACAGGAGGTTTAGCACCAAAACACTTTGCCTCTCCTACATGGGTTTATGCCGGGAAGATCAGTTAGCAGGATTTACCGGCTCATGTTCACGTTTGATTCCCTACTCCCAGTCTGGGACGCAGGCCTCAAAGCCGTTTTCTGGGCACAAGGTCAGAAGCAGTGGGTGTGTAATTACATCCAAAATAACGTATTACAGCTATAGACTTGAGAACGAATGGATTGGAAACCCTTTTTTGTTGAACTTTCTTGAAGTGATATTGGCCTGCTTGCATTCATCAACGGGTCAAGGGACCGGTCGGTTTTGAGAGCCGGTATTCTCCTCAGTTATTTGGAGAGACAATTTTCTTTTGTCTGCCGTTCCCTGGCACTAAAACAAGTCCTTGCTGCCTGCTGGCCTCAGTGGTCAGCAGCAGTGCATTAATCACATGAACCCCACAGCGGGGGAGGCGGCGACAAAAGGCCAGGACCTAATGAGTTCAGCAGAAAACACCAAAAAGAGTCGATGTCGAACTCGGCAGAGCGCTGAAGCGCGGCGAGGCCAATTCACTTTCTGCAACCCAATCCAAACATTTTCCTTCTTTTCTGCTAAATAAATAGGCTCGAGCTAGAATTAGGCGCATCAGGTAAGGGGATAATCAGTAGCTCTAATAATACTCTGGAGTCTAATCCTCTTGCCTTAAGTGCACTGGGCCAGGGACTAGCTTATTCACCACATGCACGACTTTGACTGATAAGACTCTCACATAATGTCACCAACAGGCTCACTGGTTCTTTTATATTTGGATATTTTGGAGATTTGGCATCTCTTTCTGACTACTCCACAGTACACGAGCAGGTTAAGGTCTTACTCAAGGGTGCTTCAACAGGACAGATCAACATCATTGTTGGCTGACATTTCATTTTACGTGACATCTTATTGACCACGCGGTGACCTGACCCATTGCACAATAAGAAAATATTTGGTAAGAAGTAGGTGCGTTGCTACACTCACAGTTTTCACTGTTGAGGAGTTGATAACATTTATTCAACCAAAGAAGGTTTCCGTGACCTTTATCAGTACCACCCTGCTTTACATTCTCTACATATTCACACCTGGCAGCTGAACGCAACAGATCAGTCTGACACTGCAATGGCCACTTCTTAGCTGTTGTTAAGGGAGGGGTAAGCCCTTGTGATACCCTGCTTCTCCCAACCAATAAGTTTGCACCTGAATCTGAAACTATATTATGACTCTTTTGTCTTTAAGAAAAAGCTTTTTGGGGGGGAAATTATTATGTATCTATTAGAAATGATTACATTCACCAATCACACAAATTGAGGGGTTCTACCAGGGTGATGCAGGTGTGTCTGCAGATTTGCATCCATTTGATGACAGTGTGATATCAGAATACCTTTCTAGGGATACTGACATCACTTAAATTGGGGTGAGCGGCGGCAGAGTGAATATATTCCTTTGTTTCAGAAATGCTCAGAAATGTCACTTGAGCAGAAGTGCGGCCTGCGACGAGCTGCCATGCAATGCTTATGAAAAGTTGCGACGGCCGCTCCCGTGCTCAGCGAGCTGTGGCCGTTTGATTCTGCAGCGAAGTGCCGCCAAACTAAAAGTTGGGAAAAGTTTGACTTTTAGTGGCGAAGTGCGACCAGAGAGGACCCATAGCCAATCAGAAAAAAAGATCCTGTGACTCCTCCTGTGACATGTTACCCTATGTTTCAAAGAATGTCTTCCTCCCGAGACAGTTCATCTGATTAAAGAATGAGCTACATTAAACAGTAGATACAGGGTTTAATTATTACCTATAACAGTATACCTTGCAACTGCTGGTGTCAAATCAAACAGCTTATATTTTACATTATATGAATTTATTTGACAGTGAGAATCACAATGAGCGTGCAGGTGGAACTTGAGATTCAAAGACAAACACTTCAGCAAGAAACACATTAGCTTACATGACCTTTAACCATTGCCTTTTTGAAAAAAAGCCACCCGCTCTAACTACCACGCGACTGTTCATCTGATTCCCTACTTTGGTCACTTCTGTTTTGGAGTTGTTTTTATCAACTATGATGCAAAGTTGGAAGTTAGACATAAAGGAAGCTGACTCAGTGTACTGTGTCACCACAGGATGTAATTGTGCAACTTCTTGCTTTGGATTCATGGAGGGGCCTGTAGCACTACCACATACTTCATATAAAACATCCACTTTAATGTGGTTGATCTGATCTGATCTGGTCTTAAGTAGCAAACATATCCTGTCACCTGAGGAGGAAGCTGTTGGCCTCCCTGTGTAATCAAGCTAACATGGGGGAAATACTAATACTTAGTGGACAATTCACAAAATACTTTGTGTAAACACAAAACTATATAACACACCCCTTTTCTGAATGAACAAGGAACATTTGTAAGTTATAGTCTTTATCTTTTTGTCTACGGCACAATTAAAAAACTGCAGGACCTACTGATGCACTGGTTGTTTATATACCGCTAATAAGGCTTTCAATGATAATTACCAAGCTAAGGTGGCTAATAAGGTAGTTAAGGCTAATGTGTTCGCAAATAACTGCTTAGAGTCGAGTTTCTGGCCACCTGACGTCCAATATTCAGTTAGCTTTTACTTGTTTTGTCTCCAAAAACTCCTGAGAAAAACGTCTGCATGTTTATCTTTATATTAGCTAGATATTCCTCTTTCATCAGCAGGCAGCCCCCAGCTTTCAGCTCTTATTTTACTGTTTTGTGCTAAACAGCTAGCCTGCTTTCGGCATCTGAGCTTGTTACGTCTGAATTATATCAGGTGTTGATGAGAGAGTTGGGATTTAACCAAACAATAAAATCAAACCAATATAAAACAATGAGCTAAAAAGAAAGGCTACAAGCTGTGTGGAGACGCAGTTTGGATGTTAATTCTCTGTGTTCATCACTACAAGAGACTCTTTCCCAAGACAAGGAGTCACTTGATTCTATGACAACCTTAAAATATCCCTTAATGCAGGTTTGATATCTGTTCACCAGACTGCCTCGAGTCTATTTTCTATGGTTGACCCCGTGGTCGTATACGGTGTTGTGGGTGTGACAGTTCATCTGGTCAAACAGTTCCTCATGGGCAGCAGCAGTCATTCAGAAAGTACACACCGGGGAACTTCTAAAATAGCTTCATCTCTAGGTCATTGCTAACTGCAACTCCTGGAGACTGAAGACTCAATACATTGATTTCTGTGTCACAAAAAAAGCCGCAGTATTTTCTCAGAGGGACACAAGTTCCAGGCAATTTACTGCAACAAGATATTTCGGTGCTGTGGATAATACCTGGACTTATAGATCAAGTTACAGTGTGCATGTCAGGTCATGTCTGCTGGAGAAGCTGAAGAAGCCATTAGAAACCAATCTTTCTACCTGTACTTTGCTCAAGTGATAGAAATAACACAAAATCCTACAATGTTTTTCAATAGGGCTGTGTATCGGCAAGAACCTGGCAATACGATACGCATCATGATACAGGGGTTACAATTCAATATATTAAGATATGTTGCGATACTGTAAGCAAGGCGATATATGGTAAATGGACTTGCATTTATATAGCGCTTTTCTATTCCTCCGACCACTCAAAGTTCTTTACACTACATGTCAGCATTCACCCATTCACACACACATTCATACACTGATGGCAGAGGTTGTCATACAAGGTGCCAACTTTGCCCATCAGGATCTAATCTAAATACTCATTCACACAACGATGGCTAAGACTTCGGGAGCAATTTGGGGTTAAGTGTCTGGCTCAAGGACACATCGACATGTGACCGGAGCAGCCGGGGATTGAACCACCGACCTTCCGATTGGTGGATGACCTGCTCTACCCTCTCCGCCCCATATAGTGTGATGTTTTAATTCTAATTTTAGGAAAGTTGTCATAGTATAAAGAACACACCACCACATGCATAATATCTGTGTACAAAAAGTTAACTTGTTATGCTATCAGAACAGTGGGATCTGCATTTGCATTCATCACAGTTCCTGTAAAATCATAGCACTACTTCGAGAGGACACATCTCTTTGTAAATGAACACATATTGACTGAGTTAATCCTTGCATGTAAACTATTAATTAAAATCAAGTGTTTTTGAGAATCGATACAGTATCACAAAACATAATATGGTGTTACTCGATATTTTCTTACACCCCTATTTTTCACAAAGGCGGAGTTTAATGAAACTAAACAGAGGCTGATATTTAGAGATAGATTTTTAGTTTACTTAAGAGGGGACTGGGCTTGAGTGAAACTGACATTTTTAGTGAAACCCATTATCCTCCTCAGACAATAATTGACTCAAAGTCTGCACCAAATCACACCACCAAACATATATTCTTCTTATCTGCAATCTGTTCTCTTCAAACAAGATGGGTAAGTAAAAACCTGCGCACCATCCAAGTAATTCGGGAAAAGACCTTGTATCCAAACCAAACTGTGTTTCCTTCTCTGGTAACAGAAGAACCTTGAGAAATGGCATCCCATAAGCTCACCCTACGGCCACCCGACACCTGCTTATAGAGATTACACAACCCATTAACTCCACCTAAAACACCGGGTGCAGCCAGCCTTCGGCCGAGCTCCTTAAGAGTCTCCATTATGGCCGAAACTGCCTTTGAACTGCTGTTAAAACCGAATTTTCTTCCTCTGCAGCAAAAGGGCCACAAAGAAGCTGCCACGTTCAAGTGCACAGCCGTCACAAATGAACCGGTAAATCAAGAGACAAAAGCCCCTCAATGCTGGGATATACCCAGAGCCAGGGTTGTGAATGGACCTGTTATGGCTCCCACTGGTCCGCTGGCTATCAAAATAAGCCATAATGGCCATGTGACTGCAGCGTGAATGGGAGGATGAACAGGATTAGCTTCACAACTCATTAATCGGACTACACCCTTCCCAATCAACAGCTGAGGATTCCACAACACAACCACGTGCACCGGACAGACTGACCACAGTGTATGACCTAATATTAAAAACTTTTCTTTGCAGCTCTGTCTGTAAATGTGTAACTTTTTGTCTGGGACAAAGTCTCTCTTAGGGAGAGAGAGATCCCTGTTCTCAGTGGGACTCACCAGCTTGTCATCACACATGATTCAATAATCCTCCCTGGATAGAGGTGCATCCAATGTTAATGTCACAGTCAAGTAAACACCACTTTGGGTCCAATATAAGCCACAGGAGCAGCTTCGCCGAGTTTAGTTATTTGGTGCCTTTATGACAGCCCACATTGTATTCTTACAAAACTTAAAGGCGCCCTGTGGAGTTTTCTTGTAAACAAAACAAAAGTTTTCTTTACATTCCAAAACACATTTTGTGTATCCAAGAAATGTATTGCCTTCCTCATAAAACATTGAAAAAGCCAATTTTTGAAGCATTTTAAATCCAGCATTGTTTGTTTACATTCATGTTTACTAGCTTGCAGTTTTCTTCTTCCCTGTCTTTGCTGGCACATTGCTGCATATCTTAGCATGTTACAGCCACCTGTAGATCAGTGGAAAAAAGTGAAACCATTGGTAGAAATGCGTATTGCATAACGCACGCGCCGGTGCGTCCTCATGCGTGAGCTAAACAAACCTGGACCTACTAAAAAAATAGTTCCATAGCACTACTATACATATTCGTATACTATACCACTATAGGTCAACAAGTCCACAGGGAACCTTTAAGATGGGGATTTTCAGTTTTAAGGGGAGACACCCCAGGTAAGAAACATTGTTCTTCTTGCACTAAGAGAGTTTGGGCTATTTTGCTTCATGTCTTCTTTCAGACTAGTTGAAAGAAAGAATCTAAAATACACATTCAGGTGTTTATTTTACTGCACTTCATCTAATTGCATCTGTAGATTTTTCCTAAATTCACAAAAGTTAGCATTAGATAATGCCTCATTTGCATATTTCTTCATATTACTTCAGTAGCACTTACATACACCAAACTTTCCAGTTTCATTCTATATTCTGAAGGTTTTTACAGAGGTTTGTTCAGATATCATTCATAGCACGATTTATTTAACATTTCATTCCTAAAAAACATGGTGAAAATAGTTTTTTTTATTGCAGTATTTTCTGATTTATGGAGTGATAAAAAGAGATATTCAAAATTCCTTCTGTAAGAACTCTAATATGTCAACAAAATGAAACAAGAATTTTTTTTAAGTTATTTTTTGGGGGCATTTTTTAAGCATTTATTGATAGGACAGTGGATAGAGTGTTGGAAAGGGAGAGAGAGAGAAATGACATGCGGAAAGGTCCACGGGCCGGATTCGAACCCGGGTCCACCGCTGCTAGGACTGAGCCTTGGCCATACATGGGCGCCCGCTCTACCGACTGAGCTAGCCAGGCGCCCGAAACAAGAATTTTTAACGTGGCTTTATTCAATTTTCACATTTCTCTTCTGGAAATTAATGCAAATTAACACAAATTTGATAAGATAATGCCTCATTTGCCTATTTAAACGTAACATTTCAGAAAACTTGTAATACAAAAAAGGTTGCCATTGTTGAAGTGAAATATGGCTTTAAAAAAACACACATTGAGGCATTCATCCTTGGATCCCTTGCCTGACAAAACTAATCCAAATTTGTGGAAATATTCAGGTGTTTTTTCATTCAATGCCCTCTTTGGTATCAACCTCTAAAGGCATGTAATCATCTTAACAAGGTAAACAAAATCAGATCCTCCAGATCAAAGATAATTCACTATAGATGGGATCACATTACAACATGCGAGCAAACAATGAATTGATGGTAAGAACAGTAAACAGTGGGTAGATCAGGTGATGGCATCAACATAATCTTTTCTGTGAGCCGACCACTCCCTCAGAGACTTCCTGTATGAACATCTGAGTGTCCAAAGGCCACATCGCTTTAAACTACTAAAATAAACGCATGTGCTAGGCACAGGTCAGGGTTCTTCAGTAGCTAGGAGACCATTAAGTATTTCAAAACCAAAAGACTTCAGGAAATAAAAGCAGGATGGTTTCATGCATGTCCAAAGGTGCTAACCTAACTCCACCCAATACAACCATGATCTACGTGCCCATTTGCAGCATAGCATTTCCCTCATTTACCGGGTCATTATCACACCTGTGGTGCATGGCTGCCTATTCTTATCAACGAAATGGTACCAATATTGGGAAATAAAGTTTACAATGGCTACGTTCAACACTGCGTCTCATTGTACTTGCTGCACTTGCCTAGAAATTGACATAAGTTAATATGCAAACCAACACAGCTATAAATTTGCTCATGCAAATCTGAGCCAGCAGCCTGGAGCTTAGAGATGTGAAAACCACCCAATTCTAAATAAAGTAGAAACAAAATGAACAAATAATGCTTTAACCAGGTCTAAAAAGTGAAGCAAATGCAGAAGTGCCTTAAACCTGCATTCTTTCTAATAGCAGCAGCCTAGGTTTAAATCTTAACATCAGCTGCTGAAAAAGAGCACAAGACTCATCAAACCTTTCCTGGATAAATAATACCCCAAAAAAGCAGAAATTGGAAGCTAGCAGCCGTTCAAATGTACAATGAGCAGAATCCAGTGCAGCTACTTGAATTAAAACAGGTCACATTGTTTGAACTAAATGTACATAACTGGCAATGTACAAATTTACATCAGTGTTTTATCACCTCAAAGCGTTTGTGTTTCTGGGTCAAAAGCCTCCCATTGGCCATTAATTAACTAGGGAGAATGTCAATGCCGATCTGTGTTATGGGGACAACAGTCACCTGAGGCTGCTTCTTCGTGAAGCTTTTTGAGTTGGGCTGTGCGTGGAGAGCTGTGCATGGAGACACCTGTAAAAAGGGACAGAAGCCCAATATAGACCTGAGGTGTCATCCAACACCAGGGCTCCATGATGACAACAGAGACAGGACTTTAGTCTCAGAGAGGGGCAGGACTGAGTTGTTACCTCACCTATGCAGGCGTACCCCCTCTATTATCAACTACACTAGGACAACCTGACCTGGATATTTATAAAAACAAAAATTCCATAGATACATGCATATGACAAACATACCAAACATCACCACCAACAGGCACCTTTGTCTTGACATAAATTCCACATGGAATTGTTTTCCACTTGGCCCTTTGCTACTCCATCAAGCTGTCAGAGCTACCATGGAGCCCACACTGTCACTAACTGCACTCCCTGCATAAATATCTAGCTAATTTATGGAAAAATTAAAAAGCGACTTCTGAGAGAAGCAGACAGAAGGGTCAACAATATGTGTTTGAAGGATATATCAGGATGTCAAACTGGTTCAACAGGGAAAACAGGTTAAAAAGATAAAGATAGAAGCTAAAAACCTACAGATCGTAGTGTAAAAGTCAACCACCATATCAACTGGCAATCGAGACAGAAGACAGCGTAGGGTCTAGCAGAGGCAAAGCGCAGCGCAGGTATAATATGTCATCAATAAGTACCCAAGGAACGCCATTCACTGTTTGCAGCTGTTAACTCATTGATCATGCTTTGAAAGGTCAGTTGCAACCGAGGTCAAACTAACTTTGAACCGAGGGTAGTGCTTCCGCCTCGTCGGGCGGCACCGTTCTCCCCATATAGGAAAACAATGGGGCAGCCAGCGCAGAGCAATTCTACAGCTGATGAGCCATGTGTGGGCGGCTTAAAAGCCTTTGACAAACACTGCCAGGTTTAGGGGTTCAATGCCCACTTGGGCATCTTGCTTTAGATGTAAGGCCTCATCATGGTGCAGTAAGGAGCTTTGGATAAAAACCTCCACCAAATGGCTGATAGAGTGCCAGGGAGAGCTTTTAGTCTGATTTAAGCCTGGGGAGAGACAGAGTTCATATGAACTGTCCAACAATTCATTCTTAACTTCCTTTTTTTCTTGTATTATCAACCTGTCTTTTCCGTGTCATACACTTTGTATTAGATTTGGAGGTGCTGGAGCTTGGGATGGATATCAAATCGAATTTTACATTTTTTGCTGAAGGACTGAATGAAAGTAGACGTTTTTTGGCCGAAAGGCTCGTTTGCCTTAGTGTCCAAATAAAAGTTTCATTCCAAACATGAACAACGTCTGACTCATAACGCAAGACTTCTAAAACTCCTGACGACCATATCACTCAAATTAATGAGGAATTCACTGGTACATTTCCGTCGGCAGCTACTCTCCTGAATGGACATTTGCAATCACAGCCTTCAAATGTGGCACACTGGGGGAGGATTAAAGCTCTGTGTGGCTCAGTTGGGTTTGATGTTTAACTCAGACGTTTGTTTAACCTCTCGTGCTTTCTCCCCCTCCGGTTAACCACTAGTTACTGGCCTACCACTACAACACTGACTGCCCTCCCTATAGCACCCAGAGAGAGCAAAGTGCGTCGGTGTTGAACCCTTGTGTGATTCTTTTTACGGTTTACTATCAGCCCTGCTCTTCTGGGGCACGGCTAAATTAGTCCTGGGCTACGTCACCTCCTCCACAACCACAGCGCAGTAACTTGGACACACAATGTTGACTGCCATTTAGATAGTCACGGCTGTTTGATTTAATCAAACCAAGCTATTGTCTCTACGGACAGATATGAGGCCATCGTGATGATGTGACCTCACCCTGCCACACAAAAGCTGCCTCTGTGCAGAGACTGCACACAAACGCTGGCTGACAACACAGGGCCGGGGGATGAAAGGTCTCCTCAGTGTTTGGTGACAGTTATTACCCTCTCCACTGAAACCAAATACCTGTGGGCCCAGATAGCATTATCTTATTGTGAGGCTTACTGGGGACCGGCCTGTAATCAGGACCGGGCCTTGATCAGCGCTCCTCCCCAGGTTTGATGCCATCCCCTCCCCCTCTGTTTCCAAGCCATGAGGTGCTCTCTAGACATTTTTAAAAAGGTATATTTGAACATTTTGGAAAATCTGCTTATTCACTTTTCTTTTTGCAGAGAGCTAGATTGATACCTCTGTCACGTCTGAATGGTAAATATGAAGCTAGCAGCCAGCTATCTTTGCACACCCTAAGCACCTCTAAAGCTCACTTTGTTATATCTTCTTTGTTTGATCAGTACAAAAAACAAAGTGTGAAAAACGACAGTTTAACGGGGGGGGGTTATGTGCCAAACTATTTCTTGGCCAGGACCTGTTGCCAGGCAACCAGAGACCACAGGAAGTCAGTGGTCCCCGCCAAGAAAAAGTCTTGGTATGCTACATAACCTACCATAAAACACGGAAATGTTGTCTTTACACTTTGGGTTTTGTTAGTTTTGTTAGTTAGTTTTGTTAGAGCTAGCCTGGGTTAGTGACCCAGGCTAGCTCTTTCCCCCGGTTTCCAGTCTTTATGCTAAGCTAAGCTAGCTGGCTGTCAGTGGTAGTCTCATACTTAGCGTACAGACATATGAATAGTATCCATTAAACTGTTTTGTCAAAAGTATTCTTTCACACGTATGTATATCACAAAGCAAAACAGCGGCATAATTTTTTTACGGAACAAGGTCGATTTTCTGAGCTTTCGTACCGCGAATAAAAGCATCAACCACGCCAACCATTATCAACCACACCAACCATTATCAATCATGTTGTGCAGAGCCGGTTGAGTTGCAGCCATATTTATGAAACAACAACACGGAGGCTCCGTAGTCCGAACAGGGAACGGCACACTTAAAATATAAAAAGCCCTAGACATATAATATTCACAGGCGAGTATTTCTCATTTCCGTGTTGTTTATTCATCACGCCCTGAACAGTGTGTAGCATTTAGGGGGGTCTCTTGGCAGAAATGGAATATAATATTAATTAATATGTTTTTTTTAGTGTATAATCACCTGAAACTAAGAATTGTTGTGTCTTCGTTAGCTTACAATGAGCCGTTTATATCTAGATTGGGAGCGGGTCCTCTCCACGGAGTCCGCCATGTTTCAACAGTAGCCCAGAACGGACAAACCAAACTCTGTTAACTTTTCCTACTTGGGCCGGAGTCGATAACATTACTCGCTTCCGTCGCCGCGGCTCTCTCTCTCTTGCTTCACCACTCACTTCCCACGTACACACACACTCTATGCACTGGGTCTGCTCCAAATGACTCAAGAGAGGGCCATTCGCATTTTGCGTCAGCCACCGCAGCTCTCCAACACGCTTAGCACACGGGAGAGGCTTCAGTTGGTTTCAATCTCCTCACCTCACCGCTAGATACCTCCAGATCCTACACACTGAACCTTTAACCCTTGGCAAGAAAGCGAATGAACAGATTTCCCAAAATATCCAGCTTTTACTTTAAGCAAATAAGAGTGCTACTGCTACGTTTCAGGCACGGTGACTCTTTCAGAAAGAACAGGCTCTGGCTAATGTTTAGAGGGTCATTTGAAGGGTGTCATCATGGCTTTCTGATGAAATGTTTGCACTGAAAAAAATTCAATAAGGCCCAGAAACCTGCAGAAGGATAAATATGCTGTTTACCTTTGCCCGTGGGTAAATGTTCAACACATTACACAATCAACAGGGCAATTTCTGTTCCTTGAATTCAGCTGCACTTGGCAATCCAATTTCTCACAGGACCCTGATGGGTGATAGCTAGGTGAGCGATGTGGATTTCAACTTATTTACAGAAGCAGACGCTCTCTCAAAATGATCAATATGACATTTCACCGACAACTTACTGAACTTACTCATCCAACCGTGGTGTGTGAAATAACAAATTGGTGTTGAAAAGGAGACACAATGGGGGCTGAGGAGCAAAAGAAAACACAGAGAGACAGGGAGAGAAAAGGGAAAGTTTGAGAAAAGGAAAGAGGTTTAACCTGAAGGATCCTGAGCAAAGCAAACCTCAGCTTCACAGCAGGCCTGATCAGATTAACTTTACCACCACTGCAGTAATAGCTGTGTATTACATAATTTCAATTAAAAAAATAACCAACGTGCTATAAAAGCATGTACATCTCCAAAGTTTGATAGTGTTCTCATAACGGCCTTTTGGCTAGTTCTACCATCTCACCAAAGAAGGTCATGGGTTTGGTTCCCAGCTCCAACTATGGTCAATCACAAACTCCAAATTGCCCACAAATATGTGTGTGTTTGTGTGTGTTTATCCTGTGAAACACTGGTGACCTCTCGGTCTTTCCAACATGTTACACTAAAACCAGATGACACATTTCAACCCAATCTGTTTCTTTAGAAATTCTTCAAAAATGACCAAAGAAGTGTGAGACTAAAGACACCGCAGTGGTTTTGGGAACTGAATTGCTCACTTCCCTGTTTACGTAAGAGACATCTCAGCCCACAAGAACGTTCCATTTCTCAAACAGGAAATTAATAAAAGGACGGACTTCTAGCTGAGATTAATACTTGTGATCTACATGCTGAAGTCGTCCACCTCTAGAACTGCTGATTGTTCAAGAACATCAACTTAAGTATTAGATTAAACCGCAAAAATATTGAATAGAAGATCCTGCATATTTTATAAAGGGGCACTCTCACTGATTTTACACATAAAGATCTCTCATAAGTCCTAATCTTTATGGACATGCAATACTTATTTAATGAAGTACCCCAATAAAAGTAAGCGATAATCAAATCATAACATGGCAAACTGCAGCCCAACAGGCAACAACAGCTGTCAGTGTGTCAGTGTGCTGACTTGACTATGACTTGCCCAAAACTGCATGTGATTATCATGAAGTTGGCATGTCTGTAAAGGGGAGACTCGTGGGTACCCATAGAACCCATTTACATTCACATATCTTGATAACATGGCTGGTACCAATGGATTCGTAGAGTTTTTTTAGTTTCATATGATACCAGTATCTTCACCCTGGCTTTAAAACCAGCTACAATCTAAAAATCGCAAGTTTGGCTATGTGCTACAGAAATTTGTGCCATTAATTCGAATTTGCGTTAAAATGTTATTATTAGTTTAAAAACTGTGAACCAACTGGAACAGACTCAATATTTCAGAGAAGATGTCTCAACAAGAAAGCATCAGAAAGTTGGTGGATCATCCTTTTTTTCCAAATCATCAAAATGTGTGTTATTGAAATGATTTGAAATTTAAATGAGTCAAGTCTCCATATTTCATCCTTTCAGAAATATATTTAATAATAACCTCACAAGTGCTTTTTATATAGACTGTTATGAATTCATAGCTTGAACACACTGGCTTTTGAGGAAATGTGTGTGCAGAAATACAATATGTTCTTTCCCATAAGCAGAGGCCCGATTGCAACTTAATTTAACAGCAGACACTTTGGTCACACATGTTGTTATCACCATTAAGCGGTATCACGAGGCAGACGTTGCTAGGCGCTGTTGGTGCATCGCAGTCAAACATTGCCCTGGGGAATATTATCAAAACAAAAACAAGGAAGGAAACCTTCAGAATCAATGTGTAACTTCCTACAGGATAATGCTTTTGTTTCGTTGACACCACCACCTTCGACCTAAGAGCTGCTTGTTGAATTGTTTTTCTAACAGTCACCTCAAACTTCAGAGCAGCTTGTAAAGCGGCATCAATGGAAAGCATCAATGGAAAGCTTACCCTCAATCTATTTGATGACGACGGCCGAGAGCAGACTCCTTCAGGTGCACGTTAAATTCATTTTAAGTCCATCAGAGAGAGCAGGTGTGTTTATACTAGGCAGGTATCCTGAGTAGCGGGCATGCGAGCTCTCACCACACTGATTAGACGGAGCTAAATATGGCTTTGTGCTAACACAGACAGTAGGCAGATCAGAGCCTTGATGTCAGAGGGGAGAGGCGGAGCCTACAGGCCACAGGTCAGGTGTCTGTTACAACTGCAATGGTGGAACGAAAACAACCAGCCTGCCTCTGCTTTCTCAACATTATTAAAAGTGTTGGAGCATGTGCAGATACACACTACTCCTATCTCTTTATCAATCAATTAGACAAAATAATCAACAGTAGTGAGAGCTAGGGTGATATACAGAGAACGGTTCATGGCCGACGACAATGTTTTGGTGTTGATGGAAAAATCCATGAAGCAGCTGCTCAACCTCAACCATTTAATTATAGGGAAACTCTGAGATACATTACATATGGGTAATGATTTTCATATATTCATGTTTTTTTCTGAAACAGTACCAGACATGCAAGAATATATATATTGATTCCAACTGGCCATCGGTGGGAAAATATTCACAGCATTTACTTAAGTAAGATGCCACACTATAAAAACACTCAAGTTAAAAGTCCTGCATTCAAAGTTTTACTTAAGTAAAAGTCCATGAATATGGGCGGTAAAGGTGCAATGATTAGTTGGTTACTCGATTAGTCCTATATCAGAAAATTAATCTGCAACGATTTTGATAATCAATTTATTATTTCAATGAAAGAAAAGTAATTTTTCAAGCAAAAATGTCTCAAATTTGATCCAGCTCCAGGTTCTCAAACAAAAGGATTTGCTGCTTTTCTTGGTCTTACATGATAGTAAATTGAATAGTTTGGGGGTTTTGAGTGTTGGTCAAAACAAAACAACATATTTCATGAAGTCACCTTGGACTCTAGGATAATGTGATGATCATGTGTCACTGTTTTGAATTTATTCTAGACTAAATTATCTATTAATTGAGAAAATATGCAGATTAAAAACTCGTGAAAAATTATCCCTGTGAGTGCATTAGTATGCAAGCAATACTTTAATGTTGCAGCTGGTCGAGGTGGAGCTTAATTTAACTGCTTTTTATAAAGGGTATTTTAATCTATCACAATGCACCATATTCTATAAGATGATCATATATTTTGTACAATCTTAATTGGCAAAGTAAATATAGCGGTCATGTATAAATAAAGCAAAGTGAAAATGTACACCATTTACCTCAGAAATCGGTATAAAAAGTATAAAGTGGCATCAAATATAAATACTCAGGTAAAGTACAAGTGCCTCATAACTGTACTTTAGCGTTGTAAATGTACCTAGTTACTTTTACACCACTTCAACAGACTTCTTTTTTTGCCAGTAGATGCTGTCTATGAACCGCAATGTCCCTGGTTTAAATTTGGCCGGGGGGCCTTTGTCCTCCTGTCATCTCTCCATTATCGCTATCTCATAAAGGCAAAAAAATGCCCCAAAATATATATTTTTTTAAATGTACTGTGCACCGGACAGAATAAATTTTTTATCAGCAGCATAGAGGAGTCTTGGTGTTTTGGGAGTTTGAAAATGTCTTCCAACAAGGAACAAACTGCAGACTTCTTTATACCTGGTATCAATACACCTTGCATCCTTATTGCGCGTGGCTGGAGGTAGGAAACTTGTGTATACATACTGAAATCTGATTGCAGTATGTACACAGGAGAAGACTTCCTCCAGATAGCTTTTGAACCAAACAATAAACACCCCAGCTGGTTTGTGCTCCTCTATCCATCCTGACTATCCAGTTTTTGCAAGTATCTATTTGCATCTGCTTCTTCTGTTTATTTTGTGTTTGCTTACTGGTGGATCGACACACTAAAGGTTTATTTCTGTCCATGTGGAGACTTCTAGCATTTACATAATGTTGTAATGCAAGTCTGACCACTTCTGGGGGCCATTTTTCATCATCAGATCCAAGTGTGATTACACTTTATGCATATTTACAAGATCCAATCTGATCAGAATGCAGAGGAAAACAATAATGTGTCATGGTGAATGTACAGATGCACATCCCTACACAGGATGGTCTTTCAAACCACTATCCTGTCTACCTGCTGCACATTTTCATATGACAGATTTCTAAGCAACTGACACACATAATTTCAAGACAAACTTCTGGCTGGCAAAGTTGAATCATTTTTTTGTAGAAAGATGTGTTATCACCACAGGCGCAGTAACAATTAACAACAAAGTGTGCCTGATAAGTCCCAGGAGGAAAGAGACACCACTGCGGGACAGGAAACCGTGTACAAGCTGCAGAGATGGCTGCTGTTTAGGAACAGCGAGTGCGGCTGCTGTCTGGCGTGCTGGGCGGATTCCAGCGATTCCAGTCTTAACAAAAACTGAGTCAAGGCTTTATTGTGAATATCAGCGGGGGAATTCGGCAGTCGCCCTCCCAGGCATACAAAAGCCATCCCGCATCACGAACTAGTACCTGTAAGACTTCCTCTAATGCCTCCATTCTATAGTAAATACAGTGTAATTACAAGGCTGACACTGTGCATATCCTCCATCATCATTAAATTAGGGGGTTTGTGAGGATGAGAAATTGGCTGGGTTCAGTGTGGAGCCAGCAGAATCCTCCTGGTAATTTACAGTACTCTCAATGGGAGGCCAACTCCTCTTTCATTTGTCTCTTGCAGTGGAGCTAAATACTTATTTCTGACTGGGACGAGCCTAAAGTTTGCTGGAAGAGACACATAGAGAACAAACTAATCAGCTTCCGTTTAGTGGAACCGCTGTATAGTCCTCTCCTGATAGCCTGATAGACCCTGTCTGGTCTGTATTCAGTAGAATGTGTTAATATCTCATTTTGGACAGAGAATCCTTACTTTCATATTTCTTTGCATATCAAGGTTGTCGTTATAGACTTATCTATCTACTGATTAAAAACATGACACCTCCTGTGACAGCATGATGACCCTGATATTCAAGGCATTACGACTATATGGATTGCTTTAAAAGACAGCAGCATTTTCTATAACTTCATATTTAGCATTTCAAAATTAAAACCTTCACCTGTCCATTTAAATCATTGTACTGTGAAAACCTCATAACCGAAAAGGTGGAGACTTTTACTCATTTAAAAGCTGAGAAACATACACTTTGAAAATGCACCTGATAATTGACATAACAAACACCCAGAAAATATTTTTTTAGGTCTAGGAAAGAGGACATTTTTGATGGTTGTAAAGAGCGGAGTTAAAATATGGCAAAGGAAGGTTAATGATCTGGGTGGTTGGTGGATCAAATCCAAGGATGTATGGACGCTCTTCCCTCTACAACCCGCCAACGTGCTAATACGCAAGGCACAAAAAGCCAACAATCTATAGTAAGGCTGCACGATTTTGAAAAAATTGCGATTATTTTTACTGATATTGCAATTGCGATATTATAGGGAATGATAATTTTTACATCATTATTATCATTTTCATTGAAAAACATATACAAAAAAAATGTATGGTGTGATTTTTGGAGGGATCTGTACCAAACAAAGATGTTTTTCTTAAGTCGACTATGATGTGTAGGCTGCACGTCTCTGCAGCACCACAAGATTTAATTTAAAATGGTATTTTGACACATAATTCGCTGTTGCAAAAAATATTGCAATTTTAACAAATACTGCGATTTGGCCATATTGCGATTTCGAGAAACATAGGATTAATTGTGCAGCCCTAATCTCCAGTGGGGCTGCTCTGTAGCAGCCTCCAGTAGATCGTAGATCACTGCAGTTGTGATGGGCAGTTCCCAGTTTGGAACTGTATGTTACTGTAAAGCGGAAGCAAATTTCCTTTAAGGAGGAGTATGACCAGCTTTATTTCCTTCTTTCACAACCTCCTCTGCAGAATATCGTATGAGGATGGTGACTACTCGGCCTACATTCAAAATGCAGAGGCTCAGATTTACAGGCCAATCCCACAGTGGAAAGCGTCCACATGGAGACATAGAGAAGGCAGATGATGACTAGGCTGCCTGCTAGACTACAGAGTCAGATATAGTGAGTCAACACAGACTGTAAGAAGTCTCTGCAATGACAGCAAAGAGGAGCAGATGCTCAAATGTTTGAGGAGTCAGAACCAGTGACTACAAGGTTCAAACCACCACAATATGCTGGAGGAGTGATGTCTAGGCACTGTAGTCCATACTCTCAGACAGAAATTAAAGAAATATTCTGTGAGGAAGGAGGTGATAAAACAGTTTCTAGATCCTCAAATCTTTCCAGCTGCTTCTTCACTTTTTGCTAGTTTTATTAGGTTACAACTGAGGATCATTTAAGATAAAACATGTATAGGATCCAATATTATTATCGTGGGTGTTACTGCGGGTATTAACACAGTGTAAAGCAGTAGTTCTCAACCACGGGGCCACGTGAGCCCAATGTGACTTTCACTTCCTCCACGGTTATCTCCTCAACTGTAGGAGACGACTGTAGAGTTCTGGTCTTATGGTGCCTTCAAATGGGGTCGTGATTACCGCGTTCACAAGAAGAGTCCATATGAACGCCCCCCTCTTGTGGTATTCACGACCTCGTGAGTGGAAAGTTTCTGAAAGACTTGTGAACAGAAATGGCAGAGGCCATGGAAGTTGATTTTTCGGTGCATAATAAGTGAATATATTGTAATTTTTGTTGTATATTGTTTTTCTTCGTATTTTATAAAAGGTCTGAGGAAAATGTTGATATTTCCAACAGACTCATCTTTTTCCTCTGTCATTATGCCTTTGCCTTTATTGCATTATGTTATGTTAGCTTGCTAAAATGTTAGCCTCTGTGGCTTCTAGACACCGACAGTAACGTTAATATTGCCGTTGCTTAGCAGCGGTGTTCTCACGACTTAACCACTTGAACGCCAAGCATATTGTGTACAAAACTTCCCATGTTATAAACACAAGATCACGAGTTTCATTTGAAGGCACCATTAATCATATCTAACAACCAAACTCTTTTCAGATGGAGCGAAATCTTATCAAATGGGGGTTCTGTGACCTTATGTGCATCAATTTAGGGGTCCTTGACACGAAAAAGGTTGAGAACCACTATAAAGCGTACAATCACATGTCAGATTAGTGTCAACTTTGAGGCCAACGATCATTATGGAAGACACTGGAATGACATAACACGGTGGACTGAACTCCCTCACGTTTTCCAACTTAAAGGAAACCAGCTTTTCAGTTTGAACCGGTTACTGAACATCTATACAGAAGCAGTATTGTACACTGGAGTGGGATATGGTCCAAAGTAATCCAATCCTGGAAGTGAAGAAGATGTGCTCCGTGATGCGACTTCTGGGTGTGTTACAACATGGGAAACCAGAGAGCGGCCATGTTTATGCGCCTGGTCCTTTGAAAGTGTTTAAGTGGGTTAGGTCAAGCCAGTATAAATGAATTAGTAGGCTACTGATTCCCTTTACATGTGTGCACACCCTCCCACTAGCATGGTACATATAAAGCTCGGGCAACTGAACTTCCTTGATGAAAAAGATAGCTACCATAGAGATTTGAAGTGTGTCTGCGCTGCCACACAGTGACTTTATAATGACCTTATCTAAGTTATTACAATGCAATTATTCTAACATTGATAGTTAAAGCAATATATCAGTATTTATTTATAATTTATCTATATAGCAGGGCAGTTAAGCATAACAATTGTGCAACTTGCAAAAAGATAGGCCATAAATGTAGGTTTATATGATATGAAAAGATATAGATATCGGGGCACGACAAATTTGACCCACTGAGGGCCCTGGCAGTCTTTTTTTTAAGCTTGAACACTCCTTGGAAATCATCAAGAGTCATAAAATCAGTTACCTGTAACATTTTGCAATATTTAGCGCCTATTTGGCGGCCATTTTGAAAAACATATAGACCTATATGTGACAAATTTGTTGCTTCTATCGCAAAATGCACTATGTTATTATATAATATTTCAGTTTAGCTGCCACACTATAAACGTTGCAAAATTTTCAGTGCCCACGATATCTATATCTTTTCATAACATATAATCTCTGCCAAATTTCTTGCTTTTATCACAAAATGCACAATTGTTATTGAATATTTCAGCTTAGCTGCACCACTAATAGTGATATAAAGGGATTTTTTTTATCATTCCTGGAGCTGTGTCATTTTGTACTGATTAATCATGCAAATCAATTAGTAAGTCTAATTTCTCTTGACTCTGATATACTTGGGAATGAGCGTAAAATTATTTAAAGGTCCCATATTATAAAAAAGTGAGATTTTCATGTTTTTTTTTATTATAAAGCAGGCTTAAGTCCAATATAAATACTGTGAAAGTATCTAAACGCTCAATCCACAGGGAAATACACACAGCCCGTATTCAGAAACTCTGCATCTGAAACAAGCTGTCAGGATTTCTGTCCATTCGTTGCAGTGTATGTGAATGTAACAGCTAGCTGACAGGAAGTAAACATGGACCCAAAATGTTGCATGGCAACACAATTCTGTTGCAATTTCGTCGCAATTCCGTCGAAATGCACTAAAAACAGAGCGTTTAAGACAGAGGGTAAATACAGGCATATTCAGGCAGACAGTATAAGGAAAACAAAGGTTTTTTTTTAACATTACAGCATGTGAACATGTTCTAGTAGAAACACAAAATACAAGTATGATCCTGAAAATGGGCATGATATGGGACCTTTAAAGAATAATAGTCCTTAAAGGTCCCATATTGTAAAAAGTAAGATTTTCCTGTCTTTTAAATTATAAAGCAGGTTTAAGTGCTTTATAAATACTATGAAAGTATCGAAGCGCTCAATATACAGAGAGATACACACAGCAGCCCGTATTCAGAAATTGTGCGTTTGAAACAAGCCATTAGGATTTCTGTCCATTTGTGATGTCACAAATATACAATATATATAGACCATTTCACAGTTTTAAATGTAAACATACTAAATGTGTCCCAATTAATTTCCTGTTGCAGTGTATGTGAATGAGTGTAAACATGGACCCAAGCTGTTTCCTAGCAACGCAATTCCGTTGCCATTCCTTTGAAATGCACTAAAACGGAGCGTTTCAGACAGAGCGTGAATACAGGTATATTCAGACAGACAGTATGAGAAAAATAATGTGTTTTTTGAACATTAAAGCATGTAAACATGTTCTAGTAGACACCCAAAATACAAGTATGAACCTGAAAATGGGAATGATATGGGACCTTTGAAGAATAATAATGGCTTTAATGTCTTTAGTGCTAACAAGGGGGGTTTCTAGTGATGTTCGCATACTTTAGGCTACTTTCAGCTCCTGTAGTTTGTGTATTAGGCCTTTTGTATTATAGGTATATTGTACTTTTAGTGTAATTTTACATTTCTATTGGAGTTTCGCTGTCGTAGAGTTCACAGAGAAACGTGATAAGTTCCCACTTTACGGTCTCTCTCTCTGAATGAGGATGTCATGGCTACCTAGCAACAAGTTAAAACCCCCAGCGTCAGTTGGCCGTTAAAACAACTCAGACAGATAGAAAGAAAGTAACGGTCAGAGTCTCTTCATAATATCAGTTAATGACAGTTAACGACATAGTAAATGGGTCCTCTTACCTCAAGCAGATTAAGCTAGTGTTTCTGTCTCCCACCGTGTCCACTAACAGGATGACTGAGTGGACTTTTCTAACAGTTGTTAGATAGTGTTTCCCAGGACAACTCAGTGGGAGGACTCTGATCCACGGGCTCGTGTGTTAGTGATGGGAATTTAGGCTCTTTTTAGTGAGCCAGATCATTTGGCTCGGCTCACCAAGAAGAGCCGGCTCTTTCGGCTCCCCAAACGGCTCTTAATTTTACTACTTCTGCCTTTTTATAACTCAGCAAAATTTAGCTTTAGCTGTTTTGACCTATGATTAGAATGTGTGCACATATATCACTTAAATTATTCAATATAATTATACTATTTGGAACAAGATCCCAGAAACCTGCAAGACCGCTCCAACTCTGAGTTCTTTAAAATCAAAGCTTAATACTTTCCTGTTTGCTGCTGCCTTTTATTAAACCAGATAATGATCTTATACTGCACTATAACTTTTACTCTTGTGTGTTATATTCTATTTTAGCTTCTATCCTAGCTTTTATTTTTAGCTTGTTTTTATTTTTTAATCTTTAATGTTTTTATGTTTTTATAACTGTTTTAATTACATCTTAATGTTCTTTTGCACTTTTTCCACAATGTTCTTGAATGTTTATGTAAAGCACTTTGAATTGCCCTGTTGCTGAAATGTGCTTTACAAATAAAGCTGCCTTGCCTTGCCTTGCCTATACTAAACCTTATAATTTCCAGAATATCATAATTTTACATGCTGCTTCGTTTCCGACTGTCACTCATCTTGTCTGATATTCGCGCATCACACTCCTCTCTCTTTTTCTCCTCCTCTCCCTCCTGGTCCACAGGGGTGTTTTTTTATCGCGAGGGGACGCGACGCTTCCCAGCATTGGACGTTTGGTGGGCTGTCCTAGACACAAGGCTGTCCCCACCTGATTGTTCAAGTTCAAGTTTAGTTTATTGATCACATACACATTGAGATGGCAGTGAGATTCTTTGTTCCTTTTTGTTACTCTCTCATCCTTGTATAATAGACAACCGATCGATCTCTCAATCAATTGAATAACAATAATGAATTAAATACAATCATCCTTATAAACATATAAATATAACAGCAACAATAGCAAATTGTTCGATAAATATGAGACAATTATAAAATAAATAACAGAGAATATACACAGAGAATATACTTCAGCCTTCTTAGTTTGTAAAGGCACTGCTGGGATTTCTTCACCAGTGTGTCCACATGCCGAGACCACTTCATGTCCTCCGAGATGTGGACACCAAGAAACCTGAAGCTCCTGACTCACTCCACGGCCGCACCATCGATGGTTATGGGATTGTGTGTGTGCTCAGCCTTCTTCCTGAAGTCCAGGATCAGCTCTTTAGTTTTCTCCACATTAAGCTCCAGGTTATTCCTCTGGCACCATGTGGAGAGCGCCATCACCTCGTCCGTGTAATCCGTGGTGTTGTTGTCGGATATCAGACCAATGACTGTTGTGTCATCGGAGAACTTGATGATGGCATTGGAGCTGTGCCTGGCTGTGCAGTCGCTGGTGTAGATGGAATATAAGAGTGGCCTGAGCACACAACCCTGGGGGGCACCTGTGTTGAGGGTCATGTATGATGAGATGTTGTTGCCCACTTTTACTGCCTGAGGTCTCCCCGTCAGGAAATCCAGGACCCAGCTGCAGAGGGAGATGTTCACACCCTTGGACAAACGCTTTCCCCCCGTGGGCTGCTGCTCCCAGCTTTCAAACCGGAAACAATATGGAGGCTCGTTTGGAAACTTTCTTCTCTTATTTCACGAAAATAGTTCACCGAAACGTTTCTGAAAACATTTTAGGCGAGAAATATGCCACGCAGTTGCTGAATCTGTCTTTATTTTGGATCAACAACGTTTATTTTAAAGGATTCACGGAAGATTCGAGAGGCGGATGAGTCGCGTCGGACGCCTGTGATTTGCATAAAGTAGACTAGCTCTCAACTTTATGCAAATGAGGAGCGGGCGTTGTGACGCTCCGTTTCCCGAATTGCGACGCCACGCTACCAGAATGCATTGCGCGGCTGCTTACATAGACAATGAATGGGGAGCGTGGAAAGCATGGAGCCTGTGGACACGTACCATTAGTGCATGGAAAAAGAAAAAAAAAGAAAAGCGTCTCTCGGACGGGAGCCGGCTCCCATCGTTCACTTAAAAGAGTCGGCTCTTTTAACCGGTTCGTTCCGGACCCACACATCACTACCAGCTAGCCCTGTTAGCATCCAGGAGTTCAGTTTCAGACTACAGGAAGTACTTTAACAGTCGTGAGGTAAGGCCCAAACTGACATAAGTGATTAAAAACAAATGTACAGACAACTTGAGGTGATGTATTATATTAGTGTGACTATTCTAGATATAAGTCTCGTGGTCGCTCCTCTGTAGTTGCAGCATGAAGCTGGCAAACTGTTACAGCTAATCATCCGGTGTGGGTTTTTCACAATAAAAGCAGTGAGTTTTATACTTGCCTGGATATTGGGTTAAAGGTCCCATATTGTAAAAAAGTGAGATTGTCATGTCTTTTAAGATAAGATAAGAGAAGATAAGATGAACCTTTGTTAATCCCCGGAGGGAAATTCAGGTGTTAAAGCAGCAACATCAGCAAACATCAGCAAACAGAGTGAAACACAGGAGACGTAAAGGTATACAAAAATTACAAAAACAATAATAGAGATATAAAAGATACAGAGTGAATGGGTGAACATAGTGTGTATTGTCAATAAATACATGTAGTATGTACAATAAATAAATGTAACATTTAGAAGGGGTTTCTTTCACAACAATGACCAGCCCGCTGTACATTATCCCGCTTATTACACAGCTACTTACTTAAGAAATCAATAATTTGACACAAAAATGGTCCGCCAGAGTCCGACATCAAAACTGCGCCCATAGCAACAGTCTGTTATACATAGCAATAGTCTGCTATAAAGAAATCACAGACCGCGGAACGCCGTGATTAACCAATCAGAATCAAGTATTCAACACAGCCGTGTAATAAGTGCAGGTTTCACCATCTTTGCTACGCTATACCCAAAGGAGAAAATTGCGAGTTACCACAAAGTCACAAGCTTTGCAGATTTAGGCAGAATATGATGGAAACTACCACAAAGAAAAGGAAGAACAGCTACAACAAAGACTGTGAAACTACTTATACGTATTTATAAGCCGGTGGAAGGCGATTCTCAGAGTTTTTGGTGAAATGTGCCAGTTATTTTTCAATTCCACACAGAGGGGGAATACGACGTGAAGCGACACAGTTTCATGTGAGTCTCACAAGAAACATGTGGCTCAAAAATGACGGTCTATGGATGCATTCGGACAAAGCATAGACGTTACAAGATATGGGGCAAAAAAGAAATATTTATTATTCAAGTTAGATAGACATTATATCAAAATTGTAGCCTATCTCTCAGCCTGGGTCCCACTTTGTCCCACACAATCATACTCTTTGTCCCACATTTGGTGTGTTGGGATCCCCCTACTCATGAAGCGGACTGACGCTGGATATTGGTGTTAATACATTATTATTAGTAATATGTTTTCAAACCTTCTTTGTTCTGACTTATGGAGTTTTTGAATGTGTGCTGAGAACTGTCTCCATATTACACAGGCAGGCCCAGAGTAGCCCAGCCAGCGAACTAGACCTCCCAACAGCTGTAGTTAACGGCTGCCATTAAAACCATTTGCTTTTATTTTGAAGGCAAGGCTCAAAGCCACCAAAGCTCAAGCTGCCAACTGCTGCACAAGTGACAGATATCTTACCATGTTTTCAGTAATACATAAATAAGGAAGTACAGCAGTATGAATATGAATTAACTTGTAGTTTTATTGAACTATAATCACCTTGATGTACTGTTCAGTCTCACCATAGAACAGTTTCCATCAGCTTTGTGCTTTTTCCACCATTGTAACTGCCATCTGCTACTCTAAAAGAGCAACTATAGCCTATATCATATCTTCTAGAGAGGCTATAGTAGTACTATATAGCCTACGGATTAAAATGCATTAACTTGTAAGGTCACTACATTCTGCACAGATACTGTGTCTGACTATCATATGAAAGGCCATAGCGGTTGCATGGCATACAGTATGATAAGGTCACTGATCCCAACAGACACATTATATGAATCTGCAGGAAAAGGCTGTCCTTTCTTTCTTTCTTTCTTTCTTTCTGTCTCTCTTTCTTTCTTTCTGTCTTTCTTTCTTTCTTTCTTTCTCTGGTTAGTAATGCATCAAGTAGCGGTCCATGTTTTTGGGCCAAGTGGTCAAACTACATAACCGACTGTCATTAAAGTGTGAATCACAGAATGTGCAAACATGAGTGTGTGTTTGTAAAGCTCTGCTGTCTCATCGTGACTGCATACAGTACATCCCAAGAAAAACCCTCTTGTGGTTTGAACTGCCCTCTGCTGGTTCAGAAGGCCTTCTGCAATGATCTCTGAAAGAAAGCAGGGACACACATTGTTATATAGATCCATCCAGGGATGTGGTTAGAAGTAAAAGCACCCAAACTCTCCTGAGGCTTTTGCAGCATAGATTTTAACCGGTGGTGCATGCCATTAGGCAAATAGTTTTGTCAAATAGTACTGAACTGTTGCAAGGTGTAAAGGAAAAAAAGTAAAATGCTTTTGCTCTAAAATGCTCTACTGAATGCTTGTCTTGTAAAACACTTTTATTTATCATACAAACCCATAAAACATTGGAAATGCAGCCTCAAGCAGAGACATGCAGTATATGTGCACTTGACTAAAATGGTTTCCTCATATTCAGAAATGATTCCCTGCCTCTGTTTTGAGCACTGTTTTGCATTCAAATGCCTCCATTCTTCACTAGATCTTGTGTGTTTGTTGTACACACACCTGTACATAAAGGATGCAGTGCTTAACCTTACTTTTCATCAGGTTTCTGTGCGTGATTCTATACATGAGTGCAGAGCACTGAAAAGGAGCATTCATTCGCCAAATAAAGGTATGTTGTTTGTATGTAACTTCAGAAATCAATAGAATTCATTAGAGCTGGTAAATAACATCACATATTGAAAATGGATAAGGCAAAGATGTGTTTAAAATCCTTCCTTTCTATAGCACAGACTCATCTGACTGGCATCTTTTGAGTAATGTGTATTGAACAGAGATTTCTATTATGTGGTTATGAAAAAAAAAAGATTTTCAGCTGAGCCTTACAAGCATGTGAGCCCACACTTCCGGATGAAATCACTGTTTATAGTGTCAGAACGGCCCGTGGGGCAGGAAAAGAAGAAGTTTTTTTTATGAAACAGAGGGAGTCTTGATAACTGCACATCTCAAAAATCAACCACTATATTTTGATCATTTTATGAGCCAACTAGGAGTCCACATTGCTGACTGTATTTTTTATCTGAGTGTTAGTTCCTAACTCAGGATCTAGGTTTGAGTCTGTCTCACTCTACTCTCAGCACTGCTTAGCTGCTGTTATGGGTCATAACTGTGACAAAAACATTACTGATGAATCACACCATCGTCTGCTGGCTTTTCAAAATGAATGCCTGTTGCCAGAGAGAGAAAAACACAATAAATACCTTGTATTCTGCCGTGGTGTGTCCTCAGCTGCAGCAGACAGAACACAGAGGCTTACATTAAGCCTGATGGATAGAGAAGTATAAAATAAATAGAAGATTTTTATACTAAAATGAAATTTCCTTTACATTTGAGGAACAGTGGTTATTAAAGCAGCAGTGGAGCAAATATGATTAAAAAAAGTTATTTTCTTTTATCTGAAAAAACTCATGTGCCTCTGTGTCCTCCGGTGCTCCTAATGGCATCTGCGAGATTTCACAGACCGGAGGAAAAACAACCAATCAGAGCCGATCTGGAGCCTGTCGTCTTTGAGCAGCTGTCAATCACTCGTGAACTCCAATCAAACGTTCAAACTAGGCAGCGCTGATCAAATATGAATCAATATTCTGTTACTGTAATGCCTATTTCTCGCATAAAATGTTTTCAGAAACATCTTAGTGTTCTGTTTAGCTGTAAAATGAGAAAGTTTGTGACCCGGCCGCCATGTCGAGATAAGTTGAGGAAATACCAAGCACCACCCACCAGCCGGAGCAAACTTTCTCATTTTACAGCTAGACAGTACACCACAAGATGTTTCTGAAAACATTTGAGGAGAGAAGTAGGCATTACAGTAACAGAATATTGATTCATATTTGATCAGCGTTGCTAAGTGATTGACAGCTGCCTCTGTTGAATGAACGGCCAATTGGAACTCTCTCTCTGAGAAATGACCTGTGATTGGCCAAAGTCTCCTGTCAAATTTTTTAAAGCCTGAAAACAGAGCCATGAGGAGGTGCAGAAGTCTAGTTTTCTTCCAGAACACTTGAATTACAATATGTTGAAAGGTTGTTATGGATCTTTTGCCCAATGATTCCAAAAATATTCTGCCTACTGCAGCTTTAAGGCTGATTATTTTGAAAGAATACAAGCTGTTGTGCCATTGGGTGACTAAATTGTTGGAATCTATAGAAACTGTAACAATAATAAATGCCAAACCTGAGTTGATCTTTTGTTTATTTCAACAGTGATATCGTGGTTTTGACTGGAATTTGTCTTCACATCCTGTAGCAGCTCCAGCTACAAAGACGTACTGTGCAGCGAACTGTATTGCTGTCTAAAGCTCAACTTTCTGCACTTACTTTCTGTATCTGGCACCTCATCAAACGCGTGCACACAGCGTTAGAAACACACAAGGCGTACGCTTTCCATCACTGTATGTGAGATTGAACCACAGAAAGGTAGTTTCGGCGGCCCAGCAGGCAGCCAGGCCTTACCCCCTCCCCCCTCCGTCACAAGCATCTGAGCTCGGAGCTTTGTGTCGCTCCTCCACCTGTAACCAGCCGAGGGTTAGATAAATGGCAGGCGGTATTGAAAAGAGTCCCCATTCACCGCCATGCTGAGCTGCACTTAGACACATTATTGCAGTCTGGAGGAGGAGTGCGTGGACGTGGGGGGAATGTTGAAGCAGGGCGGTCTGCGGACTGCCAGAACACAAGCGAAACGGGGAAACAAGCATGACACAAAGAAGTACATAGCTGCCTTTGTGCCGCGGTAAAAGGAGGTTTTGTAAGTTGGAGGACTTGGATGGAAGTGGATGGAAGAGATAGCGCTGAACCCCCCCCCCCTCCCTAGCCAGAGTAAACACTTGGATATAAAGACAAAAACACACTAGTTGCAAGAGGAGGGAGGAAGGAGACGGAGAGAAGGAGACAGAGAGGCATATCATTTGGCTGAAGTGTCTTCAGAGTGCTGCACACACTGTCCCACAATTCAGTGAGACGCTTCATACTCGGCAGCACTGTCTACATTTCCTCTCACTCAGGATTTTGTTGTTTTTCTTCAGTTTTGGCACACTGGGAAACTTTTGCAGCCCAAAATGTCAGCAAATGCTTGGAACAGTTTGAACATCAATACCCAAACATTTGTCAATAAACTGCAAGCTAAGTTTCCCATATAGGCTACAACATTCAGACCAGTCTGAAATCACTTAAAACGCTGCTGTTTAAGTTTGGATTGCACGTTTAAACTTTGAATGTCAGTTCAGATGATTTCAAATCGATGTACGTACCAAACACCTGAATAATAGCTGGCGAAATAAACTCACTTCAACGCCCATGTAGTAGCTGTTCTGGAGCTTTCAATCTTATCACATGATCTTCATCAACAGATGGAGTTTACCCAGTTCAGTCATGAAAATGATCTTTTCTGAGCACCTTCAGGACTTGTCACCAATGTTGGCTTTAAAGCTGAGGTTCAACATTTAATTTTGACCTTAGTTGACAAAACAATTTCACCTCAAGGTCCATTTAGCAGCTGTTCTGGTGCTTTTGATCATATCACATGATCTTCATCAAGTCTCTAGAGATGGGATTGTTTTGTCAACAGATGGCCAAGAATTAAGTTTGACTCTCCCAGAGTAATATCAGTGATTATGAGATGCTCTTGTGTGCATGTACATCACTGAGCACTCCCTATTTACGACTATAAAATCATCCATAAACAGCAGCAGATGTCACTTTCTTTTCAAATGTAAAGTTAATGTATTACTGTGAAATAAACTGATTATTTTTACTATTATTATCATCTTGGACTATCAGAAAAAAACTGAGTTTTTGTTTTATTTTGGTCATTGCAGCTTGATTTAAAGCAGCAACAGTTCATTTTGTGGCCACTTGGGGGCAGCACAACAAGATGAAAACACAAAATATTAGCATGGCATGGCAAACATGTTAAGCAAACATTTGCATTCATTTGGAGAAGCGTTTCTGGCCACATGGCGAATGTAAATCCATTACTCTGTCTGTTTGTTCACTAATAAATGCTGAGGGAAATATCTGACTCTTTAGCTTTGAAATGCATCACTGTGTTCACCATAGTGTTGTAGTACTCAAGACCGGTCTCAAGGTCACTTCTTGAAGGTCTCGGTCTCGTCTCGGAATTGACCGTATTTTTCAACCTCATCTCAGACAAAGAGGACTCTGGACTTTATCTCAAGACCGGTCAAGACCACGACTGCGGGGATAACACTAAACTACCTGTGCATTGTCCTGATTTATGTGTTAACATCATTACTGTGATTGTTCATAGAAAGCAAAGGACAATTTCCACACATAAAATTCACCTCTGCAATATTGCTGTTGGATTATTTTATCAAGACATTTCTCACGGCACCCATATACACATATACAGTATGGCAATAAAAGATTAGAATGAAGAGGAAACTTCATTTGTTTTCTCTGGGTGTTTTTATGGGAATGTGGATCGTTCAGATCAGTTTGAGGAGCGCCTAGGGTTTGCATGTTCCACATTTTATCCTAAGTGTGTCATGCAGTGTGGAACTCGCACTGGTCCAGTCTTGGTCTTGACTCGGTCTCAACCGCTCAAAGTCTTAGTCTTGTCTCAGTCTCGATACATTGTGGACTTGGTCTCAGTTTAGGTGGTCTTGACTACAACACTGGTTCCCCAGCTAATCGTTAACTTTGCCAGTCTTTGATTTTGTGCAGGTATAGCATACAGTGGGTCATCAGGTTTTTTTTCCTGAAAACAGCTGCATGCTGTGGCTGGAAACAAGGTTGATGAGAGCTCAGAGACTGAGCCGTAAAACCAAAGCAGTTAGCTAAAAAGATGAGAAAACACTCTGTTGAGCTGAAGGAAACAGCCGATTTGGGTGATAATTCTGTGTGGGTTTATCACTATGAGAGACCCCATGACATTAATCATAGTCATTTGACCCATTGTTTATATAAAAATATTGATTAATGCAGCTTCAAGTGAAGGAGTTCAAGTACCTCTGGGTCTTGTTCGCGAGTGAGGGGACTATGGAACGTGAGATTGGATCCCCCAGTCAGAGCTGGTTAATGTGGCCTGGGAAAGGAAAGTTTGGGGTCCCCTGCTGGAGCTGTTGCCCCCGCAACCCGACCCCGGATAAGCGGTTGAAGATGGATGGATGGATGGATGGCAGCTTTAAGTTAACTGAAACCATCTATTTGAGAAATGTACCAAGGGGAAAGCTAAAATTCTCTGTGTGTAAATAATTGACTTATAGCTAAAAGAAAAAAAAGAGATCACAACAACATGCCCTGACTGTTTTGCTTTAAAGTTTCTCATCATTGTTTTTTTTGGGCGGGGGGGGGGGGGGTTGACACAGTATAAAAAGTTCTGACAGCATAAAGACCAAAAAGATATGTGAGAGCCTCCTCTGGGTGGAAGCTGTCTGTTTTCTTGGCAACACAGTTCACTCAACTGCCACCCACCATTTGTTTTAGCGGGGCTTTTTACATGCTTACCCTAGAGGTAAAACAATTCTCAGGGCATTTCACACAAACTCTCTGTAACTGTCAGCTTTAAATTGACGCCGGATGTGTGATTTTCCAACAGCTCCTCGTTTTTTTTTTCTCCCCATCTCAGCTTGTAAGAATGTCTCAGAGCATCAAAACATACCTGAGAATGATCTTGATAGTGTGTGGTGTAATTGCACAGATAACAGTATACCAGTCATGCTGCTGTCATTCAGCTGGCTGGATTGGGTGTAATATCCAACATTGCCATCTCACAACCGACGTGGGTGCTCCTGTTAAAGGATAAAGCTGCAGGTTTATTTTTCTAAATTGTTAACAAATCCCATGAAACCACCAAATCTGTGCCAAAGACCTCCATCGTTGTCCAAGAAGAACACATCAATGAGCCATATACTGTTGCACTGGTGTGAAATGGTCCTTCATTACAATCGACACTTTATTTTGAGGTGATCCCACATGTTGGTGCCAGAAATACTCACTATAGCACCAAATGTGTGTTAATCCACTGATGAAAATAGTCGCCAGGAAATACACAATTCACTCCTTTTTGTGTAACATTTGTTAAAAACTACAGTGCTCAGCTGTTTTAGGAAATCGCTGAGCCTTTTTGAAAAATGAAACTACACACTTGTGATTTTGTATCAGTATGTATATGATGAGTCTAATAAAGTTCAAGTTTTTTTAAGTTAAGTAGCGAAAGACGTTGATTTTAGTCTTTTTATAGGATTTGTTGACAATAAGAAAAATACAGAAAAACATTATCCTCATCCTTAAAGGTACAGTGTGTAGAATTTGGCGACATCTAGCGGTGAAGTTGCAGATTGCAAACAAACTGAAAACCTCTGTGCCTAGCGTGTAGGAGAACTATGGTAGCCGACATGAAAATGTGAAACACGAATGACGCTACCTAGAGCCAGTGTTTGGTTTTGTCCATTTTGGGCTACTGTAGAAACATGGCGGCTCCGTATGTAGATATAAACGGCTCATTCTAAGGTAACAAAAACACAATTCTTATTTTCAGGTGATTAGACACTAAAGAAAACATACTTAATTAATATTATATTCCAATTCCGACAATAGATCCTCCTAAATGCTACACACTGTTCCCTTAAGACTAACCTGCTTACAGTATGACCTTTTATTAAATGCAGGATTATAAACCATAAACTCGCTGAGTATTGGAATATCACTGTGATCAAAACATTGTTGTTGGCACTATAATGTGTGAATCAAGGTGTCGCTTTAAGCTTTTATTACCAAGCTATTTGCTGAAAACTGTGTTGTTATATTAACTAAAAACAAAGAGTCATTATAATGTTGACAGTTATAACATTTCTAGGAAGAGACAGAGAGAAAGCAAGAGACCTTTCGCTGTCAGTGGTCACAATTCACATCTCTGTGAGATAAATCAATCATGTTTTTGTAATTGAATCAAAAGCATTTATGAATCCTTTCAGTCCCTGTCATGTCCACAAGATGTCAGTGTATGTGGTGCTGCAGGTCAGTAAATCCAGCTGATCCCATCAGCGGGGATTTACTGTTTGTGGAGTATAAACCCACTACGATACAAATCACTGTCACACAAACACTATGTGTGTGAGAGAGATACAGAGAGAGTGTGTGTGTGGGTGTTGTTCGTACAGTTGTCGGTTTCCATCATGTGTTTAGGTCAAAGTTAACATGTCCTGATGCACGTACGTGTCCACGCATGCAGTCCTGGACACACGCCAGAGACCAGGTAAGGTGACTTAAGCCAAGCTGGCGTGTCCAACCAAATGAGAGGGATTTGGGGAGGTCGGAGCCACGCTGCCTCCCACCCACCTCCACATCCCACCTGCATTCCCTAAAGCCAGCAGATTAACTCCCTCAGATCTCTCCTCTTTAATTAGGACACAGACAGGAGGAGTGAAGGCACAGCGCCTCCAGAAAGAAGCTCAGTCGGGGAAGTAAACAGAGAAGGCCTGACGTATTGCTGCTGACACATAATCTCAGATTTCATCTCTGAAAATACATTAGTTTAGTGGTATTAAATATACTATATATAAACTCATATTTACCCAGTGAGGGAGAGGAGAAGACATAGTCATGATGTTAGATACTTACTCTCTTTACACCATGCACATAGAACAGATAGAAGAGAAGAGAGAGAGGGAAAAAATTAGCCACAACAAAACAAAACTTCCAGGATGGTTCCAGGACTTGCCCTATAGCCCTGTGATCCACCATAATGCTCCACAACATCCAGCCTGAAATAAATGTGACACTGACTCAATTAAGGCCCAGTCAGCGGAGGAAAAATAGCACAAAACTATATAGCAGTAATTGTACCAGCAGGGTTTTGTTTTCTGTGTCTCCTCTCCTCTGCCTTGTTATCTTAAAGTTATTTCATGCCCACATACAGAAGATGAGGCACTTAAAAAAAAGAAGTGAAACATGAGTAGGTGACACAGAAACCCCGAGGGGCCTTTAAACAATATTTCAGAGACATCTGACAGAAGGCAAACAACACCAACATTTCTCAAGTGTTCATGTTAAGACAAGAAAAGAAGAGAAAGTAAAATCATTTCACAAGTCAATACAACCCATATTTAAAGGCCCAGACGCACCAAGCCAACATCAAAGAACTGGAGGTGATGAAGGCAGACTGTTGCATCGCCTCACGTCGCCTGTGTCTTGGACGACAAGTTGCATTTAAACACACAGCCGACTGTGACTGTGACAAGACTACAGTCGATGGCCAGTTAGCGTGTACGTTCGATAGTTTGTATTCATCATTCAAAAAGGGAAAATTGGAAGACCGAGGACGGCGGATATACAAGCCGTTGTTATGATATGTACATGAAACAAAGCGACGTTTGGCCAACCTTTTTCACACCACTCTCACTCACCACTTAGCTTCATTCCTGATGGCCGTGTCGCTATGAAAATATCCGTCTATTGGAATGATCAGATGAGATGAAGATGATAAATGAGAAGAGCCTTCTGTGTGTGCCGTCATGACTTTACTCATTGGCTTGCTTTCCTCACGTCTGTTTCTCTTCTTGTGCTGATTCGTTTAAGCTGAACAGCCAATCAGAGTGATTTCGCTCACCATCGAGCTCCACCGCCGATTCAACATGCTGAATCGGCCAAAAAACCTCAGACACGTGCGGCTAGAGCCAACGGTGCGGGACACACCGCAAAAACTAGTCCGTCCCCAAACTGTCTGACGGCCGACCGTCGGCTTCGTGTATCAGGGCCTTAACGGTGCTACTGATAACATTGATAACTAGATGCCGCATTATCCCTCCACTGTTCCATTGCATTCACTTCACAACAAGTTGTTGCAAGGCATTTACATCAATCTCGGCCATTTATCCGTTTTTGTCCACACTACCTGACGACCCAGAGATACCACGTGATACCAACGTCGTTTTACTATTGGCTCTCAAGACTTGTTAGAAGTGGTAATCGAACATCAGATATCTTCTGACAGATAAACAAAACATCCTGTGCTGTGTAGAATAAGCTTGACTGCTCATCAACAAGCAGTGTCAGGGGTCAGAGGAAAACAAACATGTATATGACCCTGGACTCATCATGGAGTTCACTGGAGGAAAAGTGAAGCAGCACACAGTGGTTTCAAGTTAGACCAGTAAGAAAAGGAACATGGGGAATGTCATTCATTCCCCGGATGTTTGCATGAGAAGCCTCTGCGCTCCAGCTTGCTCGCCATTGCAGGGATTGTGTGGGCTGGGCCCCTCCTCCTGAGGCAGGCCTACCTACAGTAGCAGCCACCATCAACTGTAATCCCAGTGTGTTCACCAGAGGACGAAGCTCTGCAGATGAAGGGCAGAGACATCAGGGAGAGTAGCACGTTATCAGCCAAACGCTAACTTCCCCTTCTCAGGATAACTCACATCTATGTGATCCCATCATTCACACTTTATCATTAACATTAACAGGATTCAGGACCTGGCTGTTGGGCCTAGATACTGGATTATTCAACTGGAGAGGTCCAAACATGTCACGATGGTGTTATGATGACCTGCAGCGTGTGATTGGTGGACAGGGCGTCCGGGTGGATGGGTAAAGGCAGTCGAGGGCGGGGCTTGGAGGAGGGGTTAAATGCAGACTGGTGAAGACTGAGAGTATGGAGGCTAAATTTAGCCAATGGCTCTGCTGGGGTGGAGCTAATCCTCTTTGCACTCGAATTATCTGGCCTTCGGATTAGAGGGCTTTGCCTCTATGCAAGACATCTACTCTCTATAATGATGTCCCATAGCAGGCCATACCATGTCCCCTGGCGGGGGTGGATGAGGTGCCAGACTGGCCCCTATAATGAGTGAAGAACTTGTTTACTGGTCCATAATCTTTCACTATTTGATATAAAGTGTACTGGTTGTGAGCGCCATTTTATAGCGGTATCCATATGGTGACAATTATGCAACATAATGTGATGTAGTCAGCATGCAAATGTAACAGATTACCCATAACATACTGTAAGTAGCACTGGACAACTGCCACAGTCTTCTGCATATTGTATTGGAAATTATTGATAGTGAAGCTTTAACGTGCATTAATGGAGAGTTACAGAGGTATGAAGGGAACAGCTGTAAACGTGTATGAAATATGAAAGTAGGAGATCTAATGATAAGCGTTGCTGCATACAGACTCACATCATAACAATTTATATTCATGCCTTACTGTCTGTAAAGTGATGGTTTCCAACCTGGGGGGTCGAGAATCAAATCTGAGACTGATTTGTATAATACAGTTATAAGTAGTTACACATGGACATCGGCTCATTTTAAAAGATCACAAGCCAAAAAAAGTTGGAAAACACTAAAGGAGTTTCAATTACCGCTAACCTTTCCATGTAACAAATGTATAGCGGTATATTCAGGTTTTTGCATGGTGCATCAGATAATGATGATGATGTCCACCATCAGTGTTAGATGAATGAAAATGTACTTTAAACATAAGTAAAAGTATGCATCAGCAGAAATGCACCATATATCATTGGATTTAGGGGTGTCACGATATACTGGTATTGATGATAACTGTGATATTTTAAGAAAGAAAATATTGATATCATCATCATATTATATTGAATATTTTATGTTTTTTTGACTGTTCATCTGACAAAACAAGCTATTTGAAGATGGCACCTTGGGTTTAATGAAATTGTGAAAGGTATTTTTCACAATTTTCTGACATTTTATAGACTATTTATCAATTCATTAATACTCAAAATACTCAATTAATCTACAAGTGCATGAGAAATTAAATTATGTATTTACTTATTTATTATGTAAGTTAGTAAATGTATAATGTAAAGTCCACCACACAGCAGACATTCTGGAGATTCAGTGTCTTGATGCACATTTGGATGAATCAGGCCTTTTTACTTTCACATAAGTGTAAACACTCCCAGTAAAAACATGTTTTGGCCGAGGTAGACCGCAGACAGGACGTAGTGAAGGCCTTTTGAGGCCCAAGGAACACATCCATATATTAAAAGCTTTTTATGCTACATAATATACTATCATTTGGGGAGGAAGAGCCTGGCATCAGTCCACCGTACTGTCCGACTGTAACTGCTGCTCTCTCTGTGGCAGTCCTCTCCACTCCGTATATATTCTCTGTACGTAAACCACGGGAATGATATGTGGTGCAGGAGAGCTATGATTATCCATCTCCAGCAGTATAGGTGCCACTCAGACACATCCATTATCACATCTGCACTCATCCACACCCAACAAAATGAACCAGCGGGCCCGTCCCCCCTGCTTCCAGGGAAGAGGGATTTTTCAGCCATTTTTTGCTGATATGCTTATCTGGAGCGACTCGGGATGGATGAGCGGCTACAGAGAGTCGATGTCTCACTCAAGGACACTTTGACATCACATACAGCTATTGCGGGGATGTGCCCTGCTACTTATGGGACAGAGGGGCTCAACCCTGGCTGGTGTAACTATAGACAACCATTATCCACATATAAAACAGTCCACTACTGTGATGACACTACACCTGCTGTAGTGTTTGAATGGGAATCTAAAAGGTGCACACTCTTGGAGGTCTCTTGACAATGATTGCAGTCCATGAAGGACCAGATTCAAGTCTCAAAAAAAGAAGCTGCGCTTCTGGCAGCTCACAATGACCTCTGACCTCTCTGTCTGTAGAGATCAAGACTATCACTAAAACTCCTGTAGAGTGTCTCCACAGTTTGCAGTCTCCATCAGTAGAGCCTGTTGCTCTTTACACTTGTAGGACCGTACCACCGGGTATCAGAGGTAGGGGGGGTTATTTCCGGGGAGTTTCCTGCAGGGATGAGCCCCGGCGAGGGAGGGGTGGCGGTGGGTGGTGGGGGATCGTGAGGTTGGATCCTAATCCCTCAGCCTTGGCTGCAGCACGGCCTTAGGATAAACTGACATGTAGGCTTTGGACATTTGAAAATGCTACTGGGACGCTAGCAATTTTTTTTGTATTTATGTTTTGTTTTGTTCAGAAGTCATTTTTATATTGAGGTAATGCCAACTCTGGTAAGACAACAACTTATTTTTTTCCTTAAATGTTTGCTGTGTTGTGCTATTTAATGTGTTGTTTTGACAATTTAGTGAGGAAGTGAGAAATAATTTAGGCTGAAAAGATGCCTGCGGTGCCATAATTTATTTTTTCAAGTTTCATCTGTTGCAACCAAATGTAGTGACAGTAACAAAATCTGGTCATCTAAAATAGAGAAGTCCATGAATAAATTGTCATTTTGTCAACCTCAAGTCACTCTGCTACTAAAAATCCTTAGATGTCTTGCTACACATTGTACAATCTGTCAAATTCTTCGGCTTTTGATTAAAACTGATGTGTAGAGAAGTGTAGGAAAGAGGATAACTATCATATTAGTTTGAATGTCTTCCATTGCATGTAGGAATCTACTGTCTCTGTCATAAGGATCTATTCAACCTAGCGGTTTTTGGTATGTACATATCAAGTTACATACAGTATTTGATAAGATCCAGAACAGCAACTCCTGCTCCGTAACTGACCGAGTGATCGTATTTGACTTAGAAACGTGTTGCTAATAAATGTATTTGACAGCTAGGTTAGGTAAGGTTAGCGGACAGGTAGTCCCCAGAAGTCTCAGATCTCTCGAGGTCACAGAGGAGCTGAGATTAAAATGAACTCACTGCTTTGACAGTTGAGTTATTCAACCAACAGATATAATGTGTAGATAGATGAAAGATGCTTTTTTACAAAAGAAGGATGTTTTTGTAATATCTCTGTCCTCAGTGGCAATCAAACCCCTTGCCCTGGTGGAAATCAGGTTATATGCTGATGACAACATATGCAATGTTGGTAATTTTCAACCAAAAAGAAAGCATGTTTTTATCCTCCAAATAACAGTTCAGGTGAATTATTTCCCCATGCACATATGATAAAGCAAATCAGCTGCCAGGTTCAGGTGACATACCTGTATTGTAGTTGCAGTGAGGCCTTTTTCTTTAAATCAACTCTCTTGGTTCAGGTTTTAGTTTAGTACAAAAAATGCAATGAAAGCAGATTGAGAGAAAGAAACAATCTGTGAAGGTGTGTTGGAGTCACCCAGAGGGGCTGATTAAAACATCTTGTGCTAAAAAATAAAACAGAAAGAAAGAAAAATGATCAAGACGACAAGGCAGATAATTAATAAAACGTTCTGCAAAATGATTTTATGCATTTCTATACTTCCCAAAGATAATTACAGCTTACATCCAAGTCCCTGGATGTGCACATATGGATGAAGAAACTGAATAAATAAACACTTCTCCAACTCTCAGTAACTACTGATGTGAAGGCAGAGCAAGGCACTTGATTGTGGTCATATTGAGTGGATTCCAGGTGACTGGATGGATGGAAATGAGGCTAAAAATCTGGCCCCGAGAGCAGCTCAAGTGTTGAATCTACTGTGTGTTTATGCAGCTATTCTTCCAAAGTCTGTTAGCATTGATATGTTACTTGGCTCCGTTACTCTCTGGAGAACAAACTGCAGAAACCGATGAAGCAAAGGCGACAGAGTTTGGCTCAGTCAAACTAATAAATGATCTGAACGGTAAAAGGTCACTTGTGAAATTGAGATAGCTTTTCTGTAAATTACACAGTGACCTATCTGCTTCCTGTTAAACCTCAGACTCACATTGATTTTCATGATTCAAAGGAGCTCTTTGACTTTTCAACCCCAGGGACACTCTCAGAGGAAGGCACATCATGACCTATTCAAACCCTGCACAGGCATAAATGCTGATTTGACATCTGAATTGCAGCAGTGTGTGTGCATGTGTATGTGTGTGTTGGGGGTAAGGGTGGTCTACATTCATAACCACAAACACAGATCAATAAGTTAGAAGAGAAGGGACGGGGAGGGAAACAGAGGGGGGAAGAGTGAGTGCAACTGTTATGTAAGCGCCAGCTGTGTGAGTAAAGGCGCTGCAGCAGGATGATGAAAGCAACACCGCGTCCCTCAACCAGAATGAGCATCCACCCTCTCACTTTCTCTCCTGAATTGTTCATGTATTATTCAGGTTACTGAAGGAAACAACAGATGAAAACAAACAAAACAGTATGCTCAGATGGTTGTGATCACATCGCGGTGTTGCAGTTCCTCTCATTATGGCAACAAAACTGATCATTTTTACACTGACTTTGGGATTTCAAAAACTACACATCCGAGAGCAGCAGACACATTTCAGTGCGTCAATCCAGACTCCATAATCCACCGTCGGCCAACTCTGTGACTTTCGTGATGAAACAATAATGTGAGGCAACAGGGACAAAATGAAAAAAAAAAATCTGCAGTCTTAATCTGGATTAAATTACAGTGTTCGTCATCATGGCTCCAAACCAGGACAGACCGACCCAAACCAACCATCCACTTATCAGGCGATGAGACTGCAGTTGTTTCTGGATCGAGCAATAATACCCATATAACAAGTAATATCCATGTAACACTTAATACTACTGATAAGGGACACCCCAAAAATAATCATTCTGGAAAAAATTTATATTTTTATTTATTTTATAGACAAATATGATGTTTTAACCTTATTATGTAACCTGAGTCCTGAGGCAAAATATTAATATTTACAAAGATTTCAGATTTAGATTTTCTGCCTGTTCTGAAACTACACTAACTCAGGAATAAATCAGTCTTTTTGTTTCCACCAAATAGTTCTAATTTAGATTTAAAAGAAAAAAAACACTACACCGGTGGTAATATTGGTATTGACGCAAGCGCATCTTAAAATAAAAACTACATTTACCCCAACCGCTGTTGCTTTTTACTACAAAGAGGATGTTGCTACTTGTTTTAGCTTTAGCTTGCTCGGAAGAAATAGCTAACTCTTCCTGTTTGTGTTATAGGTGCCATAAAGCAATCAGTTTTCATGCACTTTTTTATTAAGATAGATGTTAAATGCAACACACTCTACCAAATGGTATAAGATATTTGATTAATCTTACACAACATGTTTGTAACAGTTAAAAAGCAAGCATTTTGAAATTGTTGTAGCCTAATCAGTAGGCTCAAAAAGTAAGAGAAACATGTCCTGTTCTTAAAGTGAGGTATTGTAACTTTTGAAAGAAGAAATAACACCCTTATTTTGTACATTTGAAAACTTGAAATACACCCTTTGTTATTATAATACTAAGATAGATATTGTGTATCTGACTGAGTCAGCTGACTGACTTTATGACTCTTCTCTACTTGTGCTACTATTGCTATTCCTACTACATTTTAGCATTTACCATTATTAGTATTCTTTAGGTTTTATCATTATTTCACCAGTAAGTAAATAAGGTAGTACTGTCAGGATACCCTTAAGAAAGGCACTGAGGACTGTAGTTGCTGTAAAAACTAAAAGAAAAAGCATCTCTGAGTACAGAGTTGGACCAGATTGTGCACATGAAGGTTAAATCAAGGTTTGTGTTACTTTACAGTCTAACAGTGTGACTCATTTCTCATTAATCATGTGCTGTATTTGGCATTCAGCTGTGCAGCTTGGTTGTCTGTCACAAAGCGTTTCCACAACACACCATCTTTTGTTATCTGTAAATTACAGAGGATCCAGCCTCAGGCTGCTGGATTTGGAAGAATATGTGGCTGACTCCACTGTGCAAGTCATTTAATCATGTCAGTAAAGCATGTGACAGCCAGCAACAATCCTAAAATGCAATATAACTTGTGTTATTGTCGTCCTATTGGTGCCTCTGGTCACTATAAAAATCAAGACGGATCTGTATGTGTCACCGTTGCAGCAGCAGCAGCAGCAGCGCTGTGTGATGGATCAAAATGGCGTCACAGCATCTGAGCGTAGAGACAATGAGATTATCTGGTTGTGTGGAAGGACACGCAGCCTTCAGGGGAGACTGGGAGTCCTGAGCTGCTCTTTCCTGCCTAATGACACTTTTAATTTATGACTAGAATAATAACCTGCATTTATGTATGACTTAAAGTCCTTTACCAGTAATAATAAATAACATAACATTGATTAGATTCACAGGAAAGGAAACTAAAGCAAAGAGCTAGAAAAAACATTCAACATAGTGGGAGTGAAATTAAAAACAATAAAGAACTGTCTTGCCCTTCTACAATTACATGATGTATTGTTGGCAAATTAAATACTTCTATATTTTCTCTAGGGTTTCAATGACTATGGAGTCAAAGGGCACGATGTAGGCTATAATATGAATGTTGTGAACCCCTTTGGGACTATCATTGTGACGTGGCAGGTCACAAGCCATCCCAAAGGGGACTGTTGCATAGCAATGTCTCTACAAATGCATTGTTGTTCTGCCTATAGATAATTTGTGACGTGTGCTATGCATTGTGTTTTAGGTTCAGCATGCAGCACTACACACATCAAGGACTGTAATAGTCATTCAACGCAACCGTTGAGGCCTTAAATTTGAGACCAAGACTCAGGAGATTGCACAGAATACCTGCAGCCGCACAGCGTAACTCACAGCTCCTTGGGAGGATTATGCCATTATAGCTGACAACTTGAGCTTCCTCAAGAGTACGACGGATACAAAGCAATCAGTCCTGCTCCGCTTACACCCAACAGAAACCATGGATGACCCCTATCACAACAACGTGAGCCAGCAGGTGACAGAAGGTGGAGAATACACCTACACCCAGGATGGTGGAGGTCAAGATGGCTACCCTTACCAGACAGACTACCCTCCACAGGACGAGGACGCCCGCAGCGATGCCACCGAGGGCGCAGACGATGATGAGCAGATGTATGAGGGGGAGTACCAAGGCATCCCCCACCCCGACGAGATCAAAGAGGCGCGGCGGGCCGCTCGGACGGAGGCCAGGAGGAAAGCCCGTCAGGCTGTCCAGCAGGAAGAGGAGGAGGACAACCTGCCAGAGCAGTACGAGGCCCTCATGGAGGACTGCGGCCATGGACGCTTCCAGTGGATGCTGTTCTTCGTGCTGGGTATGGCGCTAATGGCTGACGGAGTGGACAGCTTCGTGGTGGGCTTCGTCCTGCCCAGTGCTGAGAAGGACATGTGCATATCCAACTCCGACAAAGGATTGCTGGGTAAGTGACAGCAAAGGGAGGGAAGGTGGAAAAACTGATGATGAAAATGAGTGATGAAAATGTATTTAAACCTTGCTTCAGTTTTTCACACAAAAATGTAATAACCACCTTTTGAAAAAAAAAAGCAAAACTGACTGCCGTTTTGAAGCCTTGAGTCCCCTGCTTTATGGTCTATTTGACTCTAAATGGGACCACAATTTACTAAATGAACATCATGCTCTATTGAAGAAGACTTGAAACTAGAGATTGAGACCATAAACTCATGTTTACAATGTTTACTGAGGTAATAAATCAAGTGAGAAGTAGGCTCATTTTCTCATAGACTTCTATATAATCAGACTTTTTTTTGCAACCAGAGGAGTCGTCCCCTGCTGGCTATTAGAGAGAATGCAAGTTTAAGGCACTTCCTCATTGGCTTCACTTCTCAGAACCGGAGGTTGCCCACCAAAACAAAGCACACCTGGGGCTGATGGGAATGTCATTAATTATGCAGGTATTTGGTTATACACCAAAGTATTAAAGTTTTGTCAGGGGAAAAGTGACAGTGTCAGGGGATCACCAGAGTTGATAGAATTCATCCTCCATGAATGTCTGTACACAATTTCACAGCAGTCCATTTAAAAGTTTCTGACATATTTGGGTCTGAACCAAAGTGGTGGACCGACAGACACTGCCAACCCTCGAGCCATGCAGCTAGAGTATGGCCAAAAACTAATTTAGCAAATCCAAAACAGATATACAGTCTTTTGGTAACTTACAGGACGAGCTAAGTCGAAGAGTTCCAATCTTTACCCAGTGCCATCAGTGAAATCATCTGCTGTTGTACTTGGCTGAAACAAAATCTTGCATATGTTTGGCTCTTGATGGCACATCGTTGCAGACCACGGACAGAAATATCCCACGGACAAAATATCCCCCAGGCGCTGGGACAAATTATGGAGAAAAAAAAAGCTTTTAGGCAAATGCAAAAAATTAAGAACATAACCAACATTGTGCATCCTAATAGAGTATGGGTCCATCCATTGTGAGCCACCAGATTGAGTCACCGGATAGTGAACCTTGGCATAGGTATTACAAGCATCTGGAAGGTGACTTGAGGGACACCACACCACATGTTTATTGTTTTATTATGTTAGATACCAGACACAGAATTAAGCGCCTGCTTTCAATGTACTTTAAATGTTGTACTGTGAATTAAAGGTGCAGTGTGAAGAAATTGGCGGCATCTAGCGGTTTAGTTGCAGATTGCAACCAACTGAAACTTCCCCTGTGTGTCAAGCGTGTAGGACGGGTACGGTGGCCAATGCAGAAACGTGAATGTCCCTCTATAGAGCCAGAGTTTTGGTTTGTCCATTCTGGGCTATTGTAGTAACATGGTGGCCGGCTCCATGAAAATGACTTGCTTTCTATGTAGATATAAACAGCTCATTCTAAGGTGACGAAAACACAACGATTTATATTTTTGGATGATTATACACTAAAGAAAACATACCTATCAATATTATATTCTGCCCCATAAATGTTACACACTGTTCCTTTAAGGATAGTCTTTCTTTTATTTCCGTTGCCTGCTGGCTTCACTTGTTCCCAAATATTGTACCACAACAGGAAACAGGCCCAAAAAATGATACTGAAATTTGTATGCAGCATAGACCCAACTTACTGGGAAATGTACCTTGAAAGCGTCTGTTCCTCACTTTCTGTGCAGACAACCAAACTGCAAATTAAAGCCCCTCACCTTATTTCCCAGGCCTCATGTGTAGCCAGGCGATGTGGCAGATTGCACATACCTCATTTCATCTTAACAACAGGCTCCTGGGATGAGGCATTGCGAGAGATTGATGAGGAACCCGGTGGTGATTGTATTCAGTGTGTGTTCCCAGGCTAATATGGAGCATGTTGCAGCAGTCAGAGAGCCTGGCGGCCTGCAGCGCCCGGTGCGGAGCTGTCAGATACGCTTCAGGCCTCTGACAGGCGCTGGTAGCAGGAGGAAGGCCTGGCGAAAATGAAATCACAGCATCTGTTTGTGCAGAGCGAGAGGGGAGCGCTGATCATCGGCTGAGAATATGAAGTAGATCTGCAGAATGATCCTTTTTGATTCATGCTCATGCTCTGTTCACCAGACTCACCAGAGCAGAAATGTGTTTAATCTTAACCTCAGACTTGGATAGCCGAAAGACTCCCAAACCTTTGGTTAAAAGCGAGGAGGATGGTTGGTGCACTTATTGAATGGTGGTTTTATTGTTTAATATATAGAGTGAAAATATAAGAGGCCAACAGTGGCAGACACAAGGACACAAAGAAGAAACAGTTCTGGCAGGTTTTAAATCTCAGGCTTGATGTGGTTGCAGAGATTTAACCAGTTATCTCAAGGAAATTGCTAAACTCGCAATGCAGCTAATGCATTTCTGGGAGAAAACATGGATTTGCAATTAAAAAGGTCATGCATAAATTATGAGCTGGTTTTATGGTGCTTCCCTGCTGCTAATACAGGGATAATCTGCAATATCTTTATTTCTTGGCATTAATTGACATCACATGTCAGTCAAACAACATGTCCATTTCCGTTTTTATTTTCCTTTTGATCGACTTTAGATCAGTTTGTAGAGATTTTCTTTGTCCGTTAAGCAATGACAGTGTCACTGCTCATGCAAACGATCCAGCTCTTCTGCAGTTTACTCCAAACAAACTGCTGTTACTGTTGACGTGTAAAAAATACATCACTACTTGTGTACCGGGAGACTTTGTTTACGGCAACTTGTCGTAATTCATTTCCATCAACCTGTTAGGGACTGCAGATGAAAATTAGCCTGCATAGCTAAATCTGGCACATTTACATGATTCAGGACTCATGTGCTCATGTTAATTAATGTGCATTGTCCCTTATGAAATTAAATAAACATAAAACATAAAGTTCTTCCTAAGTTCTTCATAACAACTATCTAGTTTGAAATGGGTGATTTACTAAAGGCACATGCTATTAGCATCCAGGTTTCCATAACCAACAATGCTATTTGCACCCTACCCGGGCACACTTTAGATTCTGTATGTGTACATGTACTGTATATTTTTCCTAAACCTAACCAAACTGTGACTGAAAACTGAAAATAATGCTGTTTATATTACTACCACTATTACTGAGTGTAAATAGCCGAATAGCTGCCGTGTGACTATTCTCACCCAGGTGCAACTCTGTTTACGAAATTGGGTTGTATACCATAAAAATTAAAACTTAAGGAATGTGTACTTCCTTAAAGTTACTATGAAATCTGTAGCGCTGTCTAATGAAAGGCAATCAACGGTGTTAACAGAAGTATCCTGGGCTGTAACTTAGAAAAACATCAGTTTTGGGGAGTCTAGCGATATATTAAACTTAGCTACCAATGCTGTATGAATGTAGGAATAACTTTGTTTTGTTTATGAGTGCACACATGGAGATATATGTTTCAGAGTTAATATTCATGTACTGTAGTTTAGAGTTAGTGGGTAATATCTGATTATGCTAACGTAAACCGACGCCATTTGAGAACTTTGAGTCTGACGTTATTGGCATAACATTTTGTAATTTGAGATATATTGTGTTATTTTTGTTAAATGTAATTTATAATCTTTCAAAACAAACTTTTGATAAACTTACTAAATCTAAACAAGTCAGATATTAGCAAGCTAACGTTAGTTTTGCAACAGTTACACCTGGCTGTAAATATTAACAGTAATAACAACAACAGCTGTTTCCAACAGGCTGCAGGCCGTTACAACTTTCATTCACTGGATACAGATTCAATCAATACTGTTTTATTCAATGTGAGAATAACAGAACTGACATGAATGTAGCAGATTACTACTTTAAGGCTTTTGTGATTTTGGTAAAAACGCTGCCGGTCATCCATTGTTCAGTATTCATAAAACTCACGTTATTTTCTATAAAATGTTACCTTGTCGTTTAAAGGGAGTGTATGTAAGTTGAATAAATTAAAAAATTGTATCGCCAATGTGTGAACAGGTTGTAATCCAACCTAAAAAATTAGACCTTCCGCGAGTGTCTGAGATTCCTCTACCAGCCTGTAGACTGCTTTTAATGTGAAGAATGCGTGACGTTTTTTCCAGGAAAATACAACGGATGTGACGTCATGCGCGCTCGCGAGTGCCTTTACTATCTTCAGCTCCGCTACAGGGCTAACTGTGTGCAACGATAGCTAACATTCGGTTAGAAATGGAATCCGCTAATGCCGATAAACAACCGGCCCCCACCACAACTTGGACTACAACACAAACTCCACGGAAGCACAAAATAACCAAAGTTATATCTAGTGAAGCCCGTCTCGCAAAACATGAATGTGACCGACGTTGGGGGGAAAATAGAATAATATATAGTGATATGTGGTTTTAGCTGCTAATGTTGCTAACGTTAACTGTCAATCACGTTCAGTCTCGCGTGTGTCGCCTCACTGTTTTGGCCGATGCTCGCTCGCGTCGACATAGTGCGAGCGAGAGCAAAAGGACGCTGACTGTCGTTGACTTAACGGCTACAGGTGTCACTGATAACAAGCAATTTATGATTCTTGCATATAGACCCTTTAAGGATAGAAATACTCAATTTCTTATATCTGGAATGAAACTGTATTTCATGCAAAGTCATCTATACATACTGAAAAGCCTCATCTGTTTTAATTATGAACACAGAGTTATCATTTCTTTAGACAGTACATATTATATCTTTGGAGAATGCATACTCTGCAAGTGTGCAGTTTTTTTTCCCCTCCCGAGTGGGTTCATTGTCTCTAAATGCACTTACAGTGCTTTCACTTTTAATACTGCAAGAAAAAAAGAGAAATTGTTCGTTCCCCTCCAGGGATTCAATGTCTCCTCTGTGTTCAAGGACACTTTAACAGGCACACAGGAGCTTGTTGCTGCAGGGCTTGATCCTGGGCCTTCACCTGAAGGACAGGCTGTCTAATCACAAGGCCGCCCTGTCAACCTGTCCATGTACCTACCTAAAGGCATACGCATTGCCCTAAGCAACAACTTGGCCAAGATATTAGGTGACATGTTAGCCTTGACTTTTTGTCTCCCGGTGCCCTTAGCGGTCTCTAGTTGAATGAGTTAGGGATGTGCACCTTGGCGTGTGGAGCGCCGGAGCATTTGGATCGCCTAGTAATCCACGGGGAAGGTGCACACTATGGCTCCACGTGCCGTTAAGCTGCTTAGTCCCGCTGTAATTAGGGCTGTGTGTAGTAAAAACACAGAGCAGGCAGGAGGTATGGGTCTAAAGGTTTAAACAAGAGTGCATATTACTCTCCCCAGAGACATAAAAAGGAAATAATCATTGTTATCTCCTCGGTGGAGCTGTTGCTTTACAACAACAAGAAATGGCAGAGCAGACCTCCTGCCTAGTGCATGCTGGGATATAAACTCCAGGTCGCTGTGACCAAGAGTGGGAATCTGAAGATGCAAAAGCATGTAATCAAAGTAACAATAAAATGTCAGATTTCAAAAAATACATGGAAGGTGAATATTGTGGAAGTGATGGGCTCTTAGATGCCTCAAAATCATCATGACCTTTATTACTCCGTCACATTTCTGGGAATGCTAATATCAGTCAAGGTGCATTTTCTCGGTAGGCCATTGTGAATATTCGGAAATGTTGATCAGAGCACGCACGTAAGGATGCATCATGCTGAATTATAGTGGAAAGTGATGATTTCTCTAGTCCTCTGTGTTCATACGAGGGTAAAGGGAGCCCCCTTGTGGAGATTTTGGCCTTTAATAACAGATCCACTATTCCTTCCAGTGATGTTTGTGTGTATGTATATGTGGGAAAATACATACAGTATTGCTGTAGAGCCTCCACTGTGTGTTTCATTGAGATCAAGCGTCCCTTATGGGAGTAAAACATGTAACTTGACCTATAATAAATGTAAAGGTCAAATGCCTCCAAATGAGGTTTTTGTGTGTGTGTTTGCAGGTCTGCTGGTGTATGTGGCCATGATGGTGGGAGCGTTGGTGTGGGGGGGTCTGTGCGACAAGATGGGGAGGAGGAAGTGTCTGATCTACGTCCTGTCCATCGACCTGGTCTTCTCCTTCCTGTCCTGCTTCGCTCAGGGCTACGGCTTCTTCCTCTTCTTCAGGTTCTGCTCCGGCTTCGGGTGAGACACGTTTTACATCCATTTTCACATTTATTAGAATGACTGACCTTTTCCATCATTAAGCCATTTAGTGGAAACAAGCAAGTCTGGAAGATTTTTTGTGGGGGGGAAAGCACATCCCTATATTTGTATTTGGCGATATTTGTTCCAAAATAAGACACTTGACATTTAAGTAAGATGAGTAAGATAATAGGAAGCACTTCGGTTCACAGCCTGAGGTAGAGACAGGACGTAATTCAATAACACCAGTCGACACAATTGTTAGTTTATTTTCCTCATTAATACAACACAGAGATTTCTGTTTATTTACTTCATTAGAGCATTCCTTAAGTGAACATTGCTCTTTGCTTGTTTTTTAATTTGCGTTTTATTGCTGACTTCCTGCTGTCTCCAGCACCTTGGGGTGAAGCTTTTCAGATTGATTTTGCATCTTTCAAAGACACATTTCTATTGATCACAGCTGCAGCCTGAGTGTCTACCCAGACCTGCAATATTGATGTTTGAGCTTTTTGCTAAGCCAAAAAAAAAAATACAAGGTCACCAAAAATAAAACGTTCAGCTGTTGCTGATACACAGTGATAATGAGCCCCGTGTTAGTCATTAACACTCGCATCTGCTGGCTCACAAAACAAATGTCACTGATTGTCTTGATGTTAAACATTCTGTAGTGGTATTTAACTTCCCTATCAGCAGGCTCCAGCCATAAAACATAAACTCTCACGATATGAACAATTTCTAAGTAAAATTTTCCCCTAATTTCAATCATATCCTCAATTTAACTTTCTGATCTGGTCAGTCCTGGCATCGTACCGATCACTGAGAGCCCTCTGGACAAACTGACCACCAAAAACAATCCACAAAGTATTCAGTTGCCACCAGTAATTATTATTCATTATCTCACAAAATGCTTTTTATCATACATATTACAAACTGACTTTCCACAATGTGGGTATTAACTTGTATAGGTCTTGATTGCATTGACTTCATGTGCACATTTAAAAAGTAAAAGTGTGTTAACCTGACAATAAAACTGTGTGGGTACATATTGACAACGCAGAGAGCATTCACAACATAAAATCTTATTGTTAACATTTACACTCAAGTCATAAACCTTTGCGCTTGGTTATTTATTTGCTCTTAAAGAGCACCAAATTACAGTTTTTATAGCAAGTATTTCTTCTGTAGACGTAAGTTCCAATTAAAACTCTTCACAGCAGCACGCAGGGATATTAAGACACATCGCTGATGAGTCTTTTAAATGTAATATTTAATGTTTTGAGCACTAAAAATGTAACTCCATGCACCTCCAATGTGTTGGGGTGGAGTTAGAGTAAAATTATCTGCAGTAGATATCAGTAGTAGGTGAGAACATACGTTTTTGTGTAATTTGGGTGAACCAAGTCATTAGAACAATACGCTTACAATCCTAAATCACAAACATTAACCAATAGTAACATGTCAAATGCCAGATATCACAGAAAATTATCCTCTAAATCCTCAGAGAGTGATGGACAAGATACAAGTGTTTAGTGAGGAAGAGAAGAGATTTATTTTCTGAGATCTCTTGTGATTCCTCCCCCCAGAATCGGCGGCTCCATCCCGATAGTGTACACCTACTTCGCCGAGTTCCTGCAGATGGATAAACGTGGAGAACATCTGAGCTGGCTCTGCATGTTCTGGATGCTGGGAGGCCTGTACGCCTCCTTCACCGCCTGGGGAATCATCCCTCACTATGGTAACACACACACACACAAATGCTGAATCACATAACCAGACACTGTAGTAGACTCATATGAAGGCACACAAACATTCAGACACACTGTACATCACTTCATTACACAGAGATACTATTTTAATTCACTGGAGGAACATTTAGTTGTTTGACGTGGAACTTTTTTCTTCTCAGTCTGCACCAACGACATGTGGCGTAAATAATTTTTCTGCTTGGCAATAAGCCTCATCTTGAGAATTTTCCCCACCAATTAAATAGGAATAATTCACATTAAAGGTACAATATGAAACAATTTACATGAATTAATCGCTTTGTGTTGCCAAGGCAAACAGTTTGTTACATAACTATAAATAACGGAGAGCTTCCCCGACTTTCTCGATTGCCTAAAGGACTGGTGACGGTTTTGCCGGAAAATTCCCACCAACACCATCAGTGTGTAGCTAACGTACCAAAATACTGTCTAGAGTGCATAATGTCAGCTAATTCATCCAGACTCCCGCAGCATTACAGCTAACATTACAAAGCAACTAACGCTAACATTATCATTAGCAAAATACTATCTGAGTGGATATGTTAGTTGGCTAACTTGCCAAATTACTTCACCGGCTAACGTGATCCATGATACTAACTTGTATATTATGACAAACGGTGTTGATTTTATCCAACAATAAATGATGTAATGGCACAAAGCAAGGTGTATAAATAACGATGGCTTTCTACTAGCCAACAGCGATGCAAGGCAAACTAAGCTAAGCTCAGGTTAGCCAACTAGCTGAAACTTAGCGGCATGGATCTGGTGTTGGGTGCTTTGTAACGTTAGCTCATAAAGTAATTTGTAAACGAAGGCTAGTTAGCATCATGGAACCAATGGTCCAAATAAAATATAGGAACAAGAGATAGTAACGTTAATGTAAATATGATTGTAATGCCGATGCCCAGGATAAACGCTCGTGCAGGTTCAAGCGCAAGCAACAGGATGTTGCCTGCAGTTCACTTAGTGGCCACAGGTGTAATTAAAAACAAGGATTTTCTTAAAGTTACACATAGCACCTTTAAAATACGTAAAAATGTTGCCACCATCAGGAATTGAAGAATAATTCCATGGGAGTCTAAAATGAACTCACAGTTGCCACAATCAATGCAATGTTTCAAATGCAAATGGCTCAAATGCAAAAGTAGTTACATCAGTGCATAAAATATGTTTTGCATATACAAAAGATATGTTTTGTTGCACTCCAGTATTAAAGTGATTTGGACATTAAAACATGCCAGAAAGAAGGGTTCTTGAAATATTAACATGCTTTTTACTGGATTGTTTTCCAGGATGGGGCTTCGCCATCGGTTCAGAGCTCCAGATCCACAGTTGGAGATTATTCATTCTGGTGTGTCTCTTCCCGGCGCTGGCTGCACTTGTCGGAGTCGTCTTCATGCCAGAGAGCCCTCGCTTCCTCCTGGAGGTCAGATCCAACGTTGCCAGATTAAAACATGCAAGATTCAAATGTGGTTTTATTCTCTGCAAAACATAAAAACACATTAATCTGTACTGCTCTTAGCCTACAGGTTAGATTAATTTTAAGAACAAAAAACATTGAGATGTACGCTCCCTATTCTAATATTCATTATGTCAGTGAACAGTTTTAAACATCAAGCTTGTGATTGGTTAAAGAGTGTTGAGTCATCACCAGCCCCCAGAGCAACATCCCACTGCTGTGCAAAGGTAACGAAAGGCTGCTAAGGCGCCAGCAGAACACCACCCACCTCTGTTTCTCATCCTGGACATTGTCAGACCTTTAACCACATGTGGTATTGTGTTTGTATGTTACAGCAGGGATGCTCCATCATGTTCATATCACACACCCCCAAATTATCACACACTTCCCCCATCTGATAAGAGGCAGACCTCATGGGAACATTGTTACTCAACTCAGCATCTGGCTACAGTTTATGTGGGAAATAAACGTGCCATAAACCCGGAGAGCTTTCACAGAACGCTCTTGAAATTATGGATACTTTTGTATTTGTGTGTTTTTTCAGAGTGCCCGACATGACGAGGCGTGGATGGTCCTGCGACGAGTTCACGACACCAACTGGAAGGCCAAGGGGGAGCCAGAGAGAGTCTTCACCGTAAGCCTTCATTTACAACAACGCTGTTGTTTTGCCTAATCACTCAACACCACTTCTCTAATTTAGCAGTTCATTAACAACATGACCTAGCAGGAAAAGCACAGGTGTAATCAATACCATTAATGATGGCTCCGGTGCATGTAGGTGTTCCAGGTCCAGGGTCCATTGGTTACACCATTGCTTTTCTTTGACAAGTCAAAATGTGTATACTGTGAAAAAAATACATTCAAATTTCAAATTGAGAGTAACATTTCCCGTCAAAGTCTGTCAGTGCTGTTAGTGGAAAAACAGTACCGTACATGAAGTTCTTGTATTATAAATGTCACAAATAGCACATTTTACATACTTTATGATATAATTAATGTATATGTTATGGAGTGGTGAAAGTTATTTTATTGGACTAAACAAGTGGAACTCACCAAGCCATAATGAGCACAGATGTAAATAATAAAATGAATGATGGCTGAATTCCACTTAGCTGCTTCAGTTCCAGGGTCTTGATATTATGCATGCTGGCTCACTGTCACATTGTCATGGCTTACTGGGGCCAAAGAGTAAAGAAGCAAAGATACAAAACTCAGTTTTCTTTTTGACAACAACCGCCACTTTGGACTGAAAACGCTTATTATATTTATAATATTTTATTGTTCAACACAGGCAATTTCAGTAGAATATGTCAATAGAAAAAATGTTGTTTTACTTTTGTATGGCACTTTTTAGGCGGACGTTTTTACTAGCATCCGGTAGTCGCTTTCAGTCCAAAATGGCAGAAGCGTAGCTTTTCTGCTGGGCGCTGATGTTGCAATGGAACAAACAATTGACTATTGCTTCTTGGCAATATACAGTACGTTCTCTGCTGGGGCACAACAGAGCCATCATTAATATTATTAGTAACACGGTACGCCTGGGTTGTTCCTGCCATTTGTCTCCTGTGAAAAAGGCCTTCGCTAGGTGAAAAACCATAATATTGTCAGGGGAAAAGGGGGGAAGGATGCAATTGCGGACCAGGGGAATCTTAAAGTTAATCCCGAAGGATAACCACAAAAATCGCAAGCGATCTAAAGGGAGAGGGGAAACAGCAAATGAAAACAGGCCTAAAAGGAAGTGCTCCCTACACTCAATATATCTTGAAAAGACTAAAACTGAAAGAGCCGAGCAGCTGACTAGAACATAAATGAAACAAAAGAACCAGCAAAGGCAGACCCACACAGACCTAACCCACTCTAAGAGACTCCAGCTCTGAGAAGAAGCTAAATGGTGAGTGAATCCCACAGATAGGTTTATGTGGTACTTCAGCAGATTCACACACCCCTATACAGACAAAGCAAAAACAGGACAGCACTCTCACTACCTCTGACAAAGAGAAAACGAGTCAGCACCTGAGCACTGAAACTAGGGGTAGATATAGGCTTCAACCACCTGATCCTTATCAGGGACAATTAGGCTCCACAGCTGCCTCCTATCCTCAGAGATAATGAACCCAACCAGCCTGCTGAGTGGCAGGTGACCCTCACAAATATGTGAAAGAAGATTAAGTAAAGGAAATAAATAAGATAACATTAAAAATTAAATTATATATAAAAGGCTAAAGAGCAACAAGCTCCATTTATTGTTTATTATGAGTTCAAGTTCAAATAGCCAATGGGTCTTTTTAGTACATAGGTTTTCTTTCTTATATATACCTTCTCAGGTTTTCATTAAATCCAGTTAAAAATCTTTAAATTAAACAATGTATTCTGGATTTCTATTGAAACACAATCATGAAATGAAGATGAAATTATTGTTTAAACTCCTCTCTCTTTGTGCAGGCGACCAACATTAGGACACCACAAACTCAGGAGGACGAGTTCATAGAGATCCAGAGCGACACTGGGACTGCCTTCCAGCGCTGGACCGTCAGACACATGACCATGCTGCAACAGGTCCGCAGATCACTCTTAAACTATACACTAAAATAGAATACCTTACATTTCTATCTTAATCGTCAGTTTGTCTGTCCCTCTTTCAGGTGATGGCGAACATCATGTCACTATCGGCTCCAGAGCTCAGACTGCAAGGCCTCTTCCTGGTTATCGTCTGGTTCTGCTTGGCCTTCAGGTAGCAACAGTTCTGCGCCCATGTTGAGATTTGAGGCAAAAACATTATAGTATAATACACTTATATCCCTACTGGTGCATTCAAATCATGCATTTTTAGAATATTATGAAAGTGGATATTCATAAACATCTCCGAGGCAGAGCTATCTGAGGAGAGAAAGAATGTCAGTGGTAATGTTAAAGGCCCAAATCACAATAAAAACGTATTTTCCCACATACCCCAGTGATAAGATCTAACTGTGCAGATCATTTTGCTTTCATGCGCTCATGTTTGTATGTTTTCCTTGTGTATCATAGCTACCACGGGCTGGGAGTGTGGTTTCCTGATATGATCAAATACATGCAGTACGAGGAGTACGAGTCCAAGGTCAAAGTGTTCCACCGGGAACGGGTCGAACGTTTCCACTTCAACTTCTCTCTGGTCAACCAGGTCCACCGCGAGGGAGAGTATATCCATGACAAGTACGTTTTCCTTCAACACCGCCCCCTCACATATTTATATTATATTTAGGTCATGCTCTTTCACAATTTGTTTATACTGCTTAATGAGATTTCTTTCCTTTCATTTAGGTTTGAGAACATTGAGATAAAGTCTGTGAAGTTTGAGGATTCTCTGTTTGAAAACTGCTACTTTGAGGACGTCAAGTCAACCAACACCTTCTTTGAGAATTGCACCATCAAAAACACGGTCTTCTATAACACAGGTATCATACAAAATTAGTAATGATAGACTGTAATACAAATGTTTTATAGCACTTTTACACTGCTGGGGCTCATTAAACTCAACTAATTAGTGGTATAAATATTAAAACATTAATGCTGCCCTCAAACAGTCATCTTAGTCAAAGCATTAATATTTTGCAATATGTTTATCCTCCAGCACTAACAGGGGAAAACTTGTGTTTACAGCCTAATGTAAAACTATAAACCCCAAACTGTTATCCTTTTTAACACCCACTCTGTTCTCTCCAGACCTCTGGCAGGAAAAGTTCAAAGACTGTCGAATGGAGAACACCACCTTCCTCCATCCGAAGAAAGGCTGCCACCTGAACTTCCAGGAGGAGAACGACATCGTCATCTACATGGTCAGCTTCCTGGGCAGTTTGGCCGTGTTGCCCGGCAACATCATCTCGGCGTTGTTCATGGACAAGATAGGAAGAATCAGAATAATAGGTGGGATCAGCAGAAGGTGTAAATAATACAGTATTAGTACAGTAACCCTGGATAGATGGGGTTTTTAGTATGCCGAACCTGTTTCAGTATGTAATCATCCGTGTGTCTTTCTAGGTGGTTCTATGTTGGCGTCGTCTGCCTGCACTTTCCTGTTACTGCTAAGTTTCAGTCAAGGAGCTGTAATATGTTGGCAGTGTCTCTTCTATGGCGCCAGCGTGGCGGCCTGGAACGGACTACAGGTCATTTCTGTGGAGCTCTACCCCTCTTCTAAAAGGTACAGTCCAACTATACATCCCACTGGTTAAGAGGTCCAGTGTGATCTTTACCACACCGCTGTTCATCTCTACCCCTAAAACCCCTCAGCCAAACAGCAAATCTCCGATCATAGCTTAGCGACTGTACGGCAGGCCTGTCAAGCTTTGACTTTCTCCACATGGTGAAGTTGTGTGAATGGGGCTGTAGTAGGAGAGATAATTGGCATCTAAAGCATTTGGCGGGTGCCTTTTTTTTAATCTTTCCTGACCAAAAATAGGAGAGAAAAATGGATAAGGATTGGATAAACAGAGTGTTTATCTGTTCTCATATAAGTTACCAACGTTGGCATGCCCAGCTAACTAGTTTACTGCCTACAGTAGTGATATATAGTGTTATTTAAGCCAAGCACTATGTCATTTTCTAACCACGTTATTCTGTGGGGTTGCGTAACGATCGAAACATCCACTGTGTTGGAGCCAAGATGGTACTAGCCTATATCAGAGAGTTTAAGCTAACATTAGTAGCTCTGTCCTCCAGCAACACTAGCTATACTCATTAAACGATATGGAGTTAACGCTTGTCAAACTCATCAGTTAGTCCTCATCCTCAAAACCGTTTTTCTTGTAAAATCCTCATCAAAACCAATGTTTGTTATAGGACTGTTGACTTTTGTATGAAATAAAAGACCCATTGTTTCAGAAATAACTTTGTGCATAGCCACTACCTAAGGGGTTTGTGACTTTATGAATGGTCAGTTTGACACATAGACTGTATATGAAGATGGACGACATGACAGCTCCTCAAAAGTTAAGCCAAAACATCTGGATCGCCCCCTGGTGGCTGGCTGCAGTATAGGTCATAAACCCCGCCCCCTCCATATTAGTGGATGGGACATGGGCCAAACTAAAAAGTCAAAGTACACGTCAAATAATTTTCCCAGAGATGATTTCTCAGAATTTTTCTGATAAGTTTGGTTTTAATTAGTTACTTGATGCTATAAAAAGGGGGTGAGACGTCATGATTGGCAGCTGTGAGTCTCTCTTGTTGACGAGCTGCGGCTGTGCTCGGCTCGCGATTGGTTCGGGCGGGTGCCATCGATAACACGGCTCCACCGTTCGATCAACAGTGCACAGACTCTGGCTCCAAATGACGTCAAAATCTCAAGATGGCAGCTCCTGTAACCGGGATATTTTGGAAAATAATTCATCTGATATGATGACTTCATTCTTTTGTGCCAGCACACTTAGAACTTTTGCATTCTTGCAATATTTTTCTGTAATCTTTTTTAAGTCACGAGTCAGATAGCAATTAACTCTCACCAAGAAAAAAAATAACCTGCACTGTCAAAACACATTCAATTCATCAGTCAGTCACGTAATCTTTCTCTGTCTTTGTGACTCCGCAGAGGGACAGCGTTCGGCGTCCTGAATGGGATCAGTAAGTTCTCTGCCATCCTCGCCAGCTTCATCTTTGCAGCCTTCATCGGCATCACTAAGATCATCCCCATCTTCCTGGCCTTCGCCGCCCTCGTCTGCGGAGGTCTGGTGGCTCTCAAGCTGCCCGAAACCCGGGAAAAAATCCTCTCATGAAAAGCCAAAACTCCTGCAGCCTCCGGGCCTCAACCACTGTATCGCTATGGGGAAAGCTTTTTTTGAGAGTGTATCAGCTTAAACTGAATTGGAAAGACAAAAAAGAAAGAAAGAAAGGCCAGCTGTGTTTATGATTAAAGATGTTGAAAACCTGTCTGGTTGCCTACATGAACCTGTGGTTGCTTTTTATTTCCTCTGTGAGCTCCTCAGGCTGCCCAACATTTCTGTCACATCATATACAACTAGTGTCATTTCCTTTTTATCATTTATTGCCCATCCTCTACTCACACACACACACACACACACACACATACACGGTGTAGCAACATTTGTTTTAAGGTTTGTGTAAAAGAAAAAATAATATGAGATGAAAATATGTCTGTACTTGAAAGGTGATGTAGTTCATGTTACCATGTTGTGCTTTGATTTCATTCCCTGCTGGACAAAAAAAGAAAGAAAGAGAGAGAACTTATAGTCATGACTTGAATTGGATTTGAATCCCGTTGTATTCATGCCGAGGCTCAGCAGCAATAATGCTGCTGGTGTTGTTATTCAGAGAACACACCTCTTTCGTTCACCCAGTCTTTATTTATTCTGCACTGTCCTGTGGTGTGTAGTCTTTAGTTCACATGTTGTTGCTTGGTTTGATCTATCTAGACATAAACCTGGATTGACCATTTTATTAAATGTAGGTTTTTATTATTGAATCCACTCCTGTTCATTTTCTCCCAGCTGATCCAAATCCAACCTGAACAGCCGACCGCGGATTCTCCTCCTGTTTGCCGTCTTAACCGTATAGCGCTGTGTTCTGTAGGTGGTGATCATAACGTAGAGTCTTATCTTCTGTCACATCTTGCCATGACAACGTGTAAGGAATTGTTCCGTTTATTTATTTATTTATTTTTTCTCTAAAAGAGAGAATGATACAACACTGTGAGATTCTGTGTTTTGATATGATGCTCTCATTTTAATGTTCTGATGAAGAACAGTTTTACAGAACCTGCTGCATTTCTGACAAACATGTGTCAAGATTTCTAAGGAGCATGTTACTTTTTTTTGCATGACTGAGCTGTGTGTATGTGAGCGTGTGTGCGTGTGAGTGGTTGTTATCCACATGTCTGTGAATTCACACAATAGTCTGACTACCACTACTATATTTGTTGTTGTACATACTGTAGACCTGTGTATATTTGTTGTAAAATAGTAGCTCCATCATGACTTGAATAAAGCTGAGGGCTTATGATCCATTTTTCTGGTTATTAATTGATGCAGAATGTGGAATGAATACATAAAAAAAGTTATACACTTATATGAATGTGAGAGTTTCAGATTGGACATTAAGAAATACGAGAGTTAAATGAGAAGATTATTACTATATATGCGTTAAAGGTGCTCTGTACGATATCCAGAGCATTAGTTCTGGGCCGCCGTTATGCACTGGTCTCATACGGCGGTTACAGCTCATAACACCGTCCCGACCGACGGCACCGTCGTGGAACCATAGCACCCACCCTGTTCCCTCTCATTTTAACACTGTTAGCTCTGTCAGCAGTGTTGCCGTTGTTTTCACTGTTAGCGCTATTAGCACCGTCAGCCACGAGCCGCCTGCTCAGCCAGCAGTCGCCATGTTGAGAACTGTGCAGAGGCAACAGAAACACTCCCAATCTCACATTTGGCACCGTTAAGTAACCTATAGAGATAGGACCAGCAGCCCGTTAAAGGGCTAAAGCCCGTTCAAGTTCCATAAAGGCTGGAAAAAAGGGAAACAGCAATCCTAGGACATTGAAAATGTTTAAACTTGAGAGAAATAACAAAGAACTGGAGTTGGTGAGTTTGTTCAGTCAAAGGCTGCTGAGGTGAACACAAAAACACACAAAGGCACTCTCCCACAGACACGGTCTGTGGGTCTGTTAGCTTACAGCTACTTCTGTACAGGTGGTAGGCCTTCGTTGCCTGTTTTTAGGGCTAATAAACGGTCCAGTGGTCAAGTCACGCTTCACTTTCTGTCTGAACAAACCTCAAAGCTCACCAATTAACACATTATATTATTTATATATTTGATTAATCTGCACGTGGGTTGCATGCTGGACTATTGGCTGAGCACATAACTTGTTTATTTTTGGACAGAAAAGGCTAGCTGTTTCTCCCTGTTTCCCATTTTTTGTGCTAAGAAATGGTATCGACTTCCTCATCTTATTCTTGGTAAGAAAGAGAATACATTTTTTGAACTATTCCTTTTGATGTGATCCGACAACTTTAAATATGTATAATGTAGACTTTGAAATAAAATCACTGAGGAAGTCATGACTTCACTGTGGTGCTAACGAGATGTAAAGATGTCGGGGCGGATTAAGCAGAAAACATTCAAAATTTCCTCTTAAAAAAAAGCTTAACATACTCTCAAAGTAAAATACACCAGGATTATTTTCAGTGAAAAAGTCACGAATACTGGGAAGTTTAAAAATATGTTGCATTAGTGGACAGAGTAAGCACTGTATGTGACTTTTCTAACGCTGACAGAGGAACAATGAGATTTTTGTTTTGTTCTTTGATGAAATTACGACAGAGTATTAGGGCCACATTGAGGAAAAAAAAAATCGGAGATTTCGAGAATAAAGTCATAACTTTACGAGAAAAAAAAGTCCGAAATTTTACTTGTTATTTTAAAGGGGAAATAGAGCAGCAGGCAGCCTGTGTGAAAATGAGGAACGTGGAGCATCTTGTGAAGTTATACTTTAGGATAGGTTTCACAAATAAGGAAATATTTAATCTTTGGCACATTATCATCAGTATCAGGATCTTGAAAAGATTGTGCAAGAAACTGCGTTTATTCCGAAGAGAGAACCACATGGACCGATAAATGTATGACTTTATTCTCGAAATATTATGACTTTATTCTCGTATTCTCTCCGATTTTTCCCCCCTCAATGTTGCCCTAATATTCCATCGTATGAAACAAGTATTTAAAAAAATTTAATTATATTTAATCATTTCAGTTTGTCAAGACAAATCTGAATCTTCTGCTCATCTCTGGCTCTGAAACAGTGTTGACCTCAGATTGATTTCTAGAAACATGACATATTTCCGGCCTGATAGCAGTGAGTGGGGAGCTGAATATAACTGTTCCCATGTCAGTGGCAGCTGTGTGTCGAGGGGGTGTAGCTGGGGAGGGCTTGTAAAAACATGGCAGCGCACAAGTGTGAGCAAGTGCCGGTAGTAGGAGGATGTGTTTACTCTGGCTGAGGTGTGAAAGACACTCTGCTGATGTGTCCACCAGGTCTATCTGGATGTCAAACTAGAGGAACAGAAGACATGCTGGAACTAATGATTATAATATCATCGAGTGTGACTAAAGTGAGATTTGGCTGATTAACGTAACTTAGATTTAGGTTTCTACCGTTCTCTCTGGAATTACAGAATATTATCAGCTTTTACACCAAGTCAACACTGAGTTCCTGCTCCCTACATCCTGTTTCAATAATTTAATTTATTTCAATTCATTCTGTTGAATTTTATTATGTTATGTAATGTGAATGTCACTCTCTTACAATTAGAGGAAATTTACTGTCCACCTCTGGATGACCCCTCCAGTTCCAGCTATGTTTCACACCTAAGGTGCAGAATGTATCCCCCTCACCTGCCACCTCACACACACACATACACACACACAGAGACAAACACACACACTGAAGCTTTCAACATCCCTAATATTACCACACAAGTTTAAGATAAAACTTGTCACACTAAACTTACGTTTTATTTCTATTAGACGGTGTTGAATGGGACGCAGTCCCCATTCATACACACTTACATTAAAGGTACTATATGTAACAATTTACATGTATTAATCACTTTGTATTTCCATTGTGTGAACAGATTGTAACTTAAAAACTGAGACATTCCCTTTTTCTCAGTTGCCTATAACAGCCTGTGGACGGATTTTCTATTTAAAGGACTCGGGATGGTTTTGCTTCGTAATGTTAGCTGATGAAGTAATTTGCAAATGGCAAGCTAGTTAGTATCATGGAGACTGGTCATTAACGGTGATATATGATTGTAATGTAATGTCATGTCACTATTTTGGCCGATGCCCAGGATGAATGCTTGCGCCGATGGAGTGCGAGCACGAGAAAAAGGATGCTGACTGCAGTACACTTAACGGCATTAAAAACAAGGACTTTCTAAAAGTTACATATAGTCCCTTTAAGTACGTAAATCTTGTTGATTATATTCATCGGTTTTATCCTTCTAATAATAATAAACTGTGGCGTTCTAGAGAGACGAAGTCACGCCCCTTCCGGTGGACCCCATGGGACCTTATTTCGTGAAAAAATATGAACGGTAGTCAACGGAGAAAGATAAAAAAAAATTTGATCCCATATGAATTGCGCCATGAATCACACATATGATGTTTGTCAATTTAAAACATAGTTTTTCAAGTCAAGAAAGTCTCAGTTTGTCGTAGTGTCATTTAGGTTTGTGTGAAACTGCTCAGTGAACTACATCTCACGTCTCGCACAACATACGTCACCAACATAGCTAGCTAAGTAAGCTATGACCACGCACATATCTAACGTTATCTTACCTGACGTATTTTATCCAGCGACTCCTGATGTTTTTATCAGTCGGGAAGTGAAAGAACGAGCGAGACCCGTTGCTGGTGTGAGTACATCCCTGTACGAAACACACAGACATCGTAGCTTCAGCGATAGAGACGTCACTTACGTGACTTTTGGGTGTGAAGTCTTTCTAATTATGTCTTATACTTCAACAGTTTTACAACAAACTGCGTCTTTCTTGACTTGCAAAAGGAGATGAAACACCATTGTTGTAAAATACGTTCCCTCATTTGGTGTTTTGTTGATGGCGGTGGTGCTAAAATCTGTCATAGATGCTCATTTGGGTTGTGATCTGGTGACTGTGAGGGTTGTAGCATTTTGATTCAGAACATTTTCATATCAAATCATCCAGTGAGCCCTTTTGTATGGAAGCATTTTCATTTTTTGTGTTTTCATTTATTCATTTTCTTTTTGTTCAATTAGCCCAATTATAAGATCTGGACCCATTGTGTGGTCTTGACATCTGACCGCGGCATTAACCAAAGCAGCATGGTCCAACAAATTATTCCTCTGCACTGTGATTATGATCTCTTTGTCTTTGTTTACCGTGGTGCCAACGCAATGTTCCCACAAAAATCATTAAAATGATATCTAATTTGATTTAATTCCAAGCAGAGGGAGCACACTGGAGGTCGTGGTGGGGTTGCTGTAGTCGGGAGGTCCAGACAGGTGGCAGGCAGCCCAGCAGACTCAGAGCCTGCTGTGGGTGTACGTCCACCCAGAGGTGCCAAACTCCCAGCCAGGCTCCCACAGCCTCACCTTGGTGGTCAGGGTGACTGGCAGGGTCGCACCGCGGGTTCAACCCCGGTTCACCCTGCCCTCAGCCTGACACAGCACCCATCTTAGTTTGTTTAGTGTGTCATATAGTTGATTCAGTTCATATTATACACTTTACACACCTCACCACGTCTCATTATTCAACCTGTTTTTCATTATTTAGGCTCCCTGGAGCTGGCAGGGCTTCAGTGCTCCGTTCAAAGGAAATAAAAGGGGCTTTTAGCTGAATGACACCCTCGATAAACACCACACAAATCCACATTTTGGATTTGCATTGGTGCTGATCAGTTCTCCATCAGGGACAATAAAACCTTTATACCGAGCAAACCACAAAATGCCGATTCATGGAAACTGAACTGAGAAAAATTAGAACTGGTCACTGTGTTGAATAGGGATGGGATTTATGACAGGTTTCATGTTATGATGATTTAACAAACAACATAGATTAATAAATAACAGATAAAGTGCCCTATAGGTCAAAAAGGCCCGGATGCAATCAGTCTGAATGGTGAAAACAGTCAAAAACATAAACATACTAACTCAGCATTCACTCAGACATGTTGCTTTTTTAAGGAAGAATTATACACTTGAGCATGTGGTTATATATATATTACATTTTTAAAAGTCAAAATACCTCTAATGTGTTCTGATTTGACAAACCAAACAGCAAAGTCCAATATGTCAAAGTATCGCAATGTGCTTTAATACTGGGCTGTAAAGCAACAAAAAGGTGTGATCTCTTGAAAGTTACATAATTATTTCTGAATCAACATGCATCGCTCTTCTTAAAAAGATCCGATGCTGAAACCCAAACGTGAAGAAAACACGGGGGAAAGACGGGATGACGAGGGGACAGAGAGAGAGGTAAGCAGTGACAGTGTTTTCCAGCATTCCCGGTTCTCACAGCTGAGGTGTGAAGTGACGCCTCCAGACTCATCAGTTCTCATCAGTGTGAAACCATCACACCTCTGCTTTAACTGGATAATACAGGTCATTATGCTTCATTAAATGTATTTACATTTACATTTTAGTCATGTAGGACATATAGGTGTCCATTCAGAAGCAGATACAACAGGAGCAGCATGAAGAAGAAGCTTCACTTCTAATATCAAGATGAATAAAGTGAAGGATCAGAGATCAGAGCCTGACTTGCTGCGACTATAAAATGATCATGTTGGTGAGAAGTGGTGGGATATAAAGTGAAGGAGATCAAGAGGAGGGCAGAGCACACTGATGTCAGTGTCAAGGTTGGAGTGAGGTGAGGTGAGGAGGACGAAGCAAGAGAAGGGAGATTCAGCATCATCTCTGCTCTCCTAACTTCTAACATACAGACATGATGATATAAATTTAACCCCAGCAGTTTCAGTGTTTTACGTTGCCCGTTTACGCATGTCTCAATATGTAAGACCAATAAACTCCCTCACCCAGTCATCATGTCTCCATCTACAAACTGTTTAAACAGCCACACACCGGCCATAACATTATTTATATCACACCAATCATGTCCATGCAGTTTGCCGTATGTTGGCAGCTCATTTCCAGAATTATTAATCACTCCAGAGATGAAAATTGTGAAAGAAAACTCATTCAGAGAGAGACATACTACATGTCTACAGTAGTCTTGGATAAAAATGTTAACTCTAGACCATCTCGGTAATGGTCATTTTTATTGTAATTATTCATTTATAATACTACAGCATGGTTAGTTACCCACAGGTGAATGTATTTACTATCTGTCTTTCAAGCTTATTTGCGAAATTATCAGTGGTGGAAGAAATACTGAGACACTTTACTGAAGTAAAAGTAGCAGTACCACAATGTAAAAATACTCTGTTACAAGTAAAAGTCCTGCATTCAAAAGTATATTTAAGTTAACGTACAAAAGTATTATCAGCAAAATGTCCGAAAGTAAAAATAGTCAGTATTATGCTAAATGTCTGCAAAATGCTCTTTTCAGATCGCTATATTTTTGTGTATATCATATCCTGGTATTATTAGTATTGTTGATGCATTAAGCAGAATTGTAATGTTTTAATTGGTTGAGATGGAGCTGATTTTAACTTCTTTCTACACTGTTGACTAGTTTAATCTTTAAAAGCAATGTTTCATATTTTAATAATAATAATTTCACAAGTTGATCATGACCCCCCACCCCGACCCTGAATATGATAAACTGTTACAGATAATGGATGGATGGATCATATGTTTGTATGTTCTAGCAGTCAGATAAATGTAGTTTATTAGGAGAGATTATGTGATTGCTTGATAATATGTATTTGTTGGTAATCACTCTCAAATCCTTATTGAGTTTATATCTTATCAGAGGGTTTCATTTGAGACATAATCAAGTGATGTTTATATTTGGTCACAAGTTGGACACACTACTGAATCTCACTTTAATGGTCCCTTCTTCTATCCAGGTATGATACAATAAATAGTGTATTGTTTTTGTAGTGTATGGCTTCTTCACACTTTCCTATTATGTTGAGCAGCTCGCTGAAAAGTGTCTGTCGCTTTAGTGTTAAAAAGTGAATGCTGGAGAAATGAGATGATTCAAAACAAACCGGGTCCCTTAAACATGTGTAAAATGCATCTGGGTTGCAGCAGGCACAGGCAAACCCCGAAAAGCAAAAACTGTTTATTGTTTTGAGCAGGAGTCAAAATTCACACTTCCACTCCTGTAGCTGAGTTTTCCCAGACACAGAGGAGAGGGAGAGGCATGAGACCAGGTCCCAGTGGCTCTCTCTGCTTTAGACAGTGACGGTTTGTGAGAATCTGCAGAGGTGTCACTTCACACCTCCGTGGCCTGGCCTGGCCTGGACTTATAAAAACCAGTGCAACGGAGCTGAGCAGCATTCACAACCTTCTAGTCTCTCCAGTCAGACCACAGAGTCCCTCCGACACAACATGGATACCTCTGTGCTCAACTACGGCCTGCAGTACCAGTGGTGCTCCGACACGGACCTCTCCAGCATCTCCTCTTCAGAGACCCTCTCCCCCGTTCTCTCTATGGACTCCAGCCTCTCTCCGTCCTACCAGCAGCTGCCACAGTCCACTCCTAAGACCGGATACTCCCAGACCCTCAAGTCCTGCTCCCTGTCCGGACGCGGCCGGAAGACGGGCCGAGGCACCCGGATGCGCAGCAAGCAGAGGGAGAGCGCCAGCGAGAAGGAGAAGATGAGGATGAGGGATCTGACCAAGGCCCTGCATCACCTCAGGTCCTACCTGCCGCCCTCCGTGGCCCCCGCCGGACAGACCCTGACCAAGATAGAGACCCTGCGTCTCACCATCCGCTACATCTCCTACCTGTCGGCCCAGCTGGGCCTCAGCGAGGAGGCGCTGTTTCAGAGGAAGGAGCAAGGAGACACCTCGGCCAGCGACACCTCCTCGCCAGACATCCTCAGCTACTTCCAGCACGGCTCCATGGGAGAACAGGAGGCCCAGCTGCAGCACCAGAGCCTGAACCAGAGTCTGTACCCAGCCCAGTGTCACAGCCAGAGCCCTGTGCTGCATTCCGGGAGCTGTAGTTTTGGAGTGGATCAGTACAGCAGGCAGTACTTTGAAGCTCCTCAGGGAGACATGAGCATGGATGGCATGCTGCAGTCAGCAACACAGCCCTGCTGTCAGGTACGTCGACATTTACTCATTATTCATAATTCTCTCTATATATAGAAACTGCACATCTTGCATCTTTTTTGAAATAAAAGTACAAAATGCTAATCAAATTTCCTGTTGATTGTTTTGATACAGATGTGCGGCAACGACTTCTGCATGCCGCTAGTTCCCAGAGAGTATTGGGGTTAAACATCATCATCATCATCATCATCATCATCCAACAACAGACACAAACTACTCCTCTGTTTGTACTGCCTCACTGTGAAACGACTAATTTATTTTAAATATATATGCTATTCTACATTTTATTTTTATTTTATTTATTTTGTTAAAATGTTCCATGTAAATATTGATATGTCTAACTACTATTTTTATATCTCTTTATACCACTATTTATAATAAAATATTAATGAAATATTGCCTTGTGTTTTGTCATCATTCGAAGCCTTGTTCCCATGATGCAGTTCAGTTCACTTTACTTTGTGGTAAGGCCTGTTGAAGGAGGCTGGGACACGGGCGGACACGGGGGTCTTGGGGCATGGGGGTATAACACGTGCGCAGTGTAACTGAAGCTGCAGTCGTGCGTTGCGATTGGCTCAATTTCGGCAAGTGCAGACCAGATTTTACTCTGCATGTGTTGTTACCCCAAAGATATTATGACACGTTGATGAAGCGTGACCCAGCCTCCTTCAATAGGCCTTGCCTTGTGGTTGTACTGGTTGGCTCCCAGTTTGTAGGTGAATGTGAGGCTGGACAGGATGGAGCTCAGGGAAGAAAGCTACAGAGCGCCCTCTGCTGGTCAAGAAGGCACACTGGCACCCCACAACACCAGCAGAGGCTCTAATCTGGATGAAAACTTCACTGTTTTCAGTGATGGCTCTCAGTGGGAACATAAAAAAACACAAATAGACACTAAAAAAGTTGTAAAAGTAAAAGTGTATTATAAAGAATGGGTTTTAATGTGGCTATAATTGATATTTTTACTATAACAATGTATCAAATGACAATGTAAAGTGCGAAAGGGGTGAAAGTGGCCGCAGCAGGCAGCTGTTTTCAGTGAAAAAAGCTCTAAAAACCCAAATGTACACCACCTGCTCAGCACCAAACAGCAGACAGACACAGTTAGTAACTATAGCTGGTGAACATAGTGAAGCATTTAGCAGCTAAAGAGTCAGATGTTTCCCTCAGGAGTTTTTAAAGACCAATAACAGAACTGAAAGAGAGTAAATATTGGACTCACATCCATCAGGTGGACAGAAACACAACTAAACTGTTTGCTAACAAGTTCATCATATCAACCTAAAAGGTGATATCACAAGGTTGTGTTCAGGATTTGTTTCTGATGTGCACAAGTGGCCTAAAAAACATTTTAGTACTGAAAAAAAGCCACAACTGCATAACATGTCACAACAGCAGCTTTAAGATTGCTGTAATCAAACCTCCCTTGCTTCCAATGTTTGCGATGTGGAGCAAAAATGTATTACAAAGTTTATCTGAAGCTAATATGAGGTTTTATTAGTCTGAGTTAGACAAATCAAGTGGAAATCTTCCAAAGTTACAGTATATAAAGTACAAAATTCCCTCTGTTTGTTAGTTTACTTCCACTGCAGCTCAACAAGGAAACACAAAGAGGGATTTCATACCAAGGAGATTATAACTCAGACTGCTGAGGACTCAGATAAACTTTTGAATAAATGTTTTTGCACAGGAGGAATGATTATATATTTATATGGGCACCAGACAGACTATCCCTCCGTTCACCACTTTATCTGAACGTATCATATATATATATTCTGTATTGTTACAGCTACAGTATGTTTACACACTGATATTCAAACACTAAATAATCTGCACCATTTAATCACATGGAAATATTCGAGTTGTCCTAACTGTTGGGAAACGTACCGTGAAGCTCAGTCTGATTCTGTGATCATGTGTTGAATCTCATCACAGCCCTCTGAGACCAAGATAAGTTTCTCCAAAGGGGACAATAAAGGATTTATTTTACCTTAGCTGTCTCGCTCCCTCAGGGCTTCCTGTTAAACCATCTCATAAAGACAATATGCCAGCTAATACTTTCCTTAAAAATAAGGAAATATTCACATTTCCCTACAAATTTCACAGCAAACATTTTGAGTTGTCACACAGCAGCAGGAGAAGCACAGGTGATGCTAATAACATTAACGATGGCTCCATGAACCTGAAACAGCTGAATGAAAATCAGACATCATTAATTCTATTATTTACAACTGCTTTACTACAGCGACATGTCAACATCTCTTCAGTGGAAAAAAAAAGCGTCTTTGGTGTCTTTAGAAACTATAAGTTCTGTGAGTTTTTCTTAAAAAAAAGCAAGTTTGAAAAGACTTAAACTTAAAATGGAAAACACATAAAAACAATAAATACATTTATTTTAGAAAATAATTCCTATGACACAACTAGTTGAAAATATATTATATTATATTGTGTTATATTATGTTATATTATATTATATTATATTTTATTATATTATGTCATATTGTGTTATATTATATTATATTGTATTGTATTGTATTGTATTATATTATATTATGTTATATTATATTATATTATATTATATTATGTTATATTATATTATATTATATTATTTTATATTACATTATATTATATTATATTATATAACAAATTCATGTTTTGTGCAAGATTGTCTGTGAAATGTCTGTGTGTATGTTAATATGTTCCCATATCCAGTAGGAGATAACACAATTATTAAAAACAACTGAATTAATTTTACAGCAGATTATGCATGCTGTAAATGTAACAGGCAAAGGTAATATGACAGAGAAGATATACATAAGTGAATATTACTGGAACGGCATAATAGTCTAACTTTATTAATATAGCACATTTAAAAACAACCGAAGTGCTGAACAGTCACAAAATACAAATGAATACAAAGCAAACAACAATAAAAACAGAGAAAAACAATAAACACAATGTGCATAGGTAACACAAATACCTTAAACACGGGATCAAGCAACATTACCAGTTGGGAGCAACAGAGACACAAGCCCCCTCCAGAAACATGATATTAATTTCCTCTCACGGTCTGAAGCATGTGAGAAGTGAGAAGTATTCTGAGGTTTGTTCCACAGCAGACCAGAGATCAGCCTCTGCCACAGCTTATCTAGTTTATTTAGTGTATCTTTGTAAATGGGGCTCTGCAAACACGGAGAGGTCCTTGGCACCGCTAAGTCTAGACTAAGATAGAAGATCCTGCCTGCTCTTCCCTTCTTTCTCTCACCTACGGACCTAATGACCTGCCAGAGCCAACAGAGAGCCCTTTAATATTCATAGAGGAGTGTGTGGATCTGCATAGCAGGCAGGAGAATTAGGCCCGAGTGTTTAGTTTGCCACATACCTGCAGTCCATTTGATATGCAAGCAGCAAACAAAGCCTAATATACTCACTTAGGTCTTTCATCACAGAAAAGCTAATAAACTCTGTGGCCTAAAAGGGGTTTGGGATGAAAGGGTTAGCACCGCCGTGCTGATTATTCACTCATTACATGTGAGTAAACACCGTCAGGGCTTAATGTGGATTAAGAGAAGACAGATCCTCTCTATCTTCAGCCTTGGGAGGGAGAGAAGAAGGCTGACAGCTGGGGAAAACTCTGTTTATAATGGGAAATGATATTCAGCTAATAGTTTATCATTCAAAACAAATAGAATGGCAGATGTTGTTTACACAAAAATATACATAACTAAAAGGAAATTAAATCAAAAACTGAAAGGATCCCACCTGTAAAAGCTTCAAACTTTAATCAACCAAAGTCTAAAGTGCTAGAATTAGTTGTAATACGTGCTGTCAGTCATTTTATATAAAGAGTGTCACTCTTTATCAGATGATAGATATTTGAGTTTTGAGTTTTTAAAAAGTAATCTACATGTCTGTAGGAGGAACATGACAATTTGATTTGACAAAAACAGATTTCTTATACTGGGAACAGTAATATAAATGTTGAGTTGTTGTTTCTTGTGTAATATCATGTCACATAATGATGTGGGGGGGTCAAAGGTCACTGTGGGAACTATAGTCACTGGGTCAGCTGTCAGGTCTGGTGTCACCTCACACGCTCTCCAACTCAAGACAAATAATAAAAACTAAACCCGCCTCAGCAAAATCAGTTTAGAAATGTTGATTTTCAGATGTTTTAATGTCCCATCCTTGCTTCAGATGTTTTTCCTTAATTCAGATGACTGTTTTTGTTGCATAACTGAGGTGGCGGGGAGCTGTGCGAGACTGGTTCACACGTCCAGCTCATTAGGTTTCACCTCCGCTGCAGAGCAGGAGTCAAATGTGACGCGGCGGTTTGTGGGAACACTGCTCGGGACTCAGATCCACGGTCGACACCTGACCACCAAATCCACAGAAATATCAGAGAGAATCCAGTGATGTATTGATACCTTAAAAAATAATAATAATAATAAAACAAACTATTCCGCCACATGAAATTAACTATGTGAATGAATGGAAGTTATGATTATGCTTATTATTTTTGCAGCATAAACCTGCCAACCTTAAATACATTTCACTGCTGCCAAAACTATAGCATGTTGTGTATTTAAGTGTATTAAATCATCTTTCTGTTGTTTCAAATGAAAGAATCTGAGAAGAAAAAACAGAAAACTGCACCAATATTTACTAAATGAGTTGACATAAATGTATATTTGTATGCATCAGTTTGTGAACCAGAAACAATATTTAGTCAGTGTCAGTAATATATATCATATATACAGTATATATCAGTAATATCAGTAGTAAGAGACGCTGCATGGTCATTTTTATTTGACAAAAAATAAAAAATGATGCTGAAAAATATTTCCTAGACTAGAGCAAAACATCTGCAAAGGCTTCTGATAACATAAATATAGAAATATGACCAGTAAGTAATATATATATAAAGTTGCAAAGTAAATAAGCAATAGAAGATTGACAACATGACGCTTATTGTCTTCATATACAGTACACAAAGAATTATAACTCCTCTTAACTCCTCACTAATTTGCTCTTCTAAAACCCCTCTGCCACCAATCTTAGCTATTATTGACAACACTTCTCTCCAATATCATAATTCTTCAATCACAGAGGCATTAACTGAGTTGTTGAAACTGAAGATTATACGTTATTTAACCAGGTCCCATTGAGGTCGGACATCTCTTTTGCGAGGTAGACCAATAGCCAGGACAGGATGGAACTGAACTGTGTCTTTTATTAGGTTTAATCTCGGTGCGATCCCTCAGATATAAAGTGTGTTATTAGTTATTGGTTGTGCATATCCTTGCTGTGTGGATCAGGCTTCCCAGGCCAGTGAGGCCTACTGCTGTCCAAACAGGACGAGGTGTAAACTCCTCACACTTCACAGCTGCCCCGGCACACTTTTCCAGCCTGACCTTGTAGGGGACACCAGGGCAGAGAGACACAGCGGCACTAATGAAATGTAAAACTGCTATTTAACTTCTTTAAATGTATATAGACTTATAGTTACGGGGCTTGTTCTTTCATTCAATTGGCCATTCATTTAAAAAAAAAAAAAAAAAAGAAAGTGGATTATTGGACATTTTTGGTAGCAAATCTTTTAGCTGCTTCAAGTCACAGCCCATGATACTCCAGCTTTCTAATTTTAAAAAATCCTCATGTTCAGAGTCAGACCCGTGACCCAGGTACAAATCCTGTCATGGCAGGGTTATGTTCCCAGGCTGCAGGAGCGTATAGTGTGATTTTGTCTACTTCGTGATGCCCGTGCGAGCTGCCAGGTCACACCTTTATCCTGGAGCTGGCATCTTTCCCATGGGACCCCCTGGCCTAGGTGTCAGCCCTACTCCCAGAGCTTCTCAGGACCAGAGGTGGCTTCCGGAGGTGCAACCTCGCACCTCCCACCACATATATGGAGCAGCCTCCCTGGTCCTCCTCACTATCCTCTGCCTGCCTCACCAGCAACACACTGACAGCTCACCGCTCAGGGAAAAGCTTACAACCACAACTACGACCACACTAGCAGCTATGGAGATGTCCTACTGTTCTCCTCTCCAGCTCCAGGACAACACTTTCCTGTTTGACTGCGAGTCCCTCGTGCTGGACAAGTCTTGCGGTCCTCTGGCCTACGATCCAGCCTCGGACCCGGGTTACTTCAGCGCTGGCAGCAGCCTGTCCCCCACCTCTTCTGTGGACTCCTTCTGCTTCTCCCCCACCTCCCTCCAGGCTGCCGGGAACGAACAAAACCCTTTGGACTGTTTTGTCTTCAAAAGCCCGGCAGTGCCTCGTCTTACCCACGAGACACAGCCTCTGCCCAGCAGCAGATCCTCCACAACCACCTCCTCCACCACCACCACAAAGAAATCCAGATCCAGGTATCCGGGGATGAAGCGCTCGACAGCCAGCGAGAGAGAGAAGCTGAGGATGAGGGATCTGACCAAGGCCCTGCAACACGTCAGGACATACCTGCCACCCTCGGTGGTGCCAGCCGGACAGACCCTGACTAAGATCGAGACGCTGCGCCTCACCATCCGTTACATCTCCTACCTGTCGGCCCAGCTGGGTCTCAGCGAGGAGGTGCTGGAGCAGAGATCCTCAGAGTTTGTGGGGCAGCCCCAAAACCTCAGCCAGTTCCTGGGTCAGCCGACAGCCAGCTACATCCCACAAGAATCAAACTGTAACACCACGAGCACAGCCCAGCTGGCCTCTCTAGAGCCCTCATATCAGGTATGTTCAGATCATGGTCAGACAATTACACACATTTAAAAGTGAATTTGCTTTACTATGACCTTGTGTTACAATTGAATGAGTGCATAACCAAAATCTTGTTTTCTGTTGTCAGGTCTCAAGTGGAGTTTGCTTCACCAGCGAGCAGTACTGGATGCCACAGCAGCAACTTCAAAACGCCGCCTTCTCTGGACAGTGCTGAGATATATGACCATCAGTCCACTCAACTATTTTCATTGCAACAATGACCTCTAACAAAATTGATGGACAAACTTCTCTTTTTTGTTATTTTGAACAAAATATATGTCTGTTTTATGTGTATTTTTATATAGAACTGTTTTTTTATTTTTAATTTATTGAGCTTTTACAATGTGAACAGAATAAACGTAATTTATCAAAATAACCCTTGAGTTTGTTGCATTCATCCAGATGTTGGTTTTCTCTTTCTGTGATATATTTAGATTAGGGCTGTCAGAGTTAATGCAATAGTCATGTGTTAACACAAATTTGCTTTAACGCTACTAATTTCTTTAACGCAAACGATATGTTGGAGTTTGTAGCAGGCTCAGTTTTAAATCCATGTCATACTAACTTGTTGTGAAGGAGGCTAAATAAGGCTCCAAACTTACGCTAAATTTTGGCGAGGAAAAACTGGCATGGCCATTTTCAAAGGGGTCCCTTGACCTCTGACCTCAAGATATGTGAGAGTCTCCCCTTTACAGACATGCCCACTTTATGATAATCACATGCAGTTTGGGGCAAGTCATAGTCAAGTCAGCACACTGACACACTGACAGCTGTTGTTGTCTTTTGGGCTGCAGTTTGCCATGTTATGATTTGAGCACATTTTTTATGCTAAATGCAGTACCTGTGAGGGTTTCTAGACAATATTTGTCATTGTTTTGTGTTGTTAATTGACTTCCAGTAATAATTATATACATACATCTGCATAAAGCAGCATATTTGCTGCAGTGTATTAAATACTTGACAAATCTCTCTTTAAGGTACATTTTGAACAGTTAAAAAATGTGCGATTAATTTGCGTATAATCACGATTAACTGTGGACAATCATGCGATTAATCGCGATTAAATATTTGAATCGATTGACAGCCCTAATTTACATACTAAACTAATGAAATCATACAGACTTGGTGCTCGGCCTCCACTTCCTTACACAAACACTGCAGCTGTCGGCACGACGGTGAGGTGCTAAACAGGGAGCACATCCCCTCTAAAGTCCTTAAGGAAAGACCCCCGCTGAGAGAGGTGGCAGCTGAGCTAGGACCGGTTAATTGGCACCTTTTCTATCCTGTGTAAACATGGTGGGTGGTTGAGACCATGAAAGAAAACCTCATGATAAATAACTGGCTCTGGATTAAGTTCAGAAACTTAATGATGCTGTTTTATTTCACTCCTTGTTCTGATGGCCACTTCGTGATGGAAGATGTTTCTCTGCGGTGTCCACATATGACCCAGTTTTAGAGCTAAGGTACAGATGTCATATGAAACTAGAAAACCTAAGGAATCCCTTGGTATCAACCATGTCATACTAGCATGTTGAGAAGGTGGCTTAGTAACGCTGCAAAGTTAGGCTAAACTTTGGCGAGGAAAAACCGTCATGGCCATTTTTTAATGTGCCTTGACCTCTGACCTCAACAAACTGTATGTGAATGAAAATGGGCTTTATAGGTACCCAAAAGTCTCCCCTTTACAGACATGCCCACTTTATGATAATCACACTCACATGCAGTTTGCGCAAAAACCATGCAATTATTTGAATGCAGTATAAATGTGTTATTTTCTCCTATTCTAAAATGGTGTATTTGAGTATTTCTGCATACTGGTGTCCCTAAACAGTCTTGAATTGCATAAATTGGGGTTCACTATAAAGCTAAGACACTTGTGGATCCAATAAGCTCAATTATATTCATGTGTGATGATGTTAGTCCTAATAGTTGCCATTCATTGTAGTGAGACCATTTTTTGAAACTTGACCTCACTGTATATAATGACCTGTGGTGACCTCTAGGATAATCACAGCCTCATGAAACTTTATAGTCACAAACTAGAGACCTAGAACATTCAGAGGATGGATGGCTTTCCTAGGTAGATTGACAATAAGGGGGTTTCTGAGCAGTTTCCAGAACAGATGTGCTTACCATGCAATCACATAAATAGAAATAGAGGCACAAAATGTCACAATTTAACATGGCTTTTATTTCATAGACTAGCATCCATCCACAGAAGATGTAAAAAATGTGGGGATGCAGCCCGGTGAGCACAGAATATCACACTTTTGTGTCATGACATTTATTTAAAATCTTTAATTCCTCTAAAATCTTTAAAATGTTGACAGTATGTACAGTATTAAAACATATTTTCCACATACAAAACCAGATTTTGGTATCAAATAATCTTTATCCATAAAAATGTATAATCAAAACTTTACATTTAAAAAAAGCTCCCCATCACATTCATAACATTTATAATAATAAATTTGGTTCCAGCTGGAATAAAAGGCAGTAAAATTATCTATTATAAATAGATATTATAATAATATATTTGAAAACTGTGGAGAGTGTCAAACAGCGGAAGAAGTTTCATTGGTGAACCATTGAAGCACCTGTTCCTTGTTCATGGCCACCCAGTTGATGTTGGCCTTGGTTCTCTCCAGCGCCTGCTCAAGAGCCATGGCGGCCGAGCCCAACTGACCTGCGTTGTCTTCTTTGAACTGCAGCAGCTGGAGAGGAACGGGGGAAGGGGGGGTTACTGGGATTCAATTCTGCATGTAGAGTACAAGACTACTAACAGGTATAAACAAAATATAGGATTAAGATATAAGAACATTTCTTTCACCGCCATACTTATGTAACAACAGGTGCTTCATACTGTGCCTGATGCATACCTTGCAAACACTGTCTAGATAATAATATTAATTTACCCACAAATTGTCAATATGAAATGAAATATTGGGCCATAAAGTCCTACAGAAAACGACAACAAATACTAGAGAAACTATACCTGATTGTACTCAAACTCAGAGGAGAATCGTCTGGTCAGTCCATTAACTAGTCCTCCAAAGGAAAACGATCCACCACCGTAGCTGAGGAAAAGGCAAAATCAAGACAGGCTTTGAATACTTTTGCAGGCTGTGTAACCAAAGCTGTTTGGTTGGACATTTTGATAACAAGACTAAACGTCTACAGCCAGTGAGGCTTTACCAGTGGGCAACCTCCGGGTCTGAGAAGCAAAGCCAATGACGAAGTGCCTTAAACTGTCATTCTTTAAAACAGCCAGCAGGGGGCGACTCCTATGGTTGCAAAAAGAAGTCTGATTGTATAGAAGTCTATGAGAAAATGACCCTACTGCTCGCTTGATTTATTACCTCAGTAAACATTGTAAACATGAGTTTATGTTCTCAATCGCTAGTTTCAAATCATCTATGCAGCATGATGTTCATTTAGTAAATTATGGTCTCATTTAGAGTCAAATAGACGATGAAACGGGATGCTTTAGGCTACCTTGTGATTGACAGATCACTACCACGGTGTTCATAAACGTTAATTATATATTTTTTGGTCGCCTGAAAATATCTTCTTCAGTCAGCATTCGGTTGTGCTTAGCTCCACCTTCTCGTGTCACTTCTCGTTGCAAAAATAACAAGATGGCGACAGCCAAAATGCCGAACTCGAGGCTTCAAAACAGCAGTCCACAAACCAATGGGTGACATCATGGTGACTACGTTTACTTATTATATACAGACTATGGGCTGTACTCATGCAAAGCAGTGCTTTGGGCTAAATGCTAAAGTCAGAGTGCTAACATGCTCACAATGACAATGCTATGCTGATTTTTAGCAGGTATAATGTTAACTATGTTCACCATCTTAATTTAGCATGTTAGCAATTGCTAAGTAGCAGATGATTAGAGGTTGCAGGGAACAGCATTCGTTTTGCTTGGATATGGTCATGAAACAAAGTAAAATTTTGACCTGAAGATGGTGTTAGAGGACAAGTCAGAGGACTACCAGGAGTCATCCTCTGGGCGCCGTGGATATCTGTATCCATTCAATAGTAGTTATAAGATAATGCAGTTTGGACCAAAGCGGTGGACCAACACCACCAGACAAAAATTCTCCTTTTGCCACCATAGTATCATGTTTAACCGTGACTATTACTGTATTATATATGTGTGTGCATCAGGGAAAACTCACTTATTGAATATATAGTCCCATTTGGCTCTGACAAAGTCCCACGCCAGAGGTTGACCGACGAGGTTGCCAGCAATGGAAATTATGACGGAGGTGGCGTCCTGCTTACGGATCTTCGTCGGGTCCAGACAGTAGTTCAAATACCTGAAACACACTCACAGTGAGGACAAAAGCCTAATATGTTAAATTTACTGTTTGCTGCTGCAACAGTGTTTGACGTACAGTAGGACCGTCGAAACCCCGAAGCGACCATTCTCTGTCAGCACAGGTTAAGGAAAAAATAAGTACGGAGCAATGAGAGAGCTAACATTATCCAGCAGGATGTCTACCGACCTGTTCAGCAGCCAGGGCTGTTTGGTGCAGGACAGAGCAGACAAGAGTTTATCAGCCTCCGAAGCGATGGTGGCGTTCTTGTACATATACCAAGCAAAGTCCCACTCATCCACCCCTCCTGCTGCAACCGCCATGCAGTACACTGTGGACTTCAAGTTGGGACTAATGCTGGAACGATTGACAAAGATGACAGAGAGTTAAAGACAATGACAGCAGTGGCTGGGGGAGTACAACAGAGTATTAGGGCTACATTGAGGAAAAACAAGTCGTAATATTATGAGAATAAAGTCATATTCGAATAAAGTAGTAATTTTACGTGTTATTTTAGAGGGGAAATAGAGCAACGTGCCGCCTGTGTGAAAATAAGGAACGTGGAGCATCTTATGAAGTTATACTTTAGTTTAGGTTTCACAAATAACGAAATACTTAATCTTTTGGCACATCAGCATCACATTATCATAAGTATTAGGACCTTGAAAAGATTGTGCAAGAAACTGAGCTTATTCCTAAGAAAGAACCACACGGACCTGATGGGGAAATTGACTCTTTTGTGGATGAGGAAATCACTTTTTTCCTTGTACAGTTATGACTTTATTCTCGTAATATTACGACTTTTTTTTCTTGAAATAGTATGACTTTATTCTCATTAAATTACGACTTTGTTCTCGTAATAGTATGACTTTATTCTCGAAATCTCTGATTTTTTTCCCCCTCAATGTGGCCATAATACTCCGTAATAGGGGAAGTAATCAGGGAGGTCGAGTGAAAGGCAAATAAATACTTGAATTAAAACTGAAAAAGTGTGAGTATGGTCAGAAAGAATGAAAGGAAAGCGTGGGGTGTGAACATACGTGTTGTTAGCTGGATTTTTCATCCAGTCTCTGAACCAGCCAGTAGTCAGCTCCTTACAGCCTTCCACTCCAGTACTGCAGGCTGTAGAGATTGCATTCACCTGGTTGTACCTGGACAGGGATATGACATGATACAATGGTCAGGTGAATGTTCAAGAAGGGTCCAACTGCAGACCTCACATCCCCCAGGTCTACGAAGAGAGCAGGGTCCCCATGAGTGAGATGGGTCACTTCCGTTAGCAGTCTAAAACATTTTCTTTATTTGACCAGATCTGAAAACGTAACATGATGTTTGTTTTTCTTTCTTGCTGTGTTTTGAGTGTGAAAGAAATACACTGTTAAATTACCCTAAAAAAAGTGCATGTGATGTTAGCCTGTTGGAGAAGCTGACATACACTTTGTGAAACAGATTGTAATATTATATATCCTCTGGAATAATACTGAAAACATAAACCTCTCTTTTGTCAAACTGTCAAATTATATGTACTGTTTTTCAACCATACGCAATGTTGTAGACCTTCAATCTTGCTAGCATAACGTCAGCTTTATGTTAAGCTAATTAAGATTTCGTGAAAATCCTGGGTAGTCTTGTTGTTAAAGGTGCTAAATACGGAATTGGGAGCATTTCTATTGCCTCTCAGCAGCTCTCAACAAGGCGACGGCGAGCCACGACTCGGCTCATACAACCATATCCTGCTACAGTGATTGCCCCAAAGGTTACTATAGTACATGTGTGTTCTAAAGAGTGAAACAGACATGGTTTAAAACAGACGGCACGTTAACATCCTTACTGGTCAGTGTGGTTTTCTGGGATCTTTGTCCAGTTGTGAGTTATCTCCTTGAAGTAGTTAAACAGAGGGGTGACCTGTTTCTTTCGGTAAGCCTGAGGGATGAAGATGCACACATTTTGTTAATTTGTATTACTGCTTGAAAAGAGAAATGTGGCATGTACGATTTCCGGGTATATTTTCCCATCATTAACGAATCTGCGTTGCTTTATAAACACCTTTACTCGGCTGTTCTTTGGGGATCAGCATTGGAATTCATTTAATGAAGAAGCATTAACCATTCATCACAAACCTGCATGGGTCCGTACACTTCACTGCGGTCAAACATCAGAAAGAAGTAGTTCAAGTTGCGATTGGTTATCGCCCAGGGCATGTATTCGACTTCTTTAGAGAGGAACTTGGTCGTCCTCAGAGCCAGAGTTGTGTCCACCATCTTTGCCCTGAAAATGGCACGTACAATCGCTCAGCTCTCTCTTTCAATATTTGACAACAATGCTTTGTAAAATGATGGCCTCACCTTGCGAGGTTAAAAGCATCATCGATAATTTGTGCTCGGTTGATCACTGGAATATCCTGAAAAGTGAACGAGGAATTGAGTTTTGGGGGCTTGGATAGTCATTTAGAAACACTGCAGAAGTCGTGCTGCTACCTGATGTTGGGAGCTCAGCTTGGCGAGGAGACGCTCCCAGTTTGCAGAGTCGTAGTTGACTCTGTAGAAGCCCTTCATATTTATGTTAGCCAACAGCCACTCATTGGCACCAGCACCAAGAGTCATGTTTGTGTTCGTAGCTGTTTGGATGGAGATGAAAAAATAAATAATGCATCTTTTTTGTATTTTATTCATCATCTTTGTAATGCTCTGAACGTTCACCGGAAATACATCTTACCTTCTTTGTTAAGAAGCCAGGACTGCTGTTCAGCTCCACCAGTCTTAATCCACGTAAGAGGGACAAACCACTCGTACCTGGAGCCGCATCCATCCAGCCATACACATGTGTGTTCATAGAGAGAGCAGGTGAGTTTCTTATGACATGGTTCAGTATGACCACATACAGTATATTCAGCATATTCACATGAAACATTACAAATGTTTCCTACTTGAACTCTGAGGGTCTGTCCACTATAGCGTCCGGGTCCGACAAGAAGTGTTTCTGGGTAATTTTTCCAGTCTGGGTGTCGATGGTGACCACTGGGAACCCCATTTGTAGGATCCACCGGTTCATGATATTCTCTATAGTGTGGGGCAGCTTTATGTCGGCTTTATCCACTGCCTGATAAGAGGAATATTCAAATATTAGTAACAGTGTATGACTCTTCGTTGCTCCCTGCAGAGGAATTCTTTTACTTTTTCTATAATTCAATATAACAGGCAGATTCATTCTACAAATGTAAAAGTGAGCTTACATATCTTTTGTTGAACAGCGGCCAATGTGGTCACAAGTGTCAATTGGCCCTTCGCTGAGCCAGTAAAGCTGTCAGAGCTACCATAGAGCCACATTGTCACTAACTGCACTCCCTGCATAAAGACCGAGCTAATTTTTGGAAAAACAAAAAAGCGATTTCAGAGAGAAGTAGACAGAAGGATCTACAATATGCCCTCATAGGATATATCAGGGTATCAAACTGATTCAGCAGTGAATACAGGTTAAAGAGATAAAGATAGAAGCTAAAGCCTACATATCATAGTGTAAAAGTCAACCACCATCACCTGGCGATCGAGACAGAAGACAATGAAATAAAGGAACAACACTTTTCCTGTAAATCCGGGTATGTCTTTATCACTGTTACAATCAGTAAAAAGCAAAAGCAGCATGTGTATACATTCAGTGTACCTTCAATAGCTTGCGTAGTATAGTGCTAACGCTCGTTAATGATGATGTACTCTGCTAATGTTAGCTCCACAGGTTTTTACGTCAATAAATGTTACGTTTTAGAAACGTATACTTCCTTCCAACCTCTCTGGGTAATGTAAGGAGCTGAGAAGCAGGGTAATTAGAGGCAGCTACATTCCTACCAGGTGACTCCACCCACTCCCATCTAAGAGTATCAGGAGCAGGTGTGGAGAGCCACACACCTGAAGCTGATCTCCTCATCAGGGGAGAATTGACGAGGGAGCAGAGTTCATCTTGGTGTGTCATGCTGTGAGTGAGGACTCTCGTAGATCTCCAGGTTTAACCTTGGTTATTTGTTGAACCGGTAAGTCGGTTAGCGGCCCGGCTAAGCTAGTAGGGCTACTGAAGGAGTTAGATCTTCTGTTGTTTTGGTAGGACTTTGAGTTAGAGTAGTTAAAACCCCTTTTTGACCACTAAGCTGACTCTGTCTCTGATTTCTCCACTACCACTATTTTCCCTGTCCTCCGCCCAGTCCTGTTACAGTAACGAGTAGTACTATTACACGTGCCCCAGACACAACGTTTACAACCATGACTAGCTCGAAATCCACAAAAACAGCCTGAAAAAGAAAAAATTCTGAAATGATTGCATGAGAGTCTATGGAGCAGAGCCGTATACTGTATGTCGGACCCTGCTCGGAGATGGCCGATGCTACACTATGATTGGTCAGTCTGCGTTCGAGGGATGGGACTTAGCAAAGGGTCAATTACAGTATGACATTAAATGTTAAATGCTAAAGTGTACAGTAGCACAAGTACAAAAGAGTAGATAAGTCAGCAAAATGACCAGCAAAACCTCCCTAAAGCTTGTTAAAATTTGCTGATATTAGCCACCTTAAGTAATGGTCAAACAGGTCACAAAGTAGACTGAACTAAGCAAGTATGAATTCAATGTTGCCTATTATTTAAAGAAGGAAACACATGCTAATTTTTCTTTTAAAAGTTACATAATATCACTTTAAAGCTGAACTCATCAATATTTTTACGAAAACAATGTGTGAAACCACTCACATTACACATTAGTGAAATGTGAACTCACTGTAGACTGATGTTACTGTAACTGCCGTATGTCCGTTTTGTGTTTACAGCTTGTTGTGCTGCCCTCAAGTGGCCATGACTTACTTTAATATAGATTTATAGATACTGCACAAAGGTTGAACTAAGGTTTTGATGGCATTTTTTCTTTATAAATAGCTGTTTTGTGGAAGGTAAACAGTCGTGATGATGGTGCTATCTTACCATTTGAAGGTGCTTCCAGAGGTCTCTGTAGCCTGTGTTGTTATACTTGAACTCCTCTAAGTACGTCTGCAGACAGATAATAACGTATTACTCTAGTTGTGCTTTTGTGGTGAACAAAGAAGTTAGATGCAGAATCATGTAAAATGATGATATGACAGCATTAACAAAATACAGACAAAATTTAATCAGCTGAACTCACACTCAGTCCTTTGGAAAAGACGTCCTCGGTGATAAACTCTGAGAGCATCCTGAGGACTGATGCCCCCTGTAATGAAACACAGGAGGATATTAACAGCGTTAGTAGGCGACATATCATATGGGACAGAATTACAGCATACTCTTAATGAGGATCAGTGATTCATTAGCACTTTAATTCTCTAGTTCTCAAAGAGTGTCAAGAGTCCTTGATTAGGGTCACCCGGGAAAAGAGACAGTAGTTTAATTCATTCTTTTTTGTTTAGTGGAGGTCAACATCTTGTCTAGTGGGGCTCGGAGAGAACAATACATTGGGGTAAGGAAGTTGTGATGTGTTACCCTCAATTAAACCTCACCTTGCTGTATGTGATGGAGTCAAACAGTGCACTGATTTGCTCTGGCATCATTATGTCCTTCTCTTCGGATGAGAGTGGGTGGGAGGAGGCCAAGGCATCCACACCCATCACACCAATGATCTCATTCAGAACGATTAATTCTTTCTGGAAAATACACACAGAGATATGTTTGAATTTTGCATTGTGGCCTGACCAGACACGTTTCGCTATAAACGTATTAAATTGATTTCTATATCCATCTTCTTCAGACTCAACTAGAGCAATTTAAAAAGATGCATTCAGCATATCCAGCGAAACTCACCATATTCCATGTTGGCTCAGCATAGTCGGCTCCAAGATAAGAGACGTAGGTGGCAAACCCCTCGTTGAGCCACAAGTCGTTCCACCACCGCGTGGTCACCAAGTTCCCAAACCACTGAGAGGACAGAGCTTAATTTTATTGATAGGTTATTAAGCACATTTCAAAGCTTACTATCAAAGATATGATTGTTTTTTGGATCGTAGAACACCATTGAATTTCCTTTAGTTCAGGCTAGTCTCACACAGCGTTCGTAGCTATAACTACCTAGTAATGCACTGTAATTCGTATATGTATCCCACGAAATTATTTGGTGTGTAATTCAAGTAATCGTGAACCAGGAAATATAGGGAGCGACGAAAGCCACATAGGGAGGTCAGGATGGATGGTTGGGTCAAAAAAACACCGGAGTTTGACCCAGGAGACCGGTGTTCGTGTGCCGTGTGAAACCAAAAGTCAACGTTTATTTGTCATGTAACTTAAGTACTGAAGTAACACCGCTTCCGGCGTTGTTTTAAACCAAACCACAATCTTTCCCTAAGCCTAACTAAGTAGCTGTGTTGCCTAAATCTAACTAAGTAGTTTTACTGCCTAAACCTAAGGACGCTGTTTCTTGTGAAGACGGAAGATTATTTTGAAAGGACTGTGTGCATGTAACGAGTGGAAAATTACACGTGTTGCTCGACATTCTTAGGAAAACAAATGAAAAAAGAGGAATAACTTTTTCTTAAGATATATGAATCATTGTATGAGAATACATTGTTTAGTTTGATACCATATGAGCGAGCTCATGCGCGATGACTGTCGCCACCCACTCCTTGTCTCCGTTGGATGACACGCCAGGATTATATAAGAGGGCGGTTTCTCTGTAGGTGATCAGGCCCCAGTTCTCCATGGCACCAGCACTGAAGTCAGGAAGTGCGATCTGATCTAAGAATGATTAGAAAGACAATACAGGTCATTTACTGCTGGGTGTACATTTTCAAAGATGTAAAGCAAAATATAAGCATTTTAAAATCTCAACAATCAGGTTTTAGATCGGGGCATAGTACTGTGATGGCAGCATCAAAAGTCTTGAATGATGTTGCTAGATAACAAGCAAAACTGTGCCGCGTTTTTTATTGATTTATCTAAGGCCTTTGACATTGTTGATCATCAGATTCTTTTGAAATGCCTAGAATCTACTGGACTTGATAAAACATTGTGTAATTGGTAGAACACAAGCTGTTGTGGCTGATGGCTTGCAGTCCAAGTTTATGAATGTTAAAGGAGTGCCACAGGGTTCTACTCCAGGACCACTTTTATTCATCATTTTTTTACAAATTAAATCGGTGTAAAAGTTAGAAACAGTATAATTCATCTATATGCAGATGACGCCATTTTATATACAGCAGCGCTCTCTGTTGCTAAACGTACCCTTTATTTCTGTGCTATACAGCAAACTTTAATTGATCTTAAATTACTGTCAAATTATAAATAAATCAAATATATAAAAAATAAAAAAATGCATCCTGTAAAAAAATGCACCCATTGTAAGACTTTCCTTTTATAAATGCCTTGGTTTTTGGCTCGATGACAATTTGTGCTTTAAAAAAATATATAAATGAACCGACTAAGTCCCTAAAAGCGAAACTGGCATTTTTTTTAAAACAGAAACAAGGCATGTATTACCAAAAATTGTAGTACCTTTTTATCTGTTATGGACTATGAACTCTAGTCTTTGCAAATAATCATGTTAACACCGAGATTGGAAAACTGGCTCTTAAATACTATGCTCCACACAAGTGGAACAATCTGCAAAAGCTTGTAAACTAACCCCTTTTAGTCAATTTAAATCTCTTTTGAATAACATATAGAAGTGTGAAGGCAAGTGTTTTTAATGAATTGATGCTGTTCCCTATGTTGATGTCCTTGGCCTGCTTTTTGTATAATTTCTTGACGTATATTGTAACTTCTGTGTGCTTCTAATGTTTTATATGTAGTGTGATCAAGGTGTCCTTGTAAAAGAGAACTGCTCTCAATGGCCTTCCCTGTTTGAATAAAGGTTAATAGTAAAAAAGTAATATTGGTTAGTAGTAATACAGTAGTGTAATTCTATTTGATTGTGGTCTGTGTCTGTGTGTGTTCCTACCTGACTTTCCCAGGGGGTAAGAAGAGTTGTAGTACTTCTCAAAGAAGGCCAGTATGGGCCCAGTCTTCTCCAGAGCATAATCTCCCTGGCCCTCCTCTATAGCCTTCTTGCGAGCCCAGATCCTGATCTAAACACAAACAGTGCTTTATTAACCAGAAGAAAACATGTTAGAGCTTGCAGGCCAGCAGAGGGCAGCATAGAAACACTGAGAACAACAGGGCTGAGCAGCAAATGACAGAAGAGCCAACATCTGGTGTTTGTATTGGCAGCAGTGGAAGGTGGTAGTAATAGCGTGACTGAATTCACTTCAATCAATCATACAGTTAACTAACACAAATACAATACACAAGGATTCAAATTAAATCACCATCAGTCATAACTTTCAAAGTATTGGTTATACAGCTGCACAGTGTTCTGTAATAGCATTGTTCATTCCAGTGTTTACTGAGATAATCCATAATATCAAGGATCCAAGTTCACAGCGATGAGCCATGAAGATCCCTCATTTAATGCATTTATTTTTCAAATTAATAATACTTCCTCAAAATGTCATGGCTGCCATTTCCCTCAATATGCTATGGTGTTATAATTTCAAACTGTGCATCAGCATCCAGAGCAGATGCATTGTGCAGATACATTTAAAAAAGAGTTCTTGCGAGCCTTGAGTCAGATCATCTTAAATTAGTGGGCCTATTTCAAGTAGTAGCAGCAAATTTAGTATTAGAAATAGCAGAAGTGGTATTGAGATGAAGTGTGGTTCTCAAAGCTGATAATTGATGTTTCTTGTTCACTTTAAATTAATAATATTAGAAGTATTCGGAAAAAACATGTAAATGATGTAGAAATTTTACACCCATTTCCATTTGTATGGTAAAATGTAAAAAATAATTACCAAAACATCGTTATCCGTTCTCGTTATGTATGTAAATTCACACACAACAAAAGCCAGCAAGTAGGTTGACATAATCTCTGTAGGTCCAAAACTTGTCTGGATTACATTGTGTCCATCCATAGTGATGTTAACAGGCTCTGTAGGGGGGGGGGGGAGACAGCAGCAGATTAAACATGGATGACGAAATGAGGAATAATAAACTCACTGTATAAATATAGTAAAATATAGCTGTACATTTTATGTTTACTGTTGTTGTAAATGAAATTTGGACATTACAAAATGTAATCGAGGTATGGTACAATACACTTGAAGTTTTTAGTTACTAGGAAACATTACACATGAACAGTTCACATGTAAAATGGAAACTGAAAGAAGAACTTGCCGTCGTTCATGGAATTGGAAAGAGCCACAGTGTCATGGGGGTGAATGAGAGTCATGTGGAAGACGGCTTTCATGGCGGGCTCATCGAAGCAGGGGAAGGCTTTCCTGGCATCCGTTGGCTGCATTTGAGTCGTGGCCAAAACTCTGACAATAGCAGATGAAAACTCAATAATTAACACCCACATCAACTGTTAAAGGAACCCTCCACAATTAGATGCTCTCATACTATAATATAACCCCTATTCAATGTCTTCTAGGAGTTATTTTGTAATGAAGTGGTTGTCAGTTTTTTTTGTTGTACCCCACTTTCCCTAACCCTGTCTTTTACTTCTCCCTCGTTACGGGAATTTCAAGAATAAATTTCCCATGTAAAAGGTGTGTGTACATGGCATGTTCAGACATGTGGTTTCCCAGTCCAAAACTTCCTCAGAATTCAGTCTTGTGGTTGCATTGAATTGCAACGTAATGTCTCATTGCTTAAAGAACAGATAACAATCCAGTCTCCTGATCTTCTTCAGGAAGGTCTTAAATGACAAGAAACCACAGAGGCTATTCTACTAAATCTCAAATCTACTATAATTTACAGAGCTAATACAGGATGGTACTCTGGCCCTGTTCTGACAGCTCTAACCCGTCGGTTCAATGTAACCTACATAGTTTCCGTTTGCAAAGACATAATGTGTTTTGGTTTTTGTGGTTCCAGCAGTAGTAATATCATTAATATTTGTGAATTTGAATACTCTCGGAAAAGAAAGCAACTAAGCACATTTCCCAAAATGCCAAACTGTATCTTTTAAAGGTACAGTGTGTAGGATTTGGTGGCATCTAGTGGTGTGGTTGCAGATTGCAACCAACTGAGTACCCCTCCGCTCACTTCTCCCTTTCCAAGACTCGGTACTGTGAGCCGCCAGGAGCAAAACCGTTGTAACGCCGTCAGACAACGACAGTTTCAGGTGATTATACACTAATGAAAACATAGTTATGAATATTGTATTCTATTTCTGCTAATAGATCCCCCGAAATGTTACACACTGTTCCTATAAGTGAAGTTCTAGTTCAAACGCATGTCTGTAAAGGTGTTTAAATCTTGCATTACTACATATTAATATTTACACTTTGTTTAAATCCTCACTATGGCATAATTCTCGAATCTAAACCAAAATATTTAAGACAAATATAATTTAATAAAAATAATTTAAGATTAAAAAGACCATCATACTTTTGCACCCCATCTTCTTTATATTCACTCCTGTAGAATCCTCCCAGGTCGTCGGCCAGCTCTCCAACAAACTCGGTGAAGAGCTCGTACGTGCTGCCAACCAGCAGCGGACTGTTGAGCTGGATCACCAGGTACTGGGTGGGAATCTCCAGCCAGGTGTGTTTCAGGCCGGGCGCCGTGGCTCCTTTGAGGCCACTCAGCTTGGCATGGTGTCCCTCGAACATGGTGAAGTTCAGCTTGTTGGAGTGGATGATGATGAGGTCGGTCTCCTTCTTACATGTGAAGATCACCATGGAGTTTCCAGTGAAGATGTACAGGTCGGCCGAGTTGGGCTCCAGCCGGGGCCACAGGGTGACATTGTAGGAGACAGGAGCGAGGGAGTCTGGAAGTCTGTACTGCTGCCAGGGCTCCTTCGGGGTGGAGGGCGTGGTGGGGACGGTGGTGGGACTGGTGGTGGATGAAGGTGTCACTTCATTCTTTGACTTCTCCTGAGCGTAAACCACAGACAGGGCTATGATGGTGGCCACGGCACCGATGGCTGCGACCACACAGGTCACTGCCACAGCCTTGCTGATGAAGAGGCCTTTCCCCATGTCTCCACCAGAGAAAAAGAAGACAGAAGGAGGAGAGTGATTGCTTTTTATGCCCTGCCCTGTTAGATTCAGCCAAAAGTTAATAGTTGATTTCCTGGGTGGGGAAAACAGCTGAAAGTCCAAAACAGTGAGCTGTAAAAAGTCCTTGAGATAAGTGAGAGTCCTGTCTAATCTGTGAACTTTATACCTGCATAATGGCTCTGAATAAAGACCCTCTTTAGAGGCCTCTGTTTATTCTGCACTGTAAATTGTGTGGTAGTGGAAATACAGTAGAACTGAGTGCACGTGTACAATTTGCAAATGTCAACTGTATACAGATCTGCCGATTTGATATTGAAGCATCCAGAGTTGCATAATGAAATGGGATACAGATGGTTTTAAATAAACTTTTATTTAGCCTCAAATGTTATGCAAGTTTGCCTGGGGATGCCCCAAGACAGTTGTGGCTTTATGAAATGGAGACATTCCAATGGTTAAACTGAAAACACATATTTTGTGCATTGGCGCCTATGTCAACACAATTGGTATGTCTTCCTAACATCATGAGATTTGGATTTTGGTCTGCAAACAAGAAGAAGAAATACAAATGCCAATCATTTCGATGATTGTGCAACCCTAACCCAATAACATGAAGCAAAACAGAAGCATCAGCATTCAACTGAGCAGAGTCAAGGATGATGAATGTGATGGTCAGACACCTCCTATTACCAGAAAACCATGAGTGTGTGCAATCATCATTATGTCCAAAGTAACAACAGGAAATGACAACTTTAGTGAGTCAAGATATTTTTTGGGAATTTTGATACTTGTGTAGACATGGAGTGCTTCTCCGGGCTGTATGGCGAACATGCATGGGGGTGGTTCAGAGACGTATGCGTGGCCATTTCTTTTATAATAATGAGTACTGTCAAAGTTAACGCGATAATAACACATTAATGCAAATTTGTTTTACAGCACTAATTTCTTTAACGTGTTAACGCAACTTGCAACTTTTAGGTTGTAGCGGCTCAGTTTTAAAGCTAGAGTGAAGATGCCGTATGAAACTAGAAAACCTAAGGAATCCATTGGTACCAACCATGTCATACTATCTTGTGACAAAGGAGGCTAAATAACGCTCCAAAGTTACGCTAAATGCGGGAAAAAAATGTGGGATTAATCGCGATTAACTACGGACAATCATGCAATTAATCACAATTAAGTATTTCAATCGATTCACAGCCCTATTAATAATACATCCAACTTGATAGCATTTGCATTTTATTGCCACACCCGGTTTCTGCATGGCAAAAAAACCCACATTAATTTCAATGAGGCCAATGAACTCTCCGACAACAACAAAAAAAAGAAAAGCATGGCGGTTTGGCAAAAGTTCATGTTGGTTCAAGTTTTGCTGCAAGGCAATGCACCACCATCCAACTTTGCTGAAGGGGACCAATAAAATACGTTCTTGGTAGATTACTTCATAATGTGAACATGGTAATTCTAGTTTCTAGCTAGCTAATTGTCAAGAAAGAGGAAACAATTATTGTCACAGTGTAGTTGTAAAATCTCTCTCATAGTATTAGAAACGGTATTTTGATGTCTAAAAAGCCTTCAAACTCATGGATCTATCTCTCAAACTGGCCATTCTGGATTATATTTAATCAGCTCTCTGGTACCCCACCAGAGGTATGCTTTTTTGGTCTGAAATCCTCAAAAAGCCATACCACTCTAAAGACCAACATCAAATGTAGACAGACACACACCATTTAACACCAATTACAGTATAATGCAATGACATTAAACCATTTCTTTGGTAATTGGTCTTACCTTGAATTTCGACTCAGCAGCCTTTCACCTGTTGATTGTGGAGTCAGATTTGAAAGCAGTGTTGTCTGCAATGCTACACTCACTTTTAGCACATCAGCTGCCTGTCCCCAGATTACTCATTTGAAAATGTGTGCTGAGAGGAACCCTACCCCTGTAGAGCCACACCCCAGATTGAGTCTTTCCAAAAAATTCAACGTGATATTGCACAATCCTCAAACACAGAATATAGGCCTACAACATCAAGTGCCTCCTGTGTGTGGTCTTGAACTAGTTGTCTTGTCAACTGTGTCCAATGGTATTTTACAAAGTACGATAGGTTGTTAACAGTGTTGGACACAGAATATTGAGCTAAAGGTCTTGACATCTTTACAAGTTCATCTTCATTGTAGGGATTTTAACAGGCACCATGTTCCATGCTAGCTAATATGATGCAGGATCAACAATTCTTGGTAGATGTTTGGAACAACTGGATCTGCTTTTCTGACTGACGTTTTAAAATGTTTAGCCTCTGCTTGTAAAGCTCAGTAACTTTGAGGACCTCCTGTTCCACATTAAAGTGAAGTGAAATGGCACTGGGCACGCATCTTTCATACTCAATGACTCATTTCACAGGCTGTGCAGTATTACCCGTCACTGGTAGATTAATTTTGACAGAGGGCCCCTTTAAAGAGTAACTCCCAAACCACTTTTTTTCAGCTGTAAACCTAAAGGCCTATGGGTATTTAGTAGTGTTGCTGATGGATTCAGGTTCAAATCTTGACAGTGCAAAGTATTTGAATTCTACGTATTGTATATGCATAGTGACTGCCCTCTACTGGTTGAAACCCGGCTATAGGGAATTGCAATCGCGGTGCATTCTGGGGCGCGCCGCCATTTTTGGAGGGTGGCGTACGGAGCTACGGTAGACCAAGCCCCCAGAAAGAGCGCCGGTCGTTGATCCCAATTTTTATAGTGGCCAAACGGCAGTACTACAACTTCTATGTCCATCACGTGATGCCATTGGGCCCAAAAATACTTTTTCCCATAGACTTACATTGGGAAAGAGACGTCTGTAACTCAATGGCTACTTTTTTTTGAGGTAAATCAACTCCCCAGTACGAACACTTGAATAGTCCTTATTTAAATCATTAGGTCCTAAAAGTTGTAAAACGCACTAATAGCCGAATCCAGAATTATTTCCCTTCCTCCGTTCATGTGAATGAGACCCAGACCGAGGTTGGAGCGAGGGTTGGGAGGCGGAGTTAGCAAGCCGTGACGACAGCGTGACGTTTTGACCCCGTGACCGAGCCATGTGACCGAGCGGACGCTACAGCGCCTGCTTCATGGGGTCAATGGATTTGGAAGATCGCCGGAAGATCCGGGTACTTTTCCACACGGAAGACGAGCCATTTTGGCATCATGCACCACTGAGCAACTTTCATAGGAATAAACAGGGCCCCACCTCCAACGCTGTTGGAGTTCTCTTTATACATCCATGCGGTAGACTCATTATCTGTCACCGGTCTATTCATCTTTCAATCGTTCATCATCAGAAATGTATAAAGTAAGTGCGAAAGACAAATACCCATAAAGAGAAGCTGACAGAGGCAAAGGTGCGATATATTACAAATTTGAAGTTAGTTTATGATATCAACCTTTACGAACTAGGAGGACCATGACAGCTAGCCAACCATTACGGTCACTGATGACTGATTCGCGTTAGCGAACACCTGTCAGCAGTTCAAAATATGTTAATCTTTGGAGGCCGATGTCCAATTTACAAATGGTAGGTATATGACATTATTAAGATCTACAAGCCAAATGCCAACAACACAATCATCCCATCCGGACAAAGATAAGTTAGCTAAAATTATACTAACGGAATACTAACAAGACTGCTAAGACTGCATATTTAATCTAACATTACCAGTATCGTGCAAAATGAAACCCATAACGTTAGTCTACCTTTGTTTCTGACTGTATGCTATACTACAATTCGGCCTTTGAATCGTATTCACTGTGCAGTGTTTTGTGTTATCTTTTGAGACTTGCATTAAACAGCCAGTGGATGGCACTCTTACCTTTTATACTCCAAAAATGGTGGATTTACTGTAAGCATGGATGTATAATGGATACAGCATTGTAGGCGGGCTTCCGTTCATTCCTATGAGAGTTGCTCAGTGGCGCATGAAGCCAAAATGGCCCAACTGCCGAGTGATAAGGTACCCGGATCATCCGGCGATCTTCTGCATCCATTAGGTCCATAGAGCAGGCGCCGTAGCGTTTCCTTTAACTGCGCCTCCCAGCCCCGCGGTCCAGCCTCGGTCTGGGTCTCATTCACATGTCTTAAAATGGGGTCGTGTTTACCGTGTTCACGAGAAGAGTCCATATGAACGCCCCCCTCTTCTGGTATTCACAACCTCGTGTGGAAAGTCTCTGAAAGCTCTGAACTCACGAGTTGTGACGTGTTTGTTGACCAACAGGCCATGTAAGTTAATTTTTCGGTGCATAATAAGAGAATATATTGTAATTTTAGTCGTATATTGTAATTCTTTGTAATTGTATAATAGATCTGAGGAAAATATTGATATTCCCAACGGCCTCATCTTTTTCCTCTGTCATTAGCTAGCCAACTAACCAGCCGCTAAATGAGTAATAATTAACAACTTCCTTCATCCACACACTCTTGCAACAGTGTAGGAAAGAACTGTTATCGCCAGATAGATTAACCAGATTTTGTAATGTGCTGATGGCTTAATTTCAAGTCCACAGTAAAGAGAGAAAAGGCTTGTGCTGTGATTGTAATGCTACACCAGTTATGGAAAATGAGCCGACGCAACTGGGCATGTCTCACCCATTCTCCCAGCACTTCAGCCAAAACTCTGGGGTTTAGTTACACTTTAACATTTTCATTATTTTCAACTCTATACAGGTCATAAAAAGGCTGTAAAACCCACTTATCAGCTCATGTTGTCACCTTGAACTATCACAACATCTGTTTCAAACAGGCTGTAACAAGTTTCTCCTTTGTGCTTATGTCACTCCTCTGTCCTGAGGTGGAAAATAACCTGTAAGATTCAATTTCCAGTATTTGATAAAGCATGACAGTTTCAATTCCCGACTGTAGTCATAAACACACCCACACAGACATATGGACAGGGAAAACTGGTTTATGTGGAGCCTTTAATTCTATCACTTTCAGAAACCACCCCAAACACAGACTGTGACAGCGGTCACCAGAGACCATGCAGGGAATCCTTTTTATATAGAGAAAAATAGACACAGACAGGTCTTTCTGAGACTTTTGTATTTATTTCTCCTTTGAGTCTTTGCAAAGACTTGGCAGACAGTTAGTACATCATGTAGTGCAATGATTTATGATGTAACAATCGAGGTTAAACAAGGACCACAAGAAGCCTAATAAAAATCAAATCAGGCTCTTTCTTTCCTACCACTGAAGGTAAAATGGATTTTCAATGTACAGACATCCAGTGTTGAGAATTACTTAACATGGAAGAAGCTGCAGGAATTGTTAATTGTTAAAAAACACAGCATGAAGTTAAGATCCCTTCATGATTAGGGTCCCTAATAACAGTCACAGGCTTCAGCCACTTGTATAATCAGTGCCAATGAACACTGAAGCTGCTCTACAAGTGGCTCAATGCCTCATGTTTGTGATATAAATGCATTGATCATAGTACGCAGCAACATGTAATGAGAATAATGAAGAAATAGATATGAGTTGATGCCATTCTGAGAGTCAAAAGAAATTTTATGTAAGTAAATCTTTTGTTAATTTATTCAGACTAGTCGTGAGAGTTCAACTTGTTTATTTACAGCTATATCACTGATATATAGAGACCCTAAGTCCCGCCCCCTTCCGGTGGACAACCATGGGACCTTATTTTCGAAAAAATATAGAGAAACAAATAATTTTTTGATCTCGTTTGAATTGCTTCATGAATCACACATATGATGTTTGTCCATTTAAAACAGAATTTTGCAAGTCAAGAAAGTCGCAGTATGTTGTAAAACTGTTGAAGACTGTGAAAATACGTAATTAGAAAGACTACACACCCAGAAGTCGCATAGTGATGTCTGTCGCTCTGAAGCTATGATGTCTGCGTGTTTTGTACTGTGATGAACTCACACCAGCAACAGGTCTTGCTCGTTCTTTCTCTTCCCGGCCGATAAAAAGACCAGGAGTCGTTGGATAAAATTACATCAAGTAAGATAACGTTTCATTTGCGCGTGGAACAATTAACTAGCTAGCTAGTGTTGGTGACGAGAGATGTAGTTCACTGAGCGGTTTCACACAAAACTAAATGATACTACGACAAACCTACAACAAACTGAGACTTTCTTGACTTGAAAAATTATGTTTTAAATTGACAAACATCATATGTGTAACTCGTGGCGCAATTCAAACGAGATAAAAAAAGAAATCTATCTCTCTCCGTTGACCACCGTTCATATTTTTTCCGAAATAAGGGGGTCCACCTGAAGAGGTGTGACTTAGGCTCTCTATAGAAATACATGTGGCCCACTGTTCATCATATGTCTGTTCCTTTGCACTGAAGTGGATGACCAGTGAGGTATTGTGTGTGTCTCTTGTCTTTGCTCAACCGTTACCAAGAAGAAGATGATTATAGTGATTGTCATTCATCACGTATCCCTGACTGTACAAAAAGAAAAAGAGATTGTGTGTAATTTTGAGTGTCCAAGTGTTCTCATGTGGACTCTTCAATAAACCACATCAGCACATGGGCTTTGTTCTCCGTCACCCATTTGATGTTGGCTGTGGTTTTCTCTATAGCCTGCTCCAGGGCCAAGGTGGCTGAGCCAAAACCAACATGGAGGTTGTCTTCTTTGAATTTCTTCAGCTGGAGGGAGACACAAAAATAACAAAGAAAGAAAAACTGAATATCTGCATTTGGGTAACCCTTTAATTTACAGGCCGTTGATTACACAGTAATGTGAAGAATGTGCCAAGAAGTAATCAGTAAAATCAATATAATGATAGTAGTAGAATTACCTGAAATTACTGTAAAGTATTGAGTAATTACAGAGTCAAATTAAAGCAGAATAAAGAGGTTTGGTTGGTAATTATACTGTTATGTCTATCGTATGGAAATTAGCTTTATGTTCCCTAAAAATAAGTTCATGTGCACTTTACAGGCAGTGGAAAGGTAATGACCGTGACATTTCATGGTACCTACCTTGTCTTCATTTAGTATTTGGAAAATAATTACATATTTTCATCCAAATGGGTTATGAGGCAGGCTACACTTTACAGGCCATGGGGAAAGTAATTACAGCCAAAGTTCATATCACCATGCTCTTATTTATGTTGAAACTACCCATATGTTTCAAAGAAACAATGCACACTACAATTTACAGGCAGTGGAAAAATTCTGAGTTGACTACTGTGACATTTCCAGCAGCATCTACCGTTCACTTTTGGGAAACAGCTATTGCAGTGGCTTTACTCTTCTTGGCTTATCAGAAAGTAACACGGTGGAAATTACAATACATTAGGTTTATTATACTGAAAGTACTTGGCTATGTTGTGGAAACCGGCTGCTGTGTTTATTTTGGGCAACGACAATGTTAAATATGAGAACACACAACTTGGTATTAACCTGCTAACAGCCTGCAATGCAATAAAAAACACACATCTGCGGAACATTCATGCAGGGAAAAATATTCGGATGGACCTCGATTTCAGCGGATTGTGTGTATTTTTGGGGCCTTGGAACAATGGACGTTTGTTTTCGGGTTCACGGACTGTCGGACAGATAGCCTTTTTTCGGTCCAGTGGGATATTTGACTATTGGTGTTTCGGAATCACAATGGGCCGTCCCCTTCTCAACACCCAATAATGTACGACAAACACTACTACTTCAACAACCAAACACTGTAAAAGGACAATATATGGCTTGAGATCACCCAGCAGCTGGGATACGATGAAGATGGTTTTGCTAACATTATATGTTGGTCACTGAACGGTGTTAGCATCACATTTGGGGTCTGATTAGTTTATGTATTGTGTAGTTGATGTTAACACCTTACACATTCTCTCTCTGGATAGGTTTTTGTTGTGTGGAGTGGACACAAGCACAATTTAGGAGGAAACTCATTGCGAAAATGGAACTCAGCAACACGGATAATTCACACCGGACCCGTTGTGCATAGATGTCAATCTTGTCAATTTTCGGGGTGGACTTCCCTCATTCCAGGAGGATACCACATTTTCGCATTGCACTGGTGTGAAACAGCTTTTAATAAGGCAGCACAAAATGTGTTTCATGCAGCAGATGTTTTCTTTACAGTTCATAACCTGTAAACTTTTTTTTTCTTTAAATACTCAGTAACTACCAAAGTATTATGTTAGCCTCTATGGTAGCCTTAACATATAGGCTACAGAAACGACCCACCTGTCTTACCCGGTATGTGGGCTACACCACTTAGTATAACAATTCTTTGTTGTGCTTTAATTTTATTCTGTAATTACCCAATACTTTACAGAAATGTCAGGTAATTCCACTACTACAACTTGTCATTATATTGATTTTACTGATTTTACTAATTTTGACTTTCTTTTCCTATAAATATTCTCCAGGAAATACAGTGTGTATTTGTGTGAGGCTGCGCGGGCTTCATACCTCCTGTAACTCGAACTCTGTAGAGAATCTCTTTGTGATTCCGTTGATGAGATTAGCGAAGGAAAATGATCCTGATCCATACCTAATAAAGGAAAGAAAGATGCTGTTTACTATAACGATGTTGCCTGCTGTTGACCTCATTGAACATCTGTCTGGGAAAACACCCGATAAATGTCCCCATAAACAGGAAAATCTGCAAATAAAAGCAAATAAAGTCTGGTGATGTTGGACATGTGTTAAGGCTCAAAAACAGTTGCAACATAATCAAAAGCACTTAAAGTTAGGGTTGGTAAACTTAAGAAACCAGCAAGAGTGCGCTAGATTTTAAATATTATATAACCGAAAAACCGAGCCCGAGGTTATTTATGCTCTATTGTCAAAGACTTGACTATTTTTCTAGTTAACTCTATCTAGGACAGGCTTGAAAAAAATGTTTGCACTTGCACTTGAAAATGTTACATTTCTATCTTAAAATCCTCAGCATTTTTTTCACTTTTACACTCAGTTGAGTGCTGCTGTGGCTTGTGTATTAAAATATTCTTCCGTCCTTAATACATTCTTTGAGAGTGCTTTCCAACAAACCCTCCTGTAAGGAGTGAGCTCTTACTGTTGGAAAATGTAGCTCCATCTTGCTCTGACGAAGTTCCAGGCCAGCGGCATCCCCACAACGTTTCGGGCGATGTACTGGATGGTCGAGGTGGCGTCTTGCTTGCGGATTTTAGTTGGGTCTAGGGTGTACTCCAGATACCTGGCTCAGCCAAAACACAAAGCAATCATTTCCAAAACACTATTTTAATACATTTATTTTTAGAGGAAAAATTAGCAGAAGATCATTTAATATTTTAAACATCTTGGAGCACGTAAAAAAGGGTGACATAGTTGTTACCTTAGTGTTACCAACTATCCTAAAAGCCAAAAATCAATTGAGCTTTAAAGGTATATTCTGGCAGAATGCAAAGCAAATATTCTGTCTTGGTGGCACGAATTAAGGTGAAGATTGGTCCGTCCTGGTAGAAAATCATTTAATTGTGAGCTCTGAGATTAGCTAAAGTCTGAGCTGTCATACAGGCACACAGTATGTTGCTAGCTATAGCTACAGCAGAACGTTCACTGCGAATACAAACAGCACAAACAGTCCCGCAGTCAAATCAGTGTGAATAGCACAAGGTGAAAATTCTGTAAAAGTGAGACTCACGGTATGTAACTTTTGAACAACCTAATGGCACATTCACCCTCTTACAAATGAAAGAAATCTTAGGCAGTAAAACACAACCACTCTCTTCAATTTGCTGTGGCAGTCTTTCTTGGTCTGCTACGACCATTAGCTCATGCTGGCTTAACGTTGCTGACTAACAATGCTTGCAAATATTCTGTAAATAGGCCTACTGCTGTGAAACTGCATTTAGCCTACTGAGTCAGTCCGCTGACTATGACTCTTTGCTTCCTGTGCCACTTAAGCAAGTTACAAAAATACAATTTTGATAAGAAATTTAGATGAAACCTTTGTCAAATGGTGGTCTAAACTTCTTTTGTAACAAAATTTCAGATCAATGATCAAGTATCCACGGTTTGAAGTAAATTAAACTCTTATTAATCAGCCAAGTTAGTGTCTTTGAAAGTGCAGAAAACACATAAAACAAGTGGTTTGCTGAATAGATAAAAATTCTCCACTCTCACGGTTACATAAATGTAACTGACAGTGTTGTACATTGGTAGAGCACATGTGAGTGTCTCATTCACAAACCTCCCTGAACGTGGATAGTCCCATTAATATGGATGTTGCACGTACTGTACCTGTTCAAAAGCCAAGGTGCTTTGGTGCAGGCCATGGCCGCCCTGAGCCTGGAAGCTTCCGATGCCAGAGTGGCGTTCTTGAACATTCTCCAGGCAAAGTCCCACTCCGCCACGCCACCGAAGGCTATGGCACTGCAGTAAACTGTGCTTTTCAAGTTGGGATGGATCCTGGTCAACGTCAAGGTAAACATACAGTAGATTAGAAAAGGAATAACAAACACAAAGACTTTCTCCTCACACACATTCGGTGTGTAGATTTCTGGCTAGCTACAGCTAACGTTTGTGCAGTTCTTTCTCTGGTTGTCTGGGGCGAATTTGTGCGAATATGAAATCTTAAAGGAACAGTGTGTAACATTTTGTGTGATCTATCAGCCGCCGTCTGACTTCCGTCGCTGCTAAAGTAATGTTATTATGGTAAGGATGACCTCTAAACGAGGCGAATGGCGTTACTACGGTTTTACACTCGGCGGCTCACATTACCGCAGTCTTGGAAAGGGAGGAGTGAGCGGAGGGGTACTCTGTTGGTTGCAATCTGCAACCAAACCGCTAGATGTCACAAAATCCTACAGACTGTCCCTCAAAAACACAAAAGGGCGGACTTCAACTGCTCTGCACTCACGGGTTGTGATGTGGATTGTCCATCCATTGTCTGTACCAGCTTTTGATCAGCTGCCCGCAACCCTCCACACCCATACTGCAGGCTATTCCAATAGCATTGATCTGATTATACCTGAGAAGGGGGATGATTGAGAAAACTGTGAAAAACTGCAATACAGCATGACAATACCCAATGTGTGTGAGACTTGTGAAAAAAAGGTAACAACCGCAATATTGCATTGAATGAAATTACGTCACCAAATGGTAAGTCACCTGCTTTTTGCTTTAAAAATATATCTTCTGGTGTACGAATTCTTACTGGTCAGTGTGTCCTGTAGGTACTCTGGTCCAGTTAGCTGTAATCGTCTTGAAGTGCTCAAAAAGTGGTTGGATTTGTTTCTTGAGGTATGACTAAAATAAAAATATATCAGCAATAGTTTTCCCTTTATACACTTCTCCTGTTAGTATCAGAATGAACAGTATTTGTATTCATAGTAACGCAGTATTAACCTGTAAAGCTCCATAAACCTCAGTGCGGTCAAACATGAGGATGTAGTGGTCGAGGTTTCTCAGCGCTGACTGCCAGGGGATGTTGTCTCTTTCCTTGGACAGGTATTTGGTCGTTCTCAGGGCCAATGTTGTATTGATTATTTTGGCTCTGCACAAAGGGAACACATTCTTTGCAGACATACAATGCATAAAGTATTTAATACTTTAAATACTTAGTTTTTCTTTACCTTGCTAGGTTGAAAGCATCATCTATGATTTGTGCTCTGTTGATGATTGGTAAGGCCTGAAAGAAACAACACACACAATGTTCGTCTTACGACTTTAACCCTTTCACTGTATTTTTTCAGTTCATGAAAGTTAATTATAACATTTTGGTCGCCCAAAAAATCTCTTAGTCAGCGTTCAGTTATACTTAGCTCCACCCACTCTTGTCACTTCTGGTTACAAATAACCAAAATAGCGATGCCCAAATACCAAGATGGTGACGGACAAAATTCCGATTTCAAAACGGCAGTCCACAAACCAATGGGTGACGTCACGGTAACTACGTCCACTTCTTATATACAGTCTCAGTTGGAATGACAAGCTTGAACTTGAGTGGGCAATTAAGCAACCGTTATTAAAATGCATAATGGGCATGTGACTCACCTGATGGTTGGTGTTGAGCAGGGAGAGGAGACGATCCCAGTTGTCAAGATCGTAGTTCACCCTAAAGTACCCAGATACATTGGTGTTGGCCAGCACCCAGTCATTTCCTGAAACTCTCATCAGATTATTGGCATCTGGTGGAAAATATTACAGAAAAATGTGCAAAATATTCAGTTAATGCCATGACCAGTGGTTGGTTAAGTCCACTAATCGGGATAGGAAGCCTTTTCTTCTCTAGTATTCAGATCTAATATATAAAAGAGCAATGGGTGTTACTATGACCATATACCTGTCTTTTGAAGGAGCCAGTACTGTTGCTGCTCCGCACCTGTCTTCATCCATTTAATCGGGACAAACCATGTGTAACTGGAGAGAAACACACAAAAACAATATATACCATCACGCATTGCACTGAAGGAAAAAATGGCAGACAGACGAGAGGAGAGAGAGCAGCGAGATTGAGACTAATCAATGAGTTACAGCTGAAAAATAATGTATTTAATGTGAGCAGAGCAGCGCATCGCAACACCAACAGCCACAAAGTTCTTCATATTTATTAATTTGGGAAAATACGCTTATTGCCCCCACATTCACGATGAACGTTAATTGTTACCTTTCACAATAAAAGCCCTAGACATAGACAGTGCTTACCAAGGGGAAGTTAAATTCACTCAGAGCATTTTGCTGAGAGACAAATCACAAAATTAGAGTATTTATTATGGGTGGTCTACCAACAGCAGCAGATGTTAAATTTTAATTGTGCAATAGCAATGGATAGTGAGAAGGGAGTAGTGAATGAGTGAATGATTTCAGACACAGCACAAGACATGGAGCTATTTAGTTTGTGCTTCAGCCAGTAGTGATTGTGTTATTAACGTAGACATTTATCCAAATGGCAGATATTGCATGAAGGAATCTCTTCATTTATCGTCAACATGGAACTTACAGGATAAGGTAAAAGTGATTCCTACTTGAACTGAGAGGGCCTCTCCACTACAGAGTCTGGATCCAACAGGAAGTGCTTCTGGCTGATACTTCCTGTCCGGGTGTCAATAGTGACCACTGGGAAGCCCATCTGAAGAGTCCAGCGGTTCATGATGTTGTGGACGGTGTGAGGAATATGCAAAGCTGGTGTGGTTTCAACTGCCTGAGAACAAACAAGAGAATTTCGCAGTAATTTATGAGAGAAACACACAAACACCCAAGGACACATTGCCAGGTGAAACATATTAAATGACAGTGAGGACTTTTAACTGCACCGACCTGCTGGAGATGGTCCCATAAGTCCGTATACACTGTGTTGCCGAAGGCGAATGTGTTCAGGTAAGACTGAGAACAGAAAGCAGTTATGAACAGCAGTAACTGTCAACATAATGCCTTTGCTGTAATCATGTTAAATAAGGCTACATTGTGAAAAACACAAATACATTGTGTTTATTAGTCAGAGTCTAACCACAGCACACAGGAAGTGACCAATCATAAAGCAAACCCACACACACCAGATGGACTAACAATCACGTGAATGTGGTTTGATTCAACATAACCACAGACTCTGTCACTAGTGCGCGCACACACAAACACACCCTGCGGCAGTATTAAATCAGTGATTAGCCCTTATGACAGTTAATACTCACGCTGAGTCCTTTCGCAAACACAGGCTCAGTGAGAAAGTCTGACAGCATCCTGAGCACCGACGCTCCCTGATGACAACAAACACAGAAACCACAAGAATTTTGGCTGATTTGAACTTTTCATAACACCAAAGTATTTTGCATCCAATATATTAATACAAGATGTTTCCCTGATGGGGCAACAAGATTCAGGAAATGACAAAAGTCAACACTGGATGAATTAAAAAAAAAAAAAACTGAAAAGTGGGAGTCATACTGAATATTTTCTTATACAAAGGTGTTACAGTTTTCTTGGGTGTTTATGCTAAATGTTTTTTCCTGGAGATTAAAAAAAGAATAGATAGAATAGATCAGGTAAAACTGCCTAAAAGTGGACAAGTAAGGGATAATGTACAGCGAGCTGGTCATTGTTGTGAAAGAAACCCCGAGTGTGACATCGCCCTGAAGGGATTTCTTTCACAACAACGACCATAGCTGTACATTATCCTGCTTATGACACGCCTACTTTCTTGAGAAATCAATAATTTGACACAAAAACGGTCCGCCAGAATCCGACATCAGAACTGCGGCCATAGCAACGGTCTGCTATAAAGAAAAAACAGACCGCTGTGATTAATCAATCAGAATCGAGTATTCAACAACGCTGTGTAATAATAAGAAATAGAAATTGGCTTTGTGAAAAGGTTGCCTTTCTCCCTTTTCACTGGGCCCTGTTCCCCCAAATCAACAGTGTTCTGCTTGATTGTTGATTTCAGTCCAATGTTTCAGTTTATTGGATACCATGTCAAGTAGTGTTTATAAATGACTCAAGCTTGTTTAGTTTGTTCAACGAGTTCATAAGATGTTGCTGTTCTGACAGGTTTGTTGGGGTGGATCAGCTGCTCAGCAGCTCAATCAAGGAAATTGCAAACAGGTTTGCCTCATTATGTCCTCTTAGCAGGGAGAGGCTGGGGTCTGTTAACATGTAGGATGATATAGGTGAGATAGTTCTGCAGTAAATGATATTCTATAATGGTTGGTGGGCTCATTGGTATGTGTGATAGATTGAGATGTCAGCAGTAACTTAGAGATCTTGTATTAATGGTCTGTTCATTATTCTGTGTGAATTTGGATGCTTGCTCGGTTTAGCTCACCCTATACTCACCTGGTCAGGTAATAGGTTCCAGTTAGGTGAAGCTGAGAAGATAATTAACATTCACTGGAGTAAGAGGAGGAAAAGGGAGTTTGCAGCTTGCTGTGAGGCTGCAGCTTTCTTTTGTTTGGTGTTCTTTTGATTCAGTTTAAATGTAGTTTTGTTGAATTTCCTGGGTTTCATTTTTGCCCTTTGTTTCAGTGAGCTTATTGTTAATAAATGGCACTTTTTTGCACTACGCCTGCTTATCAACCTTCAACATCCCCCCTTTATATGGGGTGGCAGAGCTACAGGCTTGAAATGATACCAATGTCATAAGGTATTGCCTCATTTTTGGGTATTTTCAATCACAGGGCCTCCTTACTCATACAAATAAATGAACATATACATGTGTGAAATTGGAATAAATACTGCATGTCTGTATAAGATCTTGCAAAAAATGTATTAAACTCTGCCAGAGAAGCAAACCTTGCTGTAGGAGATGGTGTTGAACATCTCGCTGATCTGAGCAGGGGTATTGACCTCCTCTTCTCGACGGGACAGCGGGTGGGAGGAGGCCAGGGCGTCCACAGCAAACACTTTGTGCACGTCAGACAGTATGATCTCGTCTTTCTGTAGCCGAGAGCAGAGAGATGAGTTAGGACAGGCTTTCTGACCCAAACATGTATGCGAGACCACATTGATCCGTGAAATGCAAGTGTCAAGGCTCCCTGTCTTTGAAGGTACAAGGATGGCCAGCCGTTCTCATTCCCACGGCGCCAAATACTGAAGCTTTGTCACGGACGATACCAACGTACAAAGCGCCCGTTGTATGAGACGCACAGGGCTTTCCATTAATTATAATGTAAACTCATCCGTGTCAATGTTAAACACTCAGGGAAAGTGCTGTGGTGACGTAGTTTAAAGAGCAAAAGAGACATACACCGGACAGGCGGGTCTAACAAATACAGGGCTTTCATACACAAGACCGCCGTTTGTGTCCCGAGCATCATGTTACAATCAGCTGTTCGTAATTTTAAGCCCAAAACATGTTTTTTCCTAAACCCGACTATAGTGGTTTTATTGCTTGAACCTAGGCAAGTGCTTTTATTTAATTCACAACATTAATCACGTGTTTACTGCGACCGAAAAGTGACGTCGAGGGATCTGACAAAGCGTCAGTATGTGACGAGTTGGGATGACAACGTGCTGGCATGGCTCTTCTTACAATGTTCCAGGTGGGCTCAGCATGGTCAGCTCCGAGGTACTCCACATATGACGCAAAGCCCTCGTTCAACCACAGGTCATTCCACCATCGCACAGTCACCAGGTTGCCAAACCACTAAAAAAACACAAAGAGTAAAGAGATGAAGAGTCTTGCCACAGTAATCACTAACACCGAGGTTAAGCTCAGTACATTCTTCAGGGACCTTATGTTCCCATGAAAACTGTTGCTGTGTGGCCGTGAGTTAAGATTTTGGCCAACATTACCACTAAATTTCAACTCCAAGAAATATAAAAACTGAATAAGCAGGGCTTAAGAAAATTCCCAACCACAAAATTTCACATCACTCATGTCAGGCTTTAAATACATCCAAAAGGTTAATTTGTCCCCAGGTGATGAGCTGTCATCTGCCTTTGCAAAGGGAGGTTGAGTATTTTGGCTAAATGTACGTTTACAACATTATTGTGTTCTTCACAAGAGTGGAGATTGAGTCTGCACCAAATTAATGTCCTGATTAGGAACATCTGTTTTAACTTACAAGATCTTTATTTTTCTCCTGATTATTAAAACTGGAACAGAGGTGATGGCAGCTATTTGGCAGGAACCTTATGGCATACCATGTGTGCGAGTTCATGGGAGATGACAGTTGTTATTCTCTCTTTGTTTCCAGTGGAGGACATGATGGGGTCATAGAGCAGGGCCGTTTCCCTGTATGTGATCAGACCCCAGTTCTCCATTGCACCGGCATTGAAGTCAGGCAGAGCTATCTGATCTGGGGAGGACAAGGACATCAGAAATGTCTTAGAAATGGACCACCAAAGCCATGACTGTGTGGACTTGACCTTAATGTGACCCATTTCCTCTTAAATGGAGAGAATGGCACACCAAGCGATAAAAAACACTGCATTTTTACCTTGCATATCAGACATCATCAAGGCATTTTCTACATAATAAGGATATGCTTTATTTAGCATATATCTGCTCCACTGATCAGTGCTTGGTTCAATACAACTTCCGTTGTTTGGTTGTCTACCATCCACATTGACGTGTATTTGAAGTTGGTTAAAATATAACAGAAGAAAAGGGAGGTTGAAATACTCTTGAATTGATGAAATCACCAGTGGGACCTATTGAAGGCATTGAGTCATTGCCTATGAGGTATATCTTTGCTGATAATCAAAGTTTTTAAATGGAGCTTGGCACATCAGAGACAATAGAGCATTGAGGATAACATTTATGTTGTGATGTCTTGTCTGGTTTTAGCGTCTAGGGATGGCAGTCTCTGTTTGTCAGTCAGTCAGTCAATCGGTCAGTCCATCCATCTGGTCCAGACTGAGATATCTCAACAGCTATTGGATGGATTGTCATGATATTGGTACACTCATCTCGTAAACACGGTAAACACGACCCCATTTGAAGGCACCATTAGTATTTAGCTCAAAGCACTGCTGTGCTTTGGGTCCAGCCTCACAGAGCCACTAGGATGCCTGTAGACATTTAGCCTTGTTGATTCACTACCACTGGTTCATTATAATGATGTTAATCTCAAAAATCGAAACTTCAACACCGGTAAAAACGTCCAACAGCAAATGAGCAAAGCTTAATGCACAACATGTTTTTCTTTCCAATTGAATTGAAAGACTGAAGGCTGGGAAAAGTGAGATAAAGGAAATGAGAATAATATATCTATCGTCAAAGGAAAATGTTTGCCTGAGCGTGTTGATGCAGAGTTGACCTACCTGACTTGGCGAGCGGATATGTTGCGTTGTAGTACCGCTCATAGAACCTAAGGATCGGCCCTGTGACGTTGAGAGCATAGTCACCCTGCTTGTCAGCTATGGCTTTTCTTCGAGCCCAGATTCTGATCTGCAAAGAATTTGGCAGCTTTAAAGCCATTATAACAGAAAAAAAACTTTCTTTGTCCTAATTTCTTTTATTCTGGGGTCACAGGATGGTGTGACCTCTGACCCTTACATCATTAACACTAGATGTTTGTAATGCTTTTGGTCTATGATCCAAATCAATTTGTATGCTGACCGCACTGGTAATGTAAACATTTACAGGGAACAAACATTTCTTACCAACAAATTCTTGTTTTGGGTTGATTTAATGTTCTCAAAGTCACTGACAATAAACGCCAGCAGATATGTGGACATTTTCTCTGTGGGCTCAAACGTAGTCACTTTGACAGGCACGCCGTCCATGACAGAGTCTGCAGTGCCTGTTCAGGGGAGGGGAAGAGTTAGACTCTGTTAGCATTAACAGCATCTAGTTGCTGATTTTCTGATAATGTGTCCAAGTTATTCATTATTTACTGTCTCACACATAACACACGTTTCTGTCGTTTGCTCTGAAAATCACTTTTAAATAACATATCAAATGTCTTGTACTAACCACCATTTGTGTCTATTCTTATTTGATTTTACAATTTGATTTTGTGCAGTTTCCATAGAGAATTGCGCCGTAACAAAACTTAGAAAGGACTGAACTTTTGTGTTTCTAAAACGAACCAGTTTCCCTGCCGTTAGACAGAGCCGTGGTGTCTCGGCTGTGGATGATGGTGACATTGAAGACGGCTTTCATGGCTGGCTCGTCAAAGCAAGGGAAGGTTTTCCTGGCATACGTTGCTTGCATCTGCGAGGTAGCGACAACTCTGCAAAATGTTCCAATTAAACATTAACACAAAATAGACACCAACCAAGCAAAATACTCCAAAGTCCCATCAACAGGAACCCTGGAACCATAACAATTAACTCTTACTGTCCATAGCTCAACGGTGGTGCACCATTATGCTATGTCGTTGCTTACTTCGTCACACCATCCTCGGTGTATTCACTCCTGTAGAAGCCTTCCAGGTCGTCCGCCAGCTCCCCCTGAAATTCAGTGTAGAGTTCATATGAAGCGCCAACAGCTAGTCTGCTGCGTAGCTGAAGAACCAGATACTCCGTCTTCACAACAAGCCAAGACGTCTGTATAGCGGGCGCGGTGGCGTCACCCAGGCCGCTCAGCCTAGCGTGGTGCCCGTAGAAGGTGGTGAGGTTCAGCTTGTTGGAGTGGATGAGGATGAGGTCTGTTTCCTTCACACATCTGAAGATCAACGCCGAATGTCCAGTGAAGACGTACAGGCCGTCTGCTCTGGGCTTCAGTCGGGGCCACAGGTTGACGCTGTAGGAGACGGGAACGAGGGAGTCTGGAAGTCTGTAGCGGTCCCAGGGCTCCTTAGGGGTGAAGGGGGTGGTGAGGGGTGTACGCATGCTGGTGCTGTCTGTTCCATCTTCAGGCTTGCCTCGATTCTTGGCCTTTTCCTTGTCGTAGGCAATGGATAAAGCCATAATCGTAAACAGGCCAATGACCGCCAGCACAAGCAACCCGAGGCCCACGTTTTTACTGATGAAGTAGACTTTCCCCATGTCCGATTTTAGGAGGGCAGAGGAGAACTCTGAGGGGTCTCAGTCTGTCCAGCACAGAAGGTCTCTTCCCTCCTCAGTTAACGGTTGAGCAATTAACATGGCAAAAAATACATTTTTATCAACACCTGAGGAGAAATAGAAAGATGGGAAGACGTTGGTCATTTAGTCTGCAACTCTTAGATTTGTAATTATCAAATAATGATGCACAATCAGTGTTGTTCAAAGCTGGCATTGTAGTTTCATTGTTATGCTACAAGTACAGTGTCATTTGATCTCTATAATTACATTTCAGTCATTCTTTTTCAGTAATTGTCATAAATACATGATAACACTTCATTTTACAGGTCTGCAAATTTTATGGGTGATAATCAGCAAGTAACCTATTTGAAATTTCTTTGGATTTACTGCCAATTTACCCCAAAATTTATTGAAAATGACTTTATTATAAACATTATTTAATAATTATATTCCGCTAATTCCCAATAGCTGGTAATTTATTTAATCCATTTCCAGGAAAATAATACAAAGTTAATTGATATGCTTTATTTCCATGTCTGCTGATAAATAGATAATAATTAGCAAATAACTTATTTGATATTTCTTTAAAAACTCCCTGAATCATGACATCAGCTACCAGGTTATATTTGTGTTGACAATAAATCACACAATGGTGAGATTTATGCCTGATCAGAAGTGTCTTCTATTAGTTTTGGTTTCCATATATTTTGAGGTAAATATTGGGGTAATTTGGCAGTAATTCCAAAGAAATTTCAAATAGGTTACTTGCTAATTATCACCTAATTACCATGAAATTTGCGTACCAAATACACATTACCTGCATCCTTAACTGGTCTTCATACAGTGTTTTACATTGTGTGCCACCAGAAAAATCTACAAGATGTATTCACAACTGCTTTATGCTACTTTTATGTTCACTATTGCACGCCAGAGAACATTCAGAACTCATATAATAACATGCAGCGCAAAGTCCTCCGTGCAGGGAAGCTCATGGAAACGTGGTCAGTGGGGGAGTAGAGGAGAATAGTATTGACACAGTTTGTCAGGAGTTTGTCTGCCTGTTTACACTGCAGTCATCTCTGATATGAGTTTTTGCATTAATGTAACACATCTGGTATATATCCAGTGTCTGGTATATTTTGAGGAAGGAGCTAATGAATATAATAACCACAATGAGTGCGTCAGTGCTCTTAGCTCATGTTTTTGGACACACACAGGTCATTTACCTGTGTATAGCCTCGTTTAGCATTATCATTGCCACTATATCTCACTGGAGCATGTGTCATGTTAGCCAGCCAGAGCTGAAAGATGTCTATCAAAGGTGGCGTGTGGTTAAAAAAAGAAACCTGTCTATGGATTTCTTCTCCTTTTTATTATTGGCCTGTCTGTGATAACTTTATCTTGTGACATATTTCTTGGTAATAGTATTTTCCATTTGACTTTGTCATGAACTCTTCTGCATGTAGCATTTCTTTTTAGTATAAATAACCAGCAGGGTGGACAATAGTCACGACAAAATCTGGATTATTTTACAACTAGATTGTCCAGGTGGAAACAAACCATGTCACAGCCAACAACAGTTTGATAAGAACAAAGATCACAGTGTGACATTATAAAACAGACTGGTTAATTGTCTTATCGACAAGCAACATTTACAACTGATATCCATTACTGGCACTCTCTGATGTTCCCATGTTTTATGTTGTCCTGACTCATAAAGTATAGACCATAAAGGCTACTCACAATCAGTAAAAGACAATTCAAGGCAATAGGAAATCTCTTGGTAAGCTGGTGGCTTCAAAGCAGCTCAGACTTACAAATAAATCAAAGATTTTAACCAACAAAGTCTTCCTACTTAAAGTGGCAATAGGCAGAATATTTTTGGCATCATTGGGCAACAATTCCATAATAACCTTTCAGCATATTGTAATTCAAGTGTTCTGAGAGAAAACTAGACTTCTGCACCTCCTCATGGCTCTGTTTTCAGGCTTTAAAAAATCTAGCCCGTGACGGGAGACTTTGACCAATCACAGGTCATTTCAGAGAGAGAGCGTTCCTATTGGCTGTGCTCCGGTCATGTGACCGGAACTTTGCGCTCCTTCACCAGATTTCACAATGGCGGCGGTGTCACAAACTTTTGTCATTTTACAGCTAAACCGTGCCCTACAAGATGATTCTGAAAACATTTGAGGTGAGAAATAGGCATTAACGTAACATAATATTGATTCATATTTGATCAGCGCTGCCTAGTTTGACCGTTTGGTTGGAGTTTGCGAGTGATTGACAGTCGGCTCTCATGGACAGCAGACCTCAGATCAGCTCTTACTGCTTGTTTTCCTCCGGTCTGTGAAATCTTGCAGATGCCGTTAGGAGCACCGGAGGAGATAGAGGCACAAGATTTTTTTCAGGTTACTTGTTTCATACACTACTGTCACGATATAGCGACCGTTTTATAAAAATAACTTTTTTGAATCATATTTGCTCCAATCTCGCCTACTTCAGCTTTAATCAAACTTTCTCAGGTAATTGCACTAACCAGTGACATAATTCTGCTGGCATACGTGGGAGATCAGAAGTCTCCTCCTGCTCTACGTATATCGAAATCAGTTTACATTATCAGGAAACGCACAAAGATCAGCTGTGGTAATATCTGCCGGTACAGAGCATACTGACATACATGATAGGAGAAAACAGACTTTGTTCCTTCCATCATTTGAAGTAGAACATCCTGACCGTGCAGTGTTTGTCCTTGTTTAACATCCATCCTTTCCTTCCTATCTGATAGCATGTACATGTGTTTCCTCTACAGCATCCTCATCTTATCATCGTACTGTACATTTGGGAGTACATGAGAGACGCCCATAAGTGTCAGTAACCACAGTAATGTCAGCAGATCTGTCACCTCGGTCAATCAAATATATTTTCTTCCCTCCAGTATTTTATTTGTCATAGCTGTGATATATTTTATGATATTCTGTAGAAAAATAGTTTGATAAGAGTATTCTTTTAATGTACAGAAATATATATTCAATATATGACTTAAAGGTGTAGTCAGTCCTCTCCCGGTTTTCCCCCGGGTCACAATTCTCCCGTATTTCTCCCGATTTATGGCAAACTTTCACACTTTTTTTTTACCATTTTGTTATCTTCGCCTGTATACGACAATCGAGCTACACCAACTGTCGTTTCCCGGCAGAAGAGAGCAGTCTATGCTCGCGACACAGCGCAGTTTGAGCTCATGTGTAAGCTGCGCTCGCCACATCGGCAGCGGCCAAAGTTGGGCTTTGCTCAATGCAGCAAGAAGCCGCCGTGGTGCGGCGCAAGCCGTTGGAAATAATGTGTTTCAGAACGCAGTGGTGCCGTTGTCGCGTTGTGTCTGAAAAGGACCTTCAGTGAGTGAGAGAAATGGAGATTACTAAGAGAAAGAAATACTCAAGCAAGAGCATAAATAGATAATAAAGGATGAGTATTAGTTTATGCCAGAGATTCACACAACAAGTTCATACCAGAGGGGGAAATTATTCAGTTTTATTTCCCGGGAGTTAAAGGTAAAATATTATTTCACTCTTTTAAAGTCACCAGAATGAAGGAAACAAAGTCTCTGAAACTCCAACACCCCCTGCTTTGGTTTTGAAATCCTCCCTTTTTTAAGATGTCAAGGTTGGTAAGTACAGTATGTACCCGCTCCCTATGTAGATATAAACGGCACATTCCAAGCCAACGAAAAAAACACAAAGTTTTTGTATTTCCAGGTGATTCTACACTCAAGAAAACATACTTATTATTATTCTATTCCATATCTACCAATAGATCCCCCTAAATGAAACACACTGTTCTTTTAATCAATGTTGAGCGTCAGAGTTCATTCTTGACTTTGGACCTTGACGCTTCACGTGATGAAAACTGTCCCATCTTCATAACAACTTTATCAACTAAGGCTATAATTGCAGTTGAAAGTCCACAACTCACGTTCCCATTACTGATTCAGTAACATTTACAACTGCAGACCCGCTGTGTGAACCCGTAACCTTTTTTAGTAATGCCTTATTTTCTAATAAACATCTGCAGTCATAAATGCTAGTAAGTGATTAATAAAGGGTCGTAGCTTTCTGACTTTATAATAAACCATCAATACTGGAGTTTAAAGTCTTAACAAGTTGCTGTTAAATAGATTTTGGTCAAGATGAAGATGCTCAGAAACTCGTTTCTAGAAGGTAACAGGTCTTTGTGATGAAATGAAAAGCTATCCAAACAGTCGATCCAAACATTGCTCTATTAATGTCTTATTATGTATATTACCATTAATACCACTTTTCCGTCTTCCCCTCACACGCCTACTTGAGATTAGTATAGCTAAATTGATGGTTAATCCATAACCCATGGTGTGTTGTAATAGTCATTTATAAGACTTTTATGATAGTGAGAGGCTACCGCTAAAGATAAGATTTATTTTGTTACGGGAACATGTATCTTGGAAAGAAGTTTATCTCGGCTAACTGAGATAACTGTTTTTTAGGCTGTATTTGCATACAGATAATTCTCCATTGGGTTATTATGATTTTAACGGACATTCCTTGTGAAAAAGGTACAAAGCTTTTAATGAAAATTATTGCATTTCTATAAAATGTAACCTGTCTTGGTATTTCAGCCAATTACTATCAGGCAGCAATGAATGAGATGATCAAATATCATAGTTATTTAAAGGCTGTAAAGATCAATGAGTCTTTCAGGCACCAAAAGAAAAAGAAAAAAAAGATCCTCCACTGCTATAACTCAACATTCAACAGGTACGGAGCATCTGGAAATGATGGACCTGAATCTGATTAAACTCTGCAGACCAAGACCACACAAACACAGACATCCTAGGATCTCTCTATAATATGAAACACGCCCTCGGCACATCTGTGCTTCTTTCTGCTATGCAGTGTCTGAAAGATGAAAACATCTTCAGTACAAAGGCAGCGTGCTGTAACTACAGGAGCGGTGAAGTTGAGAATAAAAAAGGGTTTAAAGTTTTCAGGCTGGACGTCAAACTGTGAAACCAAAAGAGAGGTTGTAATGCCTTTGTTTAAAAAATAATCGCCATAGAACCTACATGATAGGCTACCAATAGAAATGTGGATACTCAAGCGCAGAATCTACAAACAAAATGTGATTCAGCTTTCTTGTCCATTTTAAACAGATTTTTTAAGTAAATAAACTTAATTTGAATCATTTACACGGCTTAAATATTAGCTAGGTGTTTGCCTGCCCGACTATTATTGATATGTAGGCTACTTGAAAACAATCTAATTAATGAATTAGCAATTTAGTACATTAATTATGTGATTTAAAGGTAGCTTAACCACACTAACGTCAAATTTAAAAGCAGTTTGCACAGAAATTGCACATTTCAATGGCATGATAATAGTAAAAAAAACAGATGTCAAACAGTCAGATTAAGGTTTTCCTAAATCAATTTAGACCAAGTGATCTTGTCTGTTAGAAAAAGTGTGATAAATAACAGAAATTGCTGGATTTTTATGAAGAAGTCCTAGGGTTAAGGTTGGGTTTGTCATGATATCTCAGACTATATGTAGCCTACTGATATTATACAATATTAAATCTTAACAGACCAGAAGGACTCTGTCCCAGGTGCAGTCCGTGCTAATAGTTGTTTTTCAGCGTGATAGTCTGTGTTAGTAAGCAGGGGTTAACAAGGAAGTATGAATGAGTATGAATCACCCATCTGTAAGATGTAAATGCTTCTAATGTCCCAAAGGTCTCTTTAGGCCAAGTGAATAAACAATATAAGCCAAACAAATCACAAGCACTTCCCCCCCTGCCAGCAGAGAGCGGGGTAATCTTGTGAGCGGGAATGTTTATCTTGGACGCACAAAATCACATATTTTCATGGATTAAAACAAATGACAACAAAAGAGCCACGTGACCACATCTGTTTCATGGTGTGATTTTAACAGACTCTTCTCTTTGGCTTCCTGCAAGTACTGTGTATTCTTACTGGTCAAAACCAAGGACTCCTTTTGTTATCATATGGTTAGAGACATGCACTACTTGTGCATTTTTTTTGTACACTACATCAAAATAGGAGTTGAAGTATTCTGCTTTTTGCACAAGACTGTGATTCACTGG